>NW_022991375.1:4706910-4871910 GCF_902827175.1 Gymnodraco acuticeps
AATATGCAGCAAGGCAGGCATGCATGTGGGATCACACACATACAGGTGTGAATGCTCCCTTTCTCACACACACCGATCCCATCCTTTCTCCCGTCGGTTTTCTGATTGTATTGGGCATCTGTTGTTTACCCAGCTGTCTTTCATTGTGTCTGCTCCTGCTCTGTGTGACGTCTGACATAGGCTAATAAAGATGGTCGCTGATAGAGGGTTGGCACTATCTGCCAGTGTTGTGATGGCGGGCTTCTGAGTTTGGCAGAGTCTGATCAGAGCCACTCTTATTTCCCAGCATTCCTCTCCCTTCTAAAAAATAACAAGCGATTGGGCACTGGCAGTCTCTTGGGAAACGAAAGGCCTAGAGTGCAAAAACAGGATGGGAATTGGCTTTGAGAGACTGTTTTGATCATGACGAGCAGAAGCGGCGGGCGTCTAAAAGTTGGCAGTGGCAAGGCTAAGACCAAAGTGCAGGGCGTGATGGGAATGTATGGGCATTGGTCAAGGTGCCTGAGAACAAAGCTGCTGGAGAGGATGGACGGTAAAGATAGGCCTCTAAGTTAAGATACGCACATGTATATTTGTGTGTTTTTTGTCCTTAGTCCTGTTTTCTGCTCTCTGTGCTGAGATAAAGGTGTGCACTTCCTCATGAGCTTCCCTCTCCTTCCCGTTTCATACAGAAAGGAAGGAAAAGGGGAATTCCATGTTCATTCCATGTTCATTGGATTGGATGTAGGAGTGCAACTAGGCGGTGTCCAGATATAAATACTCTGTTTTCAGGATGTTGTTAACAAGATGAAAGAGTTTTTCCAACACTTGAACATAAATGTCTCTTCCTGCCTTTCTTTATCAATAATGACAAGCCTGTTCTAGGGAGACACATTCTTTTGAAGTGTTTACTTTGACAAGTTTTCTTCCATAATTCGAAAATAGCTTCCCAACTCTGATACCGCTGTTTTGACATGTTCTGATATTTTTGTTTTCCTGTTGTTTGACTCCAATGCATGTTGAGTAACCTTCTTCTCTGCTTCCTGAACCAGGTGGGGAGAGGAGAGAAACTATGATGGGTCATCAAAAAAATACTGGGTAAGTAATTTCAGTGTGTAAAACAAACCGAAAACCCTTTGCTCAAACATTGTGCTTTTTCTAATGAATAAATAAATACATTTAATGAAGGTGTTGTCTTTTCTGCTTTTTGCCTTATGTTCATGATTATAACCAGATACTGTACATGCATTCTCAAATCAAAATCTGCATCATCTGTACTAAGTTTCATACAATTTCCTCTTCAGATTGCTGCCAACTCCTGGGGAAAGAACTGGGGAGAGAACGGCTTCTTCCGTATCGCCCGTGGGGGACAAGGAGTGTGAGATTGAAACGTTTGTGATCGGTGTGTGGGGAAGGATCACGATGGAGGACAGCACAAACATCATCACCAACATCGTCGCCGACACATTTAGAGACACAGCCAGAAGCTAAAACCCCACAGAGAACTTTGTTTGAATCCCAACATATAGATGTGTTTTACACCAGACGAGAACCAGACCAAGAGTCTCAGAACTTCAGCACATCCCGTACCTGTCACAATGGCTCGGGACAGACACAAAATTAACCCTCAGAGCCCCTGAAACCCTGTCTTTTTATCTATACTTACATCAATCTGGGGTCAATATACCCCCTTGTCTCCTCACATATTTACCCTATAAAGAGACTAACCTCCCTCCCCTCTCCCTGTAACTCAAGTTTTTGGCACAAAAGCAACAAAGATAAACTCAACTAAGCTAAAGCTCTTAAAATAGCCTTACAACCTCAAGGTACAATGATCAAAGACCACACTTCCCAGAATCCTTAGTGTAACATCAAACCATGCTTATGTCAAAGTTTTGGCGATTGACAGGAGAAGAAGCTCAATCTTATTCCTCTTTGTCCTTCTTTGTCAACCTAACACCTTTAGTCTTTTCTTAATCTAGGATCTAGTCAGACTCAATTCAGAGGGACGGTTTGGAAAAGAAGAAATCTGAGAGCCAGATTATCAGACTTCAGAGAGACACCCAGCAAAGTGTTGTGTAACATGATAATGTAATATAGTTTGGACCCTTACTGACATTAACCTGTCAGCTATACAAGACGCACAGATGTTGCCTGATTCCCCCGCTTTTAGATGAGGACGCTTGTATGAGTTTGTAGACGCAGGCGCTTAGAGTTCTCACACATTCCAGTAAAAATGTAAAATCTAAAACTGAAAAACAGAAGATTTGATGTGGAGTATAATATACAAAAACTCAGATTTTGTATTTTCTGAAGATACAGAGCCACGAGACCTGCCATCAACATGAGTCCCAACACCACCAGTGAATCAGGCTTAATCTTTCACCCTTCTTCTACATATATTTATACAGTGTTCATGCACAAAGTAAAATGCTGTATAATTTTGCTGCAGGTATGAAATAAATATTTTGTAGATAAAAGAGTCACAATTAACAATCAAATGTAAAAAAAAAAAAGCCATGCTGCCATTCCTTGACTCCCCAAATCTCATTAACAATATTAATTAATGCGTAAGAGGTGGTAGAAAGATTTGATTGCCTTAAAAACCGAGTTGTTTTTGCACCACTGCAAAGAAAGAAAGTTTGGCTTATAGTAGTCTTAAATTGCTCCATTCTGTGTACACTGTTACAATTTGAGCAACAAAGTTATTTTTTTGTAGCTGTCTATATTGTGAAGTTTTATTTTACTACGTGTTTCGATGTACTGTATGTAGTAACTTTCATAGAACACACTCATCACTCACTCTGTTGCTTTTCTGCTACTGCATAATGAGGAGGATGAGGGGGGGGATACTGCTGCTGCTGAGGGCCACTCTGCTAAAAGTCGCTGCAGAATCTGTAGTTTTAAATGTAATAAAACCCCTTTTTAATAAGGGCAGAAACACCTTAAGACATTACCTTTGCAAATGAGCTGTTTGGCTTAATGTCATCCTTTTTATTAAGAAAGCATAACATGTTCAAACTTATCAGATGTGTGCTTCAGCGCTTTATGATCTTTTTCAGATCTTTTTGGAGCAAAGCCTCACTTGGGAAAAATAAATCATGGTGTATATTACCCATTACCTTAGATAACATCCCGGTGCACTTCAGCTGTAACTTCAAAAGCCTTTTTCATTTCTATATCATCACGTCTTGTGATCTTAAAGGTCCCTTTATCTCTTTCCTTCAGGCGTGATGAGATAGGCATAAAAGCAAAGAGAGCTGTCTGGATGGACAGGCAATGTGCAATGTGGTGGAGAGATAAGCAGCTATGGCAAGTTTCTCATGCAGCGTCCTGGATCTTTGTTTTCATTCGTAAGTAAGTGAAGACACGGGAAGATGGCAAGCAGCCTATTAACACGCAATAAACCACAGATTTATAATAAATGACAACAAGGATGTATTCGAATCTGAGACATGATTTTGTCAGTGTCCATTTATTTAGCTTATAGTATGTTGGATTAACGGCCTTTACGGTTCATGTTACCTTGGAACTAAATGCTATAATATGACACTTGATTAGTACGAAGAGGGGTTAAAAGAAAACAACCTCTGATATATAAGTATACTCTCAAGTAAATGTTGCCATGAACAATACGTGCCACATTCATTTTAGATTATTTGTATTTCAGATGGGACCAATACTATCTTTATTACAAAGGTGATCTGCAAAACCCAAATATCATATTCCACAGCGACCTTAACTAACATTCAGCAGCAGTTTTCTCCAACATCACAACCTCTCCTCCGAAACAAACCAACCGGGAGCTGCAACAGACATCCACTCAGAAGTTGTGTATTTTATGTAAAATGAATCCACTCCATATTCAATGATGTGTAGACTTCTATTATGACCAGATATGTAAATTATATACTTTTATTCCCTCGTTGCCCTGTGCAATCTTTTATTATCTTCCTGGTCTCTTGTATTGTGTGCACTAAATGCAATACCACATTAGTGTTCACCTGTTCGGCACAATAAAGTCTTTCCCAAACGTAGTCTCATGGTGTCACGCCTATTGTCTCATTGAAGTATTAAAACGGAAACGCAGTATAAAGCTCGCAGTAGGTTAATGGTTAAGAAGGAGTTATGTTTAGGAACATTAGGGATCAGGGAGTCACAATGGGAGGGTGTGGGGGGATCGGGGGAAAGCTCCATGGGACGAGGCCGGGTGGGAGGAGGACAGTTTTTATAAGATCCTGCTGTGTCAGCATACTTTTCCGTCACTGAGGGCAATTACTCTGACCGTCAGTCAGTGGGAGACCAGGCCAAAGAGTTAGCATAATCCTTCATAAATATTACAGATTAAACAATTAAAAATAATGTGGGGAATATATGCTTTGAATCATGTCATATTTTAGCAACTAGAAGCAAAAGATCTAGAATCAGAGCCTTCGTTCACATATTCATGTGAAATGGTGAGATTTGGGGAAGGTGGAAAGAGTCCCTTTTTCTTTTATACAAACTTTGAAGATTTAAAAAGTATTATGTTTTTCAATGAAATTACGTGACAGAACCAAAAAGAAAACGGAAAGATAAATAAAATAATAGATATAAAGATAAACGTTTTAGTTTGTTTTTCCTCAGTTTTTTCTATCAAAAAGAAACAATTGTCAGTGATTTATGATCTTGGAAAATGGATATTGATTGTGAAAGTTGGTTTTGGACTCATTAACTTTTTATTCTGTGGATCGTAAATGTGTACACCAATCTAGATATGGCTTCCATTCATTTATGTTGTCAGCTTTGCTTGGTATGAATGACTTTGCCAAATTAACAATAACACTGCTCAAACACACAGACATGCCCACTGTGGTGTCTCTTTCCTGTATGCTTGTGTTTTATTATTATTATTAGTATTATTATTATGTTTGCATTTTAGCTAATTGTGTTACCACCCTATTTCTTTAATTACACAATCCACCTTTGAGTTTGTTTTGCTGTTCTTGGCATTTTTTAGCATGTTTGAGTCTCTGTATACCCCATAAACAGCTGGGGCAACATCTGCCTCGGAGACTAATTGCAGGTCTGTAAAATTAACCACATTTAGTCAATTGTCACATATATCAACAGGCTGTAAGTGAAAACTACCAGGTGTCATCCCACACTGAAGTTCAAGAGACACTTTGGCTAATAGTGGGGTGAGCAGACGCCTCGGAGGGTGACCTTCACCTTGCATTCCTGCATATAAACCTCAACTATGTACTTTTGAATGACATTTATATACATTGGTCAAGTTAAACTTACACTGAAAGCACATATTTGGTCTGGCCAGTTTCTGTTAGTATTAATTGAAATAAATGTCTGTTGTTGCAATTGTATATTCAATTTCAGCCTTAAAAATATATTCTAGAGATCTAGCAGTGTCCCTCTCAAATGCAACCACAACAAAGTATAGCTTTAAACTGTAAAGCAGAATGAGGAATTTGTAATGGCAATACTTTAAAAAAAGAATCTCATATTTTCCCCTTTTACACTATTTTTTTACACAAACATACAGAAAGTTAAAGAGTCTATGAGCAACCTGCTTACCTTGTTATGATCAAAAAGATCATAAAAATGTTAGGGCCTAAAATACTTTCCAATGCTTTTGAAGATGATTTCGCAATGTGATTTGAGTTGATGAAGGCTTTGACCTGAAAAAAACTAATACTGTTATATATATTTCTAATAAAAAATGCACTCATATAAACTACATGAGCGTTAAATAAAGACATTATTTTAAGTAACTTTAGATTAATGAAATATCAGCACCATTCTTGTTTCGTCAATTTCTACAAATCTGGTGCTATAAAACCTCATATTCTAGCCTCGCAAAAAGTTGCCAAGTTATCCCACTGGCCATTAAGACCTGGCCTGAGTGGAAGCTTGACAGCGGGGTTATGAAAGAATCCGCAGAGAAGCTCACAATATTACAGAGCTTATCTCTCCGCAGCAGCCACAGAGACCAAGTATGGAAACTTGGATCAAGGGATCTGTCCTGTGACTGTTTACATTTCTCTCATTGTTTCTACGTCACCAAGTAGTCGAAGCATTCATTACCCCGGCAGCTACTGCTCCTCTCCTCCCAGCTGATGGTGAAGTATGGACGAGTACCAAGAAAAAGGAGGAAGCCATTATTAAAGACGGGGGCAGGGGAACAATCAGAGGCTGGAGACCCCACCCCTGGCCCCCCCCCCCCAGTACAGGAAGGGGATCCTCTCCTCAGGTTGTGCTGTATGTACTCACATGCAGGCACAAACAACACTTTTCCATGAGCTGACTGTACTTTAGTGTACCCTGAAAAACAAACATATTGTGGAAGATCGTGCTGGCTGCCACAAGCAAAGATAGTTACCATCGTGGAAAAACTACACTGAACAAAAATATAAATGCAACACTTTTGTTTTTGCTCCCATTTTTCATGAGATGAACTCAAAGATCTAAAACATTTTCTATATACACAAAATAACCATTTATCTCAAATATTGTTCACAAATCTGAAAAAATCTGTGATAGTGAGCACTTCTCCTTTGCCGAGATAATCCATTCCACCTCACAGGTGTGGCATATCAAGATTCTGATTAGACAGCATGATTATTGCACAGGTGGGCCTTAGGCTGGCCACAATAAAAGGCCACTCTGAAAATGTTCAGTTTTATCACACAGCACAATGCCACAGATGTCGCAAGTTTTGAGGGAGCGGGCAATTGGCATGCTGACAGCAGGAATGTCCACCAGAGCTGTTGCCCGTGAATTGAATGTTCATTTCTCTACCATAAGCCGTCTCCAAAGGCGTTTCAGAGAATTTGGCAGTACATCCAACCGGCCGCACAACCGCAGACCACGTGTAACCACACCAGCCCAGGACCTCCACATCCAGCATGTTCACCTCCAAGATCGTCTGAGACCAGCCACTCGGACAACTGCTGCAACAATCGGTTTGCATAACCAAAGAATTTCTGCACAAACTGTCAGAAACCGTCTCAGGGAAGCTCATCTGCATGCTCGTCGTCCTCATCGGGGTCTCGACCTGACTCCGGTTCGTCGTCGTAACCGACTTAAGTGGCAAATGCTCACATTTGATGGCGTCTGGCACGTTGGAGAGGTGTCCTCTTCACGGAGGAATCCCGGTTTTCACTGTTCAGGGCAGATGGCAGACAGCGTGTGTGGCGTCGTGTGGGTGAGGGGTTTTCTGATGTCAATGTTGTGAATCGAGTGGCCCATGGTGGTGGTGGGGTTATGGTATGGGCAGGCGTATGTTATGGACGACGAACACAGGTGCATTTTATTGATGGCATTGTGAATGCACAGAGATACCGTGACGAGATCCTGAGGCCCATTGTTGTGCCATTCATCCACGACCATCACCTCATGTTGCAGCATGATAATGCACGGCCCCATGTTGCAAGGATCTGTACACAATTCCTGGAGGCTGAAAACATCCCAGTTCTTGCATGGCCAGCATACTCACCGGACATGTCACCCATTGAGCATGTTTGGGATGCTCTGGATCGGCGTATACGACAGCGTGTTCCAGTTCCTGCCAATATCCAGCAACTTCGCACAGCCATTGAAGAGGAGTGGACCAACATTCCACAGGCCACAATCAACAACCTGATCAACTCTATGCGAAGGAGATGTGTTGCACTGCGTGAGGCAAATGGTGGTCACACCAGATACTGACTGGTTTTCGGACCCCCCCAGACCCCCCCAATAAAGCAATACTGCACGTTTCAGAGAGGCCTTTTATTGTGGCCAGCCTAATGCACACCTGTGCAATAATCATGTTGTCTAATCAGCATCTTGATATGCCACACCTGTGAGGTGGGATGGGTTATCTCGGCAAAGGAGAAGTTCTCACTATCACAGATCTTTTCAGATTTGTGAACAATATTTGAGAGAAATGGTTATTTTGTGTATATAGAAAATGTTTTAGATCTTTGAGTTCATCTCATGAAAAATGGGAGCAAAAACAAAAGTGTTGCATTTATATTTTTGTTCAGTGTAATAACAGGTGTAGTTTGGCGGAATCCTTGTTTGAAATAAGGAAACAGGAAGCAAATCAAATACCTCCATGGAGAATCCTGAGACAGACAAATGGACTGTATAGCTTTGATGTATTGTAATGCAAGGCCCAATTCCCTGAATCAAAGTGCTCTGCTACTTTAAGTGGAGTGGTTCAGTGCTGCCATCTTCTGGCGGCCTTTCAGTTCATCAACAAAAATCTCACCAATATTTGAGGACCAGCTTTATTGAATTTGCTAAATTACAGAAAGATTTAAGAAAAAGGAAAGTTAAATAATACCATTGTTCATTTACAATCATTTGACACATGATTATGTTATGTTCCTCATGACTACTTCTAAAAAAACAATCCATATTACAAGAATATAACTTTAGAAAACATATCAAGCAGACCGTGAAAGGCCTCCAGCATCAGACGTCATCTCTTCAGTAGATCAGTCAACACTGCGCCGTGTCTTTCCTCGACTCAAAGTGGTATTGTCCTCTTTTAAACAAACTGTCTGTCGCCCTCTATCGAGGGCCGTTCCCTCTCCTGCACTCACACATCCTGTAGGCACATATGTAGAAAATACCTGCAACGGACAAGAGCAATGTGTTAAGTGATTTAGAGTATTTATGATCAAAACCTCACATTCAGTAGGTCTAATAAATGAATATGGTTCTGAATACATTTGAGTCAATGTAGGTCAGTTTTTGTGTGATTACACTGATGATTTTTCTGCTTGAAATCTCATTAGAACTATGTACAAATATATTTTAAGATTTGACTCATACTATGTCAATCAGACTAAATATGGTGTCAAAATTAGTGCTGTCAAAATTATCGCGTTAACGGCGGTAATTAATTTTTTGAATTAATTGCGTTAAAATATTTAACGCATTTAACGCATGTGCAGAATGGCCCGCCCCATACGTGCCACCAGTGGCAGCGCCAGGGTATGGCTGGGGTAGGCTACACACCCATACCAAGAAATGGCTTTAGCCCCACCATGAAAAATGATGTTAAAGTAAGCAAAATAAAGTCTGCCAACTCCCGCGGAGTAAATTGCACAGACAGCAGTTAGTAAGATTGATTTCAGTAGCCACGGTTTTGAAAACTTTTGTCACGTAATGATCGTCTTCTCAATAGAACATCTTTGATAATGTCTTCTGGCGCCAATCAGAATCAAGATAACGGCGTGGTGTTGTTGCAGGAAGTCCCGACGGAGAATACTTTTGCTGTAGTACAGGGGTGCACATAACTGGTACGCTGGTTATGTGCGTAATCTGAAATGCGTACCGTCACTTGTGTCACAAAGCGCATTTGCGTACCGACGTACTTGTGGAAGCTTTTCCAGAAGGCGGTTAGATCACCGGACGACAGAGTCGGTCTCCGTGTGCACAGACAGGGCTGCTGTTAACGTCGGTCTGTACAACGGAATTGTGCCAAACTACGCCAACCGGCTGCGGAGGGAGACTCCCCCCCCTTCACTGGAGAACTGTGCTAAAACAGCTGATCACAACGTTCACACTCTGTGGTCACGAAGTACTCCACTAGCCGCCGTCCCCCCCCCCCCCCCCCTCTGTCGACTTTCCTGAAGTACTCCCCCGTTGATAGAAATCAACACTGTAATGAATTAAGACCCCACGGTTTGATGATTGATAGGTGTGTGGGTTGTCTTTCATTTTGACACTCAGAAAAATGTTATAATAAACATAGATACTGCATGTTAAATGGATATATCCGCCTTCTTTCATTTATCTTTCCATTCCCACAACAATATACATAAATAAATGGCATATTTTGGACATAGTTCGAATGGTGATTAATCATGATTAATTCATTTTTAAACTGTGATTAATCTGATTAAAAATTGTAATCGTTTGACAGCCCTAGTCAAAATACATTACAAAAAGGTCATTTTCTTCCTTTAACTCTGGACAAAGCCTTGTCCTTTCTCACCTGCAAAGAAGTTCATGAGCATGGCCACCCAGCCCAGGATGTAGGACCAGGAGAAGCGCCAGTCCCCAAAGCGTCTCCCGAGGAAGTTGATTGTCACTCCAGTGTAAATGGCCATACCGAGCAGAACAAAGAAAGCTGTGGGGAGAGAGATGTAAATGTCAGTAAGGATTGATGTTTCATTTATGGTTTGTGTGTTGATTTAGAAGAAACCAGACTCACTGGAGACGAAAAACATGATTCCTGCAGCAAAGGAGCGGTTGAACCTTTCAAAAGAGGAGAAGTGAGCAAAAGACATGATGCCAGCTATGATGCCGGCAAAGCAAGACATCCCTGAAAGGATCATGAAGGCCCGGGTCGCATTCCAGTAAGCTGGAAAGAAACAGGTAGAAATCAGCAGAGCATCATTATAAATAGCTTTACAAACATGTAAATACCTTTAAAGGACACATGCTTTTATTTAGGTTCATACATTCGATTTGGTCATCTACTAGAAAGTGTTTACATGCTTTAATGTGGAAAAGAAAGAAAGATTATTATCGACATATTGTCTGTGTAGAAAGAACTTTATTTACCCTCTGTCTGTAACGTTACATTCAAGCAGAGTTCGAAGAAGTACTCAGACCCTTTACTTAGGTAAAAGTAAAATACGATGGTCTTAAAATATCCCATTACAAGTAAAAGTCATGAATTGATCATGCTACTTAAGTATAAGTACAGAAGCATTATCAGCATAATCTACTTCAAGTATCTAAAGTTAAGGAACTCAATATGCAGAATGGCTCTTTTCACAGTATTTTTTTATCATAGAATAGTATTTTATCCCGTTTTGATCAATAACAACTACATAGTCATATTATGTTTTACATTTATGTTTGTCAAAAATCAGCTAATTTTACTTTTTAAAATACTGGGTATATTATCGGTACAGTACCGCTTTACGTCATATAAGGATATCATACTTTTATATGTTCAAATTAGCTGAGTGGAGTAGAATTATACGTAGTATAAAATGGAAATACTTTAGTAAAGCAAAACAAGGTCAAAATAATCATTACAATACTTAAGTAAATGTAATTTGTTACATTTCATCAATGACATTTAGCACCTGTCTCTTTCAAACCCCCTTCAGAAAAATCTCAGTCTCTTCCTTAATTACTGACATGCCTTTTCACTTCCTCTGAATAGAACTACAATTATTGAGTTGTTTTTTTCTTTTCTTTTCACTTTAATGTTCACTTAATTACCTCCATGTATTGTTCTGTGAAAGGAACTTTAAATTCTTCCCATTATGATTTTGGTTTTTAGCTCAGGCATGCTCTAACCACTTCATCATTGGGCAACTTAATAAAGCTATTCAACCGTTTGGCTTGAATTATTCTGAGAAATAATCTTGTTCTTTTCATACTCAACAAACTCAAACCCAAATATCAGACGCACATAATGAGGCTGAATATGGAAATCAGAAGTGTGTTTCTTACACAACAAAATAAATATGTATAAGCATATAACAAGCCTAATCTGGTGCATACAGGAACCTAAATTAAAATGATTCGCAAGGGGTTTAGGCTCAGTGATCACTGTCCAGACACACAGCGGTATATCAAAACCTGCGTGGAAACAGAGCAACCCAACACAAATTCCTGATAGTCATCTTATCAGGGTTTGACACCCTGAGCATCCTTACCTATGCTGTCAGTCTGCATGTAGCACTTGTTGGAGATGCAGTACCTCCACAGGCCCTGATGGGCATAGTTTCCAGAGAGACGGTACTGCATCCAGTAGTCCGTTGCAGTGGAGACCACCAACAGGATATTACCAACTATGGCACAGAAAAGGCCCCCTCCCATAAAGCTGTACATCTTGAGCTGAGATAACGGGCCCGCTGCAGAGCAACTGTAACATAGGAAGGGAAATTATGGAAGTTAAGGATATTGTATAAAAATCATGTACTGCACACAAATGTTCACCCACATAATTTCAATGTTTCAAATCTAATTTAAGAGATTTTGCACTGAAGACAAGGATAATTTTTTTGTCAATATGCAATAAAGGGGTTGCTCAACACAAGACCTGCAACCCCAAAGGCTGATTATACAATGCTCAAAAAGCACACTATGAATTAAAATATGTTCCTGACATCATGGTAAAAAATGCATTGGCACTCAGCATCTTCATACAAATTCTCCAAAAACGAAACAAATGATCCAATAAAAAAAAGGGATGTGAAATCAAATTGAACTTGATCATGCCTTTGAAGCTCTGTCTGAATAGCACACTTGATGCCTGCCAATCATACATCCATACCCATTAGGACAACCACAGAAATATGAAGCATACATCCAAATTGAAAATATTACTTCATAAATGAAAAATACACAAGGACACTTATAGTTGCCCGTGCGTTATGTACAATAACATATTGTACCAAACTTTTACTCAACCATATTTACCTCTGCTTTAGTGGAACCATCACTACTAGTTGAACTGATTAGAGGAATAGCTTTGATGTTGCAGTTTGTTGTTCCCCTTCCCAATCCTCAGTGCTTGTTCGGCTGTAATGAGGTTTTATCTGATTCTGCCAGCCTCTGTCCAATCAAAATGTATTGCTGGGATGCACACACAAAAAGCACCCTGATATTTGATCCCTTACCTTGTTTCTGGAAATACACCCTCTCTACTGCCCACCAGGTAAAGATAGAAGCGGGTGGAAGGGAAAAGAGAGAGAGAGATGCTGCTCACTTTCGGGAAAAGAGGGGGAGTCACAGACAATACTACAACCAAAAAGTTGTCCCCTGGTTTTCCTGTCGATTAAAGCAAAATCCTTTGCAGCAATCACCCTCGCTGTGTGGGATGCACTTGAATGAGACACCACAGGGACCACAGTGAATGTGACCTTGTACATTTGAGTGTGTGTATGTGTGGGGTTTGTGGGGCCTTGGAAAAGGGGTGGTGACCCATGTTTCTTTTTTTTTGTTTGTTTATAAATGGTGTGCTCTAGAACGGGGGATATGCATAGGTATGCACTACTGTCTGCGTCAATGCAACATGCTGAAACACACACTTCTCTTTCAGTGCTGTCACTGTGGCGGTGGGACACATATAGAGGCAGCGCTCGATACAGACAGTGTTTCTCTACCTGTAGTGTCGGATCTATCATTTATTTTGATTAAATAATGAGATCTGTAGGTTATGGAGTAGACGGAATAAATGACTATACATCTTAATATTTAGCAACAAATGTGACTCGCAGAAACACAAGTAATAGCCTACATGTGTTTTTTAAGTGTCTATTCCTCTCTACACACACACTTTATTATTCTCCAAAAATTCAAGACAATACCGTATTTCAATATTTTTCAATCCAAGTATTGTTGTGTCTCGTCAAATGTGTTTCCTGTTTTATTTTGTATTTACCTCTTGCCTTTCATTTCAGGCCCTGTTTTCTTCCTCCCCCTGTGTGTTTTTCCCGCCATCATCAGTGTCTGCCCCGCCCCTGATTGTTTCCACCTGTTCCCACTCACCTCATGTTTAAATAGTCCTGTCTCTCCCCTGTCCTGTGTCAGTTCGTCTTGTTTGTTTCCCCAAATGGTCGTGCCAAGCCTCAGCTCAGAAAGGATCGCTTTTTCACCCATGTCAGGTTTTGTTATTTTGTTTATTTTGTTGGCTTAAAGGTGGGGTAGGTAAGTTTGAGAAACCAGCTCGAGATACACTTTTTGTTATATTCCATGGAATGCTCTTAACCAGGGGTGGTTCTAGGGGTGGGGGGCAGGGGGGGCCAGTGCCCCCCTAACACTGACCTCTGACCCCCTGTGTCCCCCCCTAAAAATGAAAAATGTATGATTTATTACACGATTTATTGAATGACGGAATAGGTGGAACTAACGTTATTCGTCATTCTAGTCGGACCCATTAGAGCGGTGCACTCACTTTCACTGTCCGGCTGAAGCGTGTGAAAAACAAACACTTTTCATCTCGGATCATCAGAGGCTGTTGCATCCAAGAAAGACTGATTGAAACCTACGTTTCGAGAGACTACCACGATAATTGAAGGTGAGTTCAACTATATCCGTGTAATTGTAGATGTAAAGTAGAGATGTAACTGTTCATTGCCTTTATTTTTATATAAATATGATATGGTGTTAGTGCAAAAATGGTACTATAACTTAAGCTGAAGCTAACAGTAATAACTAGAAGATATATCTGAAATAAATAAGTGTACTGAAACAAATACCAATAACTATATTGCATTGTTTTCTTATACGCAATTACTTCATACTGTCTAGTTCTCTTTTTCGTCTTGCATTTATTGTGCCCCCCCTCAGAAAATAACTGGCCCCCCAGTGGCCCCCCCCAGTCAAATTGGTCTAGAACCGCCACTGCTCTTAACATCCCGATAGCAATGAATATCTTTTAAGTGCTTTGACAAAAAATCCATTAAAAAATGTCATCTGTGGAAGCCGTAGTACTGTAAAAAGCACGACCAATCATTTTAGCCGGCCCGGCTAAAATAACTGGATGGCCTACCTGTAGTGATGGCAAAATAAAGCTTTGAATGAAGCATCGAACCACTTGGACAATTGTGTCGGAAATAGGTTCATTTCTCGAGGCTTCAGTTACAGCGACCTCTCCTGGCGAAGTGCAAGGCTGCAGTGGGTTTAACGTATCTTTGCCTTGAAATAATGAACTGAATATTCGATGCACACACACACACACACACACACACACACACTAAGACTGAATATCATGTTCTATTTGCAATTAAAGATTGATAATTGTGTGTATTGGGTTATTGAGAAGAGACTAGAGAGTGCTGGAAATATTTTTGGGCGGAGAGGGCCTTTTATCAGTTATTAAAGTTGAAAAGCAATGATCAAAAGTTTGACTATTCTGGGCTTTGAACCAGATGCGCGGAGGACATCGCCGCATCCTGGCCGCCGGCTCTATCCGCTGGGATATCTATTCCTTAAACTATTGAAGTGTTTTTATAGTAATTATTGTCTTTTTGTTCACAACTTCTCCACATTTCGAAGTGTTTCACGAGCCAGAACGACCTATCTTTCTTCCTGGCTTGCTCTATAATGATCCAATTAAAATGCAATATCAACTACGACAACAACCCAAACATTGCGCATTGTCTAGAGCGGTTATAAAGTGTTGAAGCGCTCAAATTCGAAACTGTTTCAACCTGTCAGAATAGAGACGAGGCAGTGCATTGAATCACCTGATTGGACGGCGAACCAGTGAGTTGATTCATTCAGGAAATGAAGCAGTTGCTGGTTCGGATGTCACCTGATTTGAAGCAGTTGCTGCATCGGACGTCATGTGTCACGTGATTTGACGCAAGATTCGAAGCACTGCTTCTATGGAATAGGAAGTCCAGGGTTGAAGCTCCGTTCGAAGCTTCAGTGTCAAACTGCCATCACTACCTACCTGCCTGTCAGCCTTCCATCTGTGCACACACTTATCTCGTGCCCTCATTGGTCATGTGCACGTTCGTGTGTGTTGGAGGAGGCAGATTTTTTCCGGCTGTGTATTTTCAAATTCTAGCGCACTCGAGCTGGTTTCTCCAAAATGACCTACCCCACCTTTAAGTTTTTATTAAGTCGTCTTTTTGTTACGTTTTTGTCCTCCTTGTGAGCACCTTTTGTTATTTCCACCACCTACTCTGTTCTGTTTAAGAGGGATTACCTGAACTGAGAACATAAATATACTTTTTTTTAATATATTCAAGACTTTGTCTCTGGGTCGTGCATTTGGGTTCATCAGTTTGTGTCGAGGTCCTGACAAGTATAATTCTATAACAACTGAGGACAGGGATTATGACAGATTTTCTGTTTGTCTGCATTTGTTTGGGTGTAAGAGAAACATTTTGTGTTGCAGCAGCATAAAAAGACATGGCATTGTACAATACAAATTTAAAAGACAAGAAAATATACATGATATAAAGCAAGGTATTATATTTACATAAGTATGTGACAGATGGAATATTAAATATTAGACTGAATATATGAAGAAACTATGGAGCAGAGTTCTCTGCCAGCCAGAGGTGATTTGTTGTACAGTGTTATTGCAGTGGGCAGGAATGTTTTCCTGTATCGGTCCTTGCGGAGCTGCAGCAGTATGTTGGAGAAGGAGCTCCGCTGTCCGTCCAGCTGCAGGTGGGGAGGATGGGTGGAGTCATCCATGATGGACAACAGCCTGTTCAGTGTCCTCCTCTCCACCACAACTACCCAGCTTTCCTGATCAGTTTATTGATTCTGCTGGTGTCACCGGCTCTGATGCTGCCGCCCCCAGCAGACCGCAGCAAAGAAGAGTGCACTGGCCACAACAGACTGTTAGAAGATCTCCAGCATCTTGCTGCACACGTTGAAGGATCTCAGCTTCTTCAGGAAATAGTCTGCTCCTCCCCTTCTTGTACGCAGAGTCAGTGTTGATCCTCCAGTTCAGACCGTTGTCTAAGAGCACTCCCAGGTATTTTTAGTCCTCCACAACAGCCACATCCTCTCCCAGAATGCACAGGGGCTGGAGACGTCCTCTTCCTCCTGAAATCAATGACCGTCTCTCTGGTCTTGGCCACATTCAGAAGCAGATGATTTCTTCCAGTCCACTCCACAAAATCACCCACCAGCGCTCTGTATACTCCTCCTCCCGTCCATCCCTTATAAAGAGTCATCCGAAAATGTCTGCAGATAGCAAATCAAATCAAGTTTTATTTATATAGCACATTTATAAACGATTTTTGGTGGAGCCAAAGTGCTGTACATATAATAAAAATAGCCTACAGTAGAGACACTTTACAGCAAATACAACAGCACAGATTGTTCAGAATATCAGTATGAGGAAAAACGACACCCTCTATCCTTAGACCCTCACATCGTACAAGGAAAAACTTCCAGAGAAAACCCACAATTTAAGGGGGGGAAATGGGAGAAACCTCAGGGAGTGCAACAGAGGAGGGATCGCTCTCCCAGGACGGACAGACGTGCAATAGATGCCGTGTGTAAATCGAAGAGATAATACATTTTACAGCATATAGACCGAATGTTAGGAAATGCATGTGTCTGTAATAAGAAGATGAATCCACGAGGATGTCAGCTACAATCCTATGGAAGCCATCAGGGAAGCAGCATGACGAGACCCAAGGCAGGACCGCAGAGACAGGTTCAGCCATGACCCGAAGTCCACGACTTAATCCAGAACTCAGGATAGAGGATCCAAGACACAGGACTACAGCAAGAGGATCAGCCTCGACTCCGGATCCCGGCGTAGATATAGATACAAAACAAGAAAAAATATGTGGCTGGGTTAATCGGAACAAGAGAATACACAGACACAGACAGAGAGGGAAAAGGTAATTGGATAAAAGTTATTCTTGATAACCCTCTAGAAAGATCTCATGAACTTCCCCACTCAATCTATCAAGACCCGAGCAGTTCTATTAGATATAGGATAAGAAACAGAGATAGGGAGCACAACAACCTATCTCTTCGTCAGATGCACTCCCCCGCTTATCTAAGCGACTCTTACCCCGTTACCCTCTACAAGGCCATAGACCAGCAGAGGGAAAATGGGGGGTGGGTAAGGGTAAGGGTTTTTAAGAATAAACCACAAGGGTCTAAAGGGAAATATTAAATATAAGGTACTATATTTTAAGTAATCCTATCTACTATTCCTATATTCGAATAATGTATAAACTATTTTTAAAATACTTTATGAAATCCTATGTTATGTTATAAATATTAAAATAAAGAACCAAGACTCCGAGTTGTATTGAAAGTCTGAGGTGTATAAGGTGAACAGGAAAGGAGACTGTACAGTCCCCTGTGGGGCTCCTGTAATACCAACCACCACATCAGACAGCACACTGCCCAGCCGCAGAGCCGGCCCGACCCACTAAGCGACATAAGGGCCCCGCAGCCACTAAGGGGCCCCCTAGCAAAAATAAATAAAAAGAAAACCCGGTACACCGTCGCCATGATAAGTATGTTTAATTAATTGTGTTAATATGCCTAGATTGCCTACTCTCAAAGTCATGTATTATATTATTGAGTCAATAATATAATACATTAACCGTGCTTTACCTGAACCTCATCATGACACTAGAGAGGACGGCAGAATTGTAATTTCCCGTGTTCAGTGAATGCAACAGAGGCAAGACACCAGACCAACCAGAGAGTTGAATGGAAATAAACATCTGTCTTATTGGCTGACAGGTACCTATCCTGTGAGCTGTGACAATGTTTAAAATAAACTGTCAGTCGGACTCAGAGTTTTTGAAGATGGACATAAGACATTGTTTTCTTAAAAAAGACGACAATTCTCAAGTGGTGGCTCACACAACAACCCCAGAGTCACCACTTGAGCCATGTAAACAAGGTATGTAAATGTCAGTAAACTTCCAAGTTATGCCAACATGTAAGCAAAGCATAAATTACAGCTACGTTGACGTTACTTTGAATCGCGGGGGTAAGCTAAACCGTTAGCATGTAGCTATAGCTAGCTAGATATATTAAATAAACACTTTGTCATACAATCTAAATGTAATGTTTTTTAGCGTTACCTGGTGATTTCAAAGAAAGCTCTCTGGGAAATGTTGACTTACTGTTCGACATGAAGCTAGAAGCTACCTTAGAGTACACAGTTGATCCGGAGTCCTGTCAGTTAAAGTGTTTCATGTTTTTAGCACTGAAATATATGGATGTTATGTGACAGTATTTCTGAGAAAAAGTCAGCTGAAATGGTGGCATAGTTGCCACTGCTTTACGTGTCAACAGCATGTTTGAACGTATTTGCAACAGTAAATGTGGCTGTTTGGCCACTGACGTTGCCATAACAACACCTGAATTTAAATGTGCAACCTCTTTTTGTGACAGATTTTTGCAAGAAATTATAATTCTCCGGAATGATATTTCTATTGACAGCTAGTTCCTATGTGAACATTATGAGATGGACAGCCAGAGAGAATACATTAAAAACAATTATGAAATACTATATGGCAAAACAAGAATACAGTTTAAGTGATTTGTAAAATATCCATAAAGAAAAATCTGCTTACAGCTCTGTTTCATATGGGTGTTGAGAGATGTATCCATAGATCTCTTAATGTTGCTCTCAAAGTGCACCAGATTGATGCTTTTAACTTCAATATTTAAAAAAAAAAATCTTCCTGGGGGATGATGCCCCCGGACCCCCCTAGAGGAGGTGAGGACCCCCCTATAGAGGAGGTTAGGTCCACGGTGTTTACATGCTTATTTATACAATATGTGTGCTTATGCTAACATCATAAGACAAAAGTTGGTTCCGTGTTGTGTGTAGTGAGAACGCGAGGAGGGCCCCCAAGCCAAAGCTCGATTAGGGCCCCCAAAAGTCTAGGGCCGGCCCTGCCCAGCCGGACCTACTGTGGTCTGTCCGTGAGGTAGTTGGCAATTCAGGAGATTGTGAACAAGTTTACCCTCATAGCCTGCAGCTTGTCACTCAGTAGCCGTGGCTGGATTGTATTGAATGCGCTAGATAAATCAAAAAAGGTGATTCTCACAGTGCAACCCGATCCATCCAGGTATGAGTGAGCACGCTGCAGCAGGTCAATAATAGCATCGTTCACCCCCAGTTGAGGCTGGTAGGCAAATTGTGTCTAGAAATGATCTCACCTGCGGTCTGAGATGGGCCAAGACCAGTCTCTCCAGCACCTTCATCACATGAGATTTGAGAGAGCTACTGGCCGATAGTCATTGAGCCCAGAAGGAGTCGTCTTTTTAGGGAGAGTAAGCACACAGGACGTCTTCAGCACCGGTCACTGAAAACCGGAGATATGGCTAAAAAAGAAGTAAGTGGTCAGTGAAAACATATAATAGCATGCCATTTCAGACTGTCCATAATGAACTGCTGCTGGCCCAAGCCAAGAGCAACAGCTAAATCCTTCCAACGAACAGCCTGAATAACTTTATTACTTCCTAGTTCTAGCTATATGACGTGTCTAATACAGAACCAGCTTCAGGCTCCACCAAGACTCTGGCCAGTTTCAGGTTGGATCTCCAGTGGTGATCCTTCAGGGACTTTAAGATGTACTCATTACTAAAGAGAAACAAACTACAGGGTCCTCTATTTAAATAACATAAAAGCCACTAACATCTGTGGTTACCATAGGTACATTTAATTGGTTGATCAAAACTAGCGAGAAGGCTGACATTTAAATGTGAAACAACTCAATTTTTAGGACACACTCAACAGATGCAGACACAAAAGATAAATACTTGCCATAGAGCCATTGATGATGTTATGATGTGATTATAACCTTTATCTTTCAGACGTGACCCTGCAATTGGATATTCAACCAGTTAACTAGCTATTACAGAATGCTTATTGCAATAATAAACTTCAGATTCCTGAGTGCTGGATCATATACGATTTTAATCATTTCAATTCATTTTTATTTTAATAAAAGTAAATGATAAAGGCAAAGTACTTTGATCTACACTGTTGCCTATTACGAATCAAGGAGAGTGTTGTTTGCTGTACAGGTTGTAATAGTGGGCTATATTCAGGCTGCCACTTATTATAATAAAAACGGGTTCTTTGTATTGTTGATCTAAATGTCAATATCATTATTTCTTAAATTGTACATAATTAAGCCAATGTCAGTACGTTTTGTAGTGTCCATAAAATATAAACCTGTTAACACTGTTATTGTCAATAGTAGTTTTTACAGCAACCTATTTTACGTGTGTGTGTTTAATGTTCCCTGTTTGTATGATGTTAAGACCAGTCAAAGGGGATTTTTCAAGAATGGTGACAAATAGATAATTAACTTCTTATCTGTCATGTCAGAGCACAAGATTGTGTTTTGTTTTGTCAAAAAAAGTATGGTAATACCTCAAGACATTTTTATAAAGACTCAAGAGTGACTTAAAATACAAACATGCTGCACATCTTTTATTTCATTCACATTACAACTGGTTTGGTGGATACATGTTCAAACAACTGTCCTAACACAGGCCAACTACAACCTAGAGAGACATGATCTAACAGGCCACTTCTTTATCAAACTTTAAAGGGGACCTATCATGCAAAATGCACTTTTGTACGTCTTTTATACATGAATATGTGTCCCCGGTGTTCCAGGGAACTCACCAAGTGTCAGAAAACACAACCCTCTCTCTTTTCCTCCATACCCAAATCTCTAAAAAAGGGGCTGCAATGGATCTGATACAGACTGATCCAGATTTGAACACTTTACTGACGTCAGTAAAGTCACGCTACGGTTATTGGTCAATTCTCCACCTATCAGGGGAATGAGAGGTTGGGCCACGGCCGGCCATTGCTGCTCGAAAGCGCTGGAGATGCTGTAGTACATATGCCAGGCCTGTAAGTGGCGCTGTACTCTGCCACAAAAGCAGTGAAGAAGACTTCCCTTGCATGGTTGCCATGGTTGCCCTTCTGTTTAATCTCCGCTGTGGCTCTTTTTCTCCCTCCCCGAGGCAAGCTTTTGCGCCTCCTGCTTTAAAACAAATGAATAATGACTCTATAATCATATGTAAGGGATAATGTGCAGCGACGCGGTCATTATGGGGAAAAGAACACTGAACAGGCCGAAACGGAGGGATCTAGATCGGCATGAAGGCACATTATGCAATGTGCAATGTGCACATTATCCCGCTTATTACATGGCCACATTCTCGACAAAGTAACGACATGACTCCCAATATTAATTGAAATGCTTTTATGTATTTAGAAAATGATTTTATTGATTTAAAAAATAGTTGTATTGATTTAAATTGACATGCATCCGCTAAGAAAAATAGTCCGTTGTTACTGTTTGTACCGGTTTGAACTAACGTAGCAACGGCAGGAACTGGTTCGATAGTGTTTTTGAGGAGCTTTTTGATTACAGATTTGAAAACATCGTTGCTTGCTTTAAAAGTAGCACAATTCATTATGTCAAACCTTGGAAAGTATCTAGATATCCCTGCCCTAACGCCAAAGTAACTGGCAACTGAATATGTGTCGCCGTTTGATGTCTATGTCTGGACCGCTGCGTAAAAAGGAGGGTTTCTGCCCCATTACTTCTCTTCTTACTTCTATAAGAATAAAACACGGTGGACGGAAAACCCTTTTTCTCCCCCTCTTCTCCCGTTGCAGCCTAGCAGCTGATCTCAAAGCAAGCTCCCCTCTCCTGCAGGGGGGCGTGGTCAACTGCAGCTCACAGAATCAGCCCCCTGCAAAAACAGGGCTGGAAAGAGCAAATAGAGCGAAATGAGGCATGGCTAAAATGCAGGATCTTTTTGGTATTTTGAAAAAAATACTATATTTATATACTTTATATAGGTATGGCCCTACAATATATTGTTCAAATATAGCATGATAGGTGTCCTTTAATTAAACCTGCATCAACAACGTACAATTCAAGGGAGAAACTTATTTCCAATCTTGGGATTTAGATGAGCCGACGGACATCATGGATGAACAGGGGGGAACTTCATAAGCTTCTTTCTGGAAAAAGGTTTGACCTCTTATGACCCGGAAGCTGACGCCAGACCCGAGCTGTTCCATCGGCGGAGTAAAGATGGCTGACCAAGGCGCCGCAGATCCTGGAAATAACAACAATAATAAACCCGAAGAAGCAGAGGGAACTATTATTAAGGTCACAGTGAAAACACCTAAAGACAAAGAAGAAATCGCCATCGCAGAAGATGCTTCTGTCACTCAGGTAAGTCGTTTCGCAGGTGGGAAGCTGCCTGCTCTAACGTCATGCCCACAACTTCAGCTAGGAAGCTAGCTAGCCCTGTTAGCAATTATCGTCACTCTTACCGGCTAACTGATAGTGTGTGAAACCAAGGTGTTTGTGTGTGATGAAAGTACTACTGCTTTGGTGAACAACTGTGTGGTCTTATAAACGCCGTTGACATCCGATATGAGGGGTATAGCCACGTTAATAAAATAAATGGCTAACCAGCTAACGAGCTAACTGTTAACAGTTAGCTAGTTCGCTAACTCAGCTTGCGAGCTAAGTCTACGTTAGCTAACTGTAGCCAAACAAGTGTCAGCTGACGGGCTGTACTGAAGCCACGATGGCCTGATAAAACCATGGAAGTGATTTTGGATAAATGGTGTGATGAATTGCTTTCATTTCCCATTTTAACTCAACAGCTTAGGGTTAGCTAAGGATTGCTATCAGTCTAGTCTAGAACATTCTCACTGCTGCCACTGAGTCATTCGGCTTTCCAGGGAATAAACCTACTCTCAGAGCTACTGTTGGCTTGGCGACGTGTTACAGTGAAACCATAAGGCGACCCATGCAGCCACAGTGGTTTCTTTATCTTTGTTTTCAGTATAGACTAGTTATTGTAATTACAGTGTGGTCTTAAGTAGACTCTTTTATCTGGTTGTGTGTGTTTCATGTTCAACCATTGGACTTGGATCCCTCACTTCCAAGTGTGTGTTGTCATCCTTATCTACATGTGGCTTTAAATTGGATAATAGTAAGATTTAGAATTTTGTGTGACACATCATTTATATAATTTTTAAGTGCTTTGAAATAGTTAAAGCTGAGGAATTAAGTGAATAACAGCATTCTTTGTTCTTCAGTTTTTACTTAAATCCTCATCATCTACCACACAGTGGTTGCTAGTCTGCCAGGGTGTACACAAAACAATAATTAAGGTCATCTGCTTTTTAAAAACACACGTTATCAATTAAACTATACTCAGGGAGAAAACAACATTAAGGATTTCCAAAACAGCATCGACTATTACAAAAATAATGACACTATTTGCGCGATTCATCAGCTTTGTTTCAGTTTCTCTTGATCTTGTAGCTGTTGTTTCACCTTTAACATATCAGATCATTTGTGAATGTCAACATTTGAGTGTGTGGCCCCATCAGCACAATATAAAACTGACTGGGATGCTGTGATAAGATATGATCGTCCTTATTTACTGTTGAGAAAAACTCGTTATAGGAAAGCAGCTTTGTATTGGATAAGACTAATTTCTGTACAAATGACACTTTACACAGTAGTCAAAGAGGAACCGTGAATTGGCAGATTTGTGGCGTGTTCAAACTGCTGCTAATAGGATAAGTACAAAGGTCTTTCTTGGAAACTGGCATTTAAAGCCTGAAGGTTGCAACAGAACAGAAAAAGGTTCTAACAGCCATACTGAGGTGTAACCATATTATTCTTGATATTATCCTTTTTTAATTTCCTGTTTCTTTCCCACCTTACTTTTTTTGTCCCATTTGATCTAATCTCTCTTCATTTCATGCTGTTTTTTAGTTTAAAGAAGAGATCTCAAGGCGGTTCAAAGCCAAACAGGACCAGTTGGTTCTGATTTTTGCAGGGAAGATCTTGAAGGATGGCGACAGCCTCAGCCAGCACGGCATCAAGGATGGCCTGACAGTTCACCTGGTCATAAAGACGGCACAGAAGTAAGGCTCCATTATTGTACAAAGCATGCTGGTTTGACCATCGATTTGTTGTAATAATGTTCAACATGTAATACAATCTTGGTGTTAAATTAAGTGAACTGCATTTTATTTAACTAAGTACTAATCTTGCCATACGCCTTGAAATACTCTTTCTAGGGCAGGAGATGGCGGTAGCACCTCGGCCTCTAGCTCGACCTCCACTCAGGCAGGCAATTCCTCCGCCTCTAGTCCGGGTATCAACCCCTCCTCCTCAGCAGGCTCTACTGGCACTGACGCACCAAACACACAGACGCCCAACATACTGAGTGAGTCCAACTAAGTGTAACTATTTACATTGAAACAGCCAATATTATCTCCGTGAATTAGTTATTAACCATCCGACCTTCCTCAGCTGGCTTTGGTGACCTGGCCGGTCTGTCTGGAATGGGCATGGGCTCGGCTAACTTCATGGAGCTGCAGCAGCAGATGCAGAGGCAGCTCATGTCCAACCCAGAGATGCTGTCTCAGATCATGGAGAACCCGTTGGTACAGAACATGATGTCCAACCCAGACCTGATGAGACAGATGATCATGGCCAACCCTCAGATGCAAACGCTGATGGAACGCAACCCTGAGATCTCCCACATGCTCAACAACCCGGAGCTCATGAGACAGGTAAAGTATTTGAATATGGGCTGAATAGCACTTCGATAGTGAACACAGGCACAACTACAGTGGGTTCCTACTGCAGTTGGATCTGTATATTCAGGATTTTACTATCTTGGTTTAGAATTGACGTTTACTTGACTTTCCCCCCTCTCATCATCTCTCACCATCAGACCATGGAGCTAGCCAGGAACCCAGCCATGATGCAAGAAATGATGCGAAACCAGGACCGGGCTCTGAGCAACTTGGAGAGCATCCCAGGGGGTTACAATGCGTTGCGGAGGATGTACACGGACATCCAGGAACCCATGTTTAGCGCTGCCAGGGAACAGGTACCTGGGAGTGATTATCCCCTGATCTATTTCCTTTGTCTATCCTTTTAGGCTAATGGTTCCACACATTCCACAGTATAACCTTTGTCTGGTTTAACTTGCCATTACTAAATGTCCACTTTTGTTGTCATATCTCTTTTTCTATAGTTTGGCAACAATCCATTCTCAGCTCTAGGTGGGAACTCTGAGTCTGGTGCCCAGCCATCACGGACAGAGAACCGGGAGCCCCTGCCTAATCCATGGGGGCCACAAAATTCTTCTAACCCATCTGAGAGTGGAGGGGCCACCACAGGAAGCACTAGCACCCCTGGGGGCACCAATCCCAGTGTGTCCAACCCTCTGGGCATCAACGCTGGCAGCCTGGGCAATGGTAAGAACAGAGCAGACTAAGATTCTCAATACACCTTGTTTTCAAGTCATTTATTAAATTACCTGTGTACACATACACACAAACAAACACATTTATGTTCCTGTGCGTTTCAGGAATGTTCAACAGCCCGGGCATGCAGAGTCTAATGCAGCAGATCTCGGAAAACCCTCAGCTGATGCAGAACATGCTCTCGGCTCCCTACATGCGCAGTATGATGCAGTCGCTCTCTCAAAACCCAGAGTTGGCCTCCCAGGTATGCAACAGCAAGATGTGAACAAGCAAACACAAACTATACATACAAAACCCAGAGTGCAGAAAACAGGCACACGTCACATTACAGTGCAAGTCCCGGTTATTTAGATTGTGTTAAACCTCTTTGTTATTCACATTGCATACCACATAGGGAATCGATTGATTATGTTAAACTCTGCAGTTGGTAAGGAATTGTAAATAAAAGGATCTGGCTAAGCCTGTTGTGCATTAGGCCAGTGAGCCCAGCTATTTAGTGACTTACTCAACAGAAGGGATGTCTAGTAATCTCCATCTGCATTTGCAGCAAATATTACAAAGCAAAACCAACACAGCCCTTATTAACTTGGTTTTAACAAACAATGCAGACTGTACGGAAAAGAAACTCCCAAGGAAACTCCAGAGCTTTTATTTCTCTGATTGAACATTCTGCCAGCAAGAAAGTGTTAAACCAAACAGTATATCATTTGAAATGTTACTTTAGTGAGTGAGAAGCGTAGCCAGATGTTGAATGATTCATAAACTTGGTTCTCTTTCTTTCCCTCTCTGTACCAGGTGTTGATGAATAACCCGTTGTTTGCTGGAAACCCACAGCTGCAGGACCAGTTTAGATCTCAGTTACCCATCTTCCTGCAGCAGGTACCACACACACTTCAGTCAATAACCCAGTCCATTTTTCCTTAAAAACACAACAGTGACACTGTAACAAGCTTTGATTCCAGTATTGTGAGACTTAACACAGATGTTTATCTACACAGGCTGAACATTTCTGTCTGAAGTACGGTATACAGTATAGGTGCCATTCATTTTTGGCATTTTTAAGATTTTTTTGATGAACCACTAGTCCTTTACTTATAAACTCAATGTCAAAATGTTCCTTATTGTAACTGCACATCCAGTGATTGGTTGGTTTATTCTAGGGCTGCAGCTATCAAACATTTTTCGTGGTTCAATTAATTGGCAGATTATTATTATATTAATTCATTGTTTGGTCTTTAAAATGTCAGAAAATAGTGAAAATTGTTCATTCCAGTTTCTAAAAGTCCAAGGTGATGTATTAAAATATTTTGTCTTGTCAGTCCCAAACACAAAGATGTTCAGTTTATTAAGGAATAATACAAGCAGGGAATCTCCATATTTAATAGGCTCAACACTAGGGGTGTAACGGTTCACAAACATTTCGGTTCGGTACGTACCTCGGTTTTTAGGTCACGGTTCGGTTCGGCACGTTTTCGGTACAGCAGAAAAAATTATCATAAAATATATATATATATATTTTTTATTATTATTAAACTGTGAATAATGTATTCACTCAAATAAAGACAAAATATAATAAAATAAACATTAAGGTGCAGCATGTCGATGAACTGAAATAATCTGTATTTGAACTGTACTGTACCTAAGCAGCCAGTTTGACATTAGGACTTGCTTGTCATTGTATTTTCATGTTTTTTTTAAAGAAAGATGAACTTGTCCACATTGCTTGCCGAAAGGGCAGATCTGCTGGCACTAACAATGTCTCCTGCTGTGGAGAACACCCTCTCTAGGGACAGAGGTAGCAGACACAGCCAGGTAGCGCTTTGCTAACATGGCAACATAAGGATATTTGGTGTTTGTAATAGCTTTGGCTCGGTCTGAACTCTCTGCGAGTGGTGGAGGCTTGAATGCTAGTGGGAGTTGGGTTTGCACTTCAGTCTTTTTTCTTTTGGTACCGGTGATATTCACGTTCGAGTGATGCCTTTTCAAATTAGTGTGCAAGTTTGATGTATTGCCAGCGGCGTAACCAATTTTAGTTGAACAATGCCGACAAACAGCTTTGGTTCGGTCCACCTGTCTTTGTCCGTCATCCTTGTACGTAACAAAATGTTCCCAAACCGGAGATTTCCGAGCTCAACTTTATCTGCGTTCGCCATTCCGACAGTTCCTCAAATTACTGACTAAATTTGAACGCATCCCTGTGACCAGCTCTCATAGTATGCCTCTCGTCCAATGAAATGACTTGCTCGCTCTATGACGCGCTGAACCCAATGTGAGCAAATTACTCTGAATGCTGCGACGCAGCACCTGAGATTACTTCCAAGAAGTTGTTCACGTTCTCAATTTTTTACGTTTAACGTTATATTAGTTCGGTACACTTCGGTACACACGTGTACCGAACCGAAGGGCCCGTACTGAATAATTTAGGTACGTATACCGTTACACCCCTACTCAACACGTAACTTTCTGCCATATTTACATACAAAATAATATTATTATAATATCGTTGGCCATTAATTCTCAGTTGATCAACTCGTGAACTGATTGTTACTCTCTCTGTCTGCAGATGCAGAACCCAGAAGCCATGGGAGTGATGACCAACCCCCGGGCCATGCAGGCTCTGATGCAGATCCAGCAGGGTCTACAGACGCTGCAGACAGAAGCTCCGGGCCTCATGCCCAGGTACGGATCACTCGCACCTAAAACATGGTGCTTTATGTTGATGATTTAGTTTTTCTCAACTCCTCTGCTTTTTGATTTGGTGTAGTTTGATGACAGGTGGACTTCCTGGTGGTGGTCCTGGTGGTGTTCCCGGTGGTGTTCCCGGTGGTGTTCCCGGTGGGATGCCTGGTATGATGCCTGGTATGATGCCTGGTATGATGCCTGGTATGATGCCTGGTATGATGCCTGGTATGATGCCTGGTGGGATTCCTGGTGGGATTCCTGGTGGGATTCCTGGTGGGATTCCTGGTGGGATTCCTGGCATACCCACAGGTGGGGGCCTGCCAACAGATAACCCGGCCTCCTCACCCGGCGGTGCAGGAACAAACGCCGCCCAGCAGCAGTTGATGCAACAGATGCTCCAGATGTTTGCTGGTGGAGGAGGAGGAGGAGGAGTAGGAGGAGGACTAGTAGGCGGACTAGCAGGAGGACTAGCAGGAGGACTAGGAGGAAGTGCAACGGTACAACCACACACACATGCACTGATGTTACATCCTTCAATTTTGGATGAATGACTAATTGTAATCGCTTTGGACAAAAGCGTCAGCTAAATGTAATGTAATCATAATTTTTTTTATTCCATTTCTGTCGCCTCTGCAGCCCCAGACCCCCGAAGTGCGGTTCCAGTCCCAGCTGGATCAGCTGAGCTCCATGGGCTTCATCAACCCCGAGGCCAACCTGCAGGCCCTCATCGCTACTGGAGGAGACATCAACGCCGCTATCGAGAGACTGCTGGGCTCACAGCCCTCGTAAAGACATACAGTACATACTGATCCACAGACATGTGCATTCAAACATACCTAAGTCATAAACACACCCAGCATCTACAGAGAACCAAGAGAAATTTAAGTGTATTGTCCCAAACTTTACAGAAGAAACTTGGGCAGGATCTGTCAGACCCTCATTCTACATCTGTTCTCAGATTATTTCCCTAGTCCCTATTCTTTTTGGCGTCGTCCAGCCAGATCTCTGTCCCAGAGTGCTGCTGTAGAGCTGGACTGAACCAATCTCACCTTGAGGGGTGTTCTGGTGCAGAGAAAAGGAGCGAAAACCTCTCCTGAAAAGGGACTCCCAAGCATTTCTTCATTCATTGTCTTCTTCCCATTAAACTGGAGTCGAGTGTTGCAGACAAACATTTGCATAATACAGATTAAACCCATGTGATGTGATTGGCTGTTGGCTCTGTTTCACACACGGCCATTGTGTTGCAGTTTGTTAGCATTTATCTAGCTAATCAGTTCGTGAAAATCTTTTCTGGTATAGAGACGGAAATCATGAACAAGACCAGGAAGATATCTTGTCCATACAGACGTTCAAACCCATTCCTCCCTCTTTCCCCGCTTTCGAGATTCTTCATAAATAGCTGTTTTTGCCCGATGACTTTCACTATTTATTGCAAGCGCTTAAGAAAATTAAGGCCTCCACACTTCCCTAAACTTGTAATTTGTCATTCCAAAAATAAAGTGCCCACTCACGGGTGTCTTTTCCTTCTGAGGCACCGCTGCTGTGCCTTCTGTCCCCCCCTGCCCTATAAGAGCATTGTCGGCAAATGACACTCCCCCTTCAGTGGGTCAATTAGACGCCCTAATAAATCTCACACATGATCATCCAGGACCGTAACCATAACAAAATATCACTCTGTAGCAGCTCCGGAGGACGCTGTTAGGATGAATATGAATGAAACCAACGTTCTTTTTAATCTGATTCTTCTTTTTTAATTATATTTTCTCTTTTTTTGGGGTGCAGTTAGTACCTAGAGATAATTGTGATTTGTCACGCATAAAAATAAACATTGAAATCAATTGAGTAAAAAGTAAATGAATGGAAAGGCTTTACGAACATGTATGGTATGGTCACCATACATTTCTAAAATCAAGTTATAGGTTGTCTTATTTTTTTTCTTCCTTTTTGAAAATGTCAGCATTGTAGTTGTGGTAACCTTGGCAACTGCTTCTATAGCTTTGCTTTGTTTGTTGACCTCAGCTTGAAAAAAAAAAATCCATCTCACAATTGAACATGTTGAAACTAACTTTTAACAGTACTGTACTAAAAAAGAATAAAACATGGTCAAAATCAGTCTACGCCCTGTGTCAGGTGATTATAGCCTTGTGACGGTGTAGATAGGAGTGTGTAGCTTTTCATTCAAATGTCCTGCTCTTGAAGTTCATATCAAGTCATTACGTTTATGATCTGCTTCTGTTTGTTGTTTGATATGAAAATGTTCTACACTGAGATATCTGTTGGGCCATATTGAAAGGTAGTTTAGGCACAGGTTGTTTGGGTGACACTTTATTTTACATGCCAATAGAAAGCATCTTATATTTAACCCTCAATTAACAGAAAACTTTTCTTTAAAAAGATGAGTCAGTTTTATTTAAATAGCTTATTTGCCTACAAACGTTGTTTAATAATAATAGCGTTAAACTCAGAAATGTGAAATAATTTCTACATGAGAGCCTAAACTTTCCTAGGTTTCAAGTCATAACTAAACTAGTGAATTAATATTTACTTAGTTTTCAATTCAACTACTTTTTATTTGACTGAACGCAATTGCCTTTTGCAATCAAATTGCTTCCAGGAAACATTTAGAAATCTATTAAATAATGATGTATTGACCTGAAAAATTAAGCCTTACCCTCAATCTTTTATTACGCAATCTTGTCATGGTATGAATGAGTCAAAGTATCCATGACCTAGTATTTTAACCTGAAAGAAAACGTTAAATATTACCAACGTTTTCAGCCTTTGTTCAAATGATTGGCAAAATGGCTGTCGGTCAGGTTTATTGTGCTACAAATGAAAGGATGGGTGGGGTCTGTGCCTAATAACTAGCTGCCAGTGGTTCTACCTGTTCCACCTGCTCTCCTCCCCAGCGCTCCCTCGGGTGTCAGCTGATGAGGGATCGGCAGGCGACAGGACTCTCGCATGCCTGTCCTCAATCTGAAGCTGCCCCTATCCACAGATAAAGGAGGAAGCGGTGGAAGCAGCTAAACCTCTTCTCTTTTTCTTCATTTTCACCTTTTCTCTCTCTTGCTTTTCACATTGGAAGAAGAGGAAACTGGAGATCATTTGTTTTTCTTTCTTTGTTTTCTCAAACTCTTCAAAAATATTGCAAGTGGCTTCAGGATAGTTGCTAGGTGAAAGAGGAAAGCTACTAAATGCACCATGGGGACTGATGAGTTGTACAATTTCGTCTTTAAAGGTGAGTCGTGTTTATTTGAGCTGTGATTGTTTAAGAAGAGGTTCAAGTTAAATAGTGTGTGTTACTTCTGTACTAACAGAAGCTGGCAAGATGTCAGGTACAACCCTCCTTTGTAACTTCCTGCTCTATATTCTGTGGAGGTGATGTCTGTCTTTTTGGCTGTAAACAATTTGACCTTTGACCTACTGAACAAACATCTGACATTTCCTGCTCCACCGAGAAGCTGTTATTTGGTTTGTATAATATTTAAACGACCTAGGATTTTTTATTCCATTCATTCCAAAGTAAAGTCAGCCACTGAGGTGCCACATTTATGGGATGTCACAGGGTTTGGTGTCTCGTGAGGGTGACAGCAAGTATTAGATCCGATCAAGTTAATCTGATTTATCCCAGAAAGTTATAGTTTTGACCAATTAACAGATCTATTTTTGAACTCCATGTGCCATAAAACTAGTTAAAAAAGGTCACGCGTGAGTATTACTAATGACTGATTTTCATCTTCTCCCGTCTGTGCTTGTTTCAGTGGTTTTAATAGGAGAGTCTGGCGTAGGAAAGAGCAACCTTCTGTCTCGCTTCACTAAGAATGAGTTTAATCACGAAAGTCGCACCACCATCGGCGTGGAGTTCAGCACGCGGACCGTTCAGCTGGAGAACTACACCATCAAAGCCCAAATCTGGGACACAGCCGGGCTGGAGCGCTACAGGGCCATCACCTCAGCGTGGGTTCACACACACACAAACAAACACACACTCACGTATAATAAATACACTATAAAGGAAGATGCAATTCTCACATTTGGCGCACACATCTTTGTCAGTTTAAGTAACACTGCATACAATTATCAGTCACACTTTTTGCAATAAGCAGAGAGCTGCCAGTTTGAATAATTAAATCTAACTCATGTTCTCTCACCTGGTGGACTCAGGTATTACAGGGGAGCAGTTGGAGCTCTGTTGGTTTACGACATTAGCAAGCACCTGACCTACGAGAGCGCAGATCGATGGTTGAAAGAGCTGTTGGACCATGCGGACCCTCACATCGTGGTCATGCTGGTTGGGAACAAGAGAGACCTGGAGAACCTCAGGACGGTGCCCTCAGTGGAGGCCAAAGACTTTGCAGGTCTGTTATATGATGAGAATTTTGTGAAAGGTTTCCTGTGAAAATAAAATGTGTTTAAAGCTCACTTGTGGTAACACTGCTCCTTGGAAACAACAGTGTTTGTTTATTGTGATTTTTGATTTCCTCCCCCCTTGGAACAACCCAGAGAAGAGAGGTCTCATGTACATGGAGACGTCAGCCTTGGACTCCACTAATGTCGAACATGCTTTCAATGAAGTCCTCACAGGTGTGTTCAGTCTCTCTGTCTATAGTACATCCTCTTTGAACGACCTACTGATGCAAACCTGCTGTCTTCCTTTCCTTTTTTCCAGCCATCCATAAGAAGGTGGCCAGCAGAGAGGTGACCCGTGGCTCCATCAGTGCTGTGACCCTGTCCAGCCCCATCGGACTCTCCGGGGACGGGCAGGAGGAGCGCAGAGGCTGCTGCAAGAGCTCCTAACAGACTTCTGTTAAGATCTGACCACCATGAACCCACAAAACGCTCGACTGCCTTTGAAGCTCAAGCTCGACATCATTCACAGCCCATTTGAAGAGTGAGGTACCTACTTGACACCGCTGTCAGTGTACAAACCTCTTAAATATACAAACTCTAAAGAATGTAACTAAAAACGAAATATTAAGATAAGCAAATATTGAGAAAATCTTTATTTTATACATACGATTTATACTTGTGGTGGCACGTTTTACTACAGATAGCTGTTCGATTGTTTTCTATCAACATGTTTTTTAAAGAGGCTTTGTAAAGTTTGTTTTGCTTTATGAAGAAATGCACTGGGATTCCCTTGGAATAAATTATTTATGTTATTCTGTCTGCATGTAATTACCGCACAAAAATATTAGACACTTAACTAGATGAGGGAAAAGGAGAGAGGGCTGATGTGAGACAAAGACAAACTCAGAAGCTTTACTTTAATAAAAGTTGTGATTCCCCAATGTCAAACAACTCTGTTACCAGTGAATGTCCTTCAAATTGTTACTTAAATAAGGGTTAAGAAGTTTTATCATCCAAATATAGTATATATGTTGTCAAAAATATTGGCACAGGTTTTGTAAATTAACCCATTTACACTATTGCATATATTACAGTGTATTATTGGGATGATCAAATCAAATCAAGTTTTATTTATATAGCACATTTATAAACGATATTTGGTCGAGCCAAAGTGCTGTACATATAATAAAAATAGCCTACAGTAGAGACACTTTACAGCAAATACAACAGCACAGATTGTTCAGAATATCAGTATGAGAAAAACGACACCCTCTATCCGTAGACCCTCACATCGTACAAGGAAAAACTTCCAGAGAAAACCCACAGTTTGAGGGGGGGAAATGGGAGAAACCTCAGGGAGAGCAACAGAGGAGGGATCCCTCTCCCAGGACGGACAGACGTGCAATAGATGCCGTGTGTAAATCGAAGAGATAATACATTTTACAGCATATAGACCGAATGTTAGGAAATGCATGTGTCTGTAATAAGAAGATGAATCCACGAGGATGTCAGCTACAATCCTGTGGAAGCCATCAGGGAAGCAGCATGGCGAGACCCAAGGCAGGACCGCAGAGACAGGTTCAGCCACGACCCGAAGTCCACGACTTAATCCAGAACTCAGGATAGAGGATCCAAGACACAGGACTACAGCAAGAGGATCAGCCTCGACTCCGGATCCCGGAGTAGATATAGATACAAAACAAGAAAAAAGATTTGGCTGGGTTAATCGGAACAAGAGAATACACAGACACAGACAGAGAGGGAAAAGGTCATTGGATAAAAGTTATTCTTGATAACCCTCTAAAACAATCTCATGAACTTCCCCACTCAATCTATCAAGACCCGAGCAGTTCTATTAGATATAGGATAAGAAACAGAGAAGATTATTATCAACACATTGGGATGTAAGCTAAGTTTAATGTTGGAGCTGGTCTGACAAACTTATATTCTGTTAGGTGGTTGAATCTATAAAAATGCATAATATTTCATGTTATGTTTTGTATTTAAAATGTGGACCAGCCACTGCAGATGACATAATAGTGTTGTGGATTTTCTTTTTTTTTCTCCTTTGATGTTCAGGAGTGTGACTTCAACATGGTACTAGTGTAAGTGCAATAGTAGTTGTTAAGATATGTAGTGTGATTACATGAACAAGTAGAATATATATCACATAGAGTCAGTTTAGAGCAGTGGTTCTCAACCTGCTGATCGGGACCCCCGAAAGAGTCGAGACATTATGTAAATGAGGTAGAAATAGTTAATAACACAATCTTTTTTGTTCTTGTTGAAATGCAATTTTACATCTTTAGATGTAGGTTTAGGTTCTTTAGAAAGAACCTAAAAATAATTCAGATGAAACAGTCAAAGGAGAAACAAATCACTCTTTGATGAAAAGCCATACATCTAGCACAGTGATTCTCAATCTTTTTTCAATAATGTACCCCCTTTGAAAAAAAATTCAGCCCTGATCAGCGCGAAAACAATTTGTTAGGGAAGAAATGCCTATATAAAGAGGTACAGTACAGTGCTGCACCATCGGTGTCTGATTTATTAAAACAACAACAGTAACTGAGAAACACTTAAATGCTACATTTCAAATGTTTACAATCCATCACTAAATTCATGGCAAACCCATTTTAACATCATGCAATAACACTAAGACGACATTAGTTGCATTGAACGGATCTTTTTAATAAGTTGTACTTACAATGTAGTGAGAAACATGGGCTTGTGCTTCACCGAGGATCTTTGTCATTCTGACAGGAAGGCCACTGCAGTTATTACACTTCGCGTTTTGAAATATGTGTAACTCTGTTAATATAAAACCCACTCTGCTCAAACTTCGTTACATTTCCTAAAATTGGTATTTATTTATTTTTTAAATTAACATAAAAATAAATCTCACGTACCCCCTGCAGTACTCCAACGTACCCCTAGGGATCCGCGTACCCCCATTTGAGAACCACTGATCTAGCAGACATATCTTGTTGACGGTTGAAAGTAGATTCATATTAAGGGTAAACATATATATATACTGTATATAAAAAGGTGGCACTGCTTATCTAAATGAGTTGCAGGTGTGTGTCTCTCCTGCAGATGGCAGTGCTGACGTTGCATGTTAAATTAAAAGCATCACTTCAGTGTTATGCATTTTTCCGCTCTTTATTAACTCCAGTCCGACTCACAGCATCATCTAATCCCCGGTTTATTTCATTAATGATCAGGATATTAAGCTCATGATGCCCTGCAGGGTTGTCGCCATGGCAGCTGCCTCTGATGCCTATTTGACAAGCTAATCTCTCTCTGTGTGTGTGTGTGTGTGTGTGTGTGTGTGTGTGTGTGTGTGTGTGTGTGTGTGTGTGTGTGTGTGTGTATGTGTGTGTGTGTGTGTGTGTGTGTGTGTATATATGAGTGTATATATATGAGTGTGTATGAGCATGCGGATGATCTCCAGACTATGGATGTAATTGGACGGGCTCATATGGCATAACTGAGAGAATATAAATCTACAGCAGTGGTCGTTAATGACATTCTGGACAGATAGTGCTCTATCTCTGGCTCACAGATGTGCATAAGGAGTCTTTACAGTGGTGTGTGTGTGTGTGTGTGTGTGTGTGTGTGTGTGTGTGTGTGTGTGTGTGTGTGTGTGTGTGTGTGTGTGTGTGTGTGTGTGTGTGTGTGTGTGTGTGTGTGTGTGTGTGTGTGTGTGTGTGTGTGTGTGTGTGTGTGTGTGTGTGTGTGAGAGAGTTTGTGTGTGTCCCCAAGCAAGTCTTCTCTGCCAGAGATAATTTATCTTCGGTGAAATTACCACAAATGCTTTTATTAAGTTTCTCTCCTGAAAATATGATAGGGACGGCTCAGCACCGGGCGGTAAATGTTTAATTATTTCCTGTGAATGAGGTTATTTTTATGGGCTGAGTAAAAGCATCTGGAGTAATAATCCAAGCGGGCGGAGCAGGTGGTCATGATATCTGTCCCGAGCCTGGAGGTAAGGGTTATATTTATAAAAAAAACCATTAAATTAAAAAACTTACAAGCTCTTCTTTGCTCTTTCTTAAGACGAGGATAGTTAGATTTTCTTCCATCCCATCACAGATTCTTCCAAATTCCTCCTGGATCTGTGACCTTGTCTTAAAGCTCTTGCAGTGTTTGGAAAGAATCGGTTTTAGCACTTGCATGTGGAGGCTATTACCCACATGCTATTTGAGATGTGTAGCCTGTAAGAAAAGTGTGTCTGAAAGCAGGACTCGTATATAATATTCTAAAGCGATGAGTGGTATTGCACCTCTGACCCCAACATCAAGCTGTTTATCTCCCGTCTACGAGAACTTTTCCACCAGCACTTTGTGGAATCTTGTCCTCCTGTCATTTACAGTTGCAGCAGCACATCTGCATGAATATTATTGTGCCCTTTTAGTTCTTATGACCTTTGACCTCATGAAACATGGATCTTTTCTAGAAAAAAAGCCATACTTTCCATCCATCACTTCTTCTGCCTTGCTTTTTCTCTTCCCCTCTCCCACTGCTGATCTCCCAGAATCCTAATTTTTTCCGACATGATGTCAGGCTTTCTGGAGCTCTTTTCCTGCTGTTTATTTCTGCCTCCTGCATCTGTTTGTTGACATGTTTGATTACCAGAGGCCCCACCAATCTTCCATTCGCATATACACAATATACAAAAAAACATGCATGCCCTTGCCTTTTAGTTGCCTGTTTTTCTATTTGTGCATTCAACTCAATCTCTCAACCACAGAATACTACAGACAAACTAACAAAAAGGTGATTTCGCAAATGTATTTCTGTCTTGATAAAAACATGTATTTCCATGATGTCAATTTTTATGACCACAGAGAAGAAATCATGTTTTGTGTTCTGTAAAACTGTTTTGGATTACCAGAAGCCACACACACTTCTAACATTTACACAACATTTCATAAAACATCCACATTGAGCCTTTTATTTACCTGTTTTTCTATTTGTGAATTTAATTAAATCTCCCAACAAATTATCCCACACAAACATAAAGGTGTATTTTGTGGCGTTTTTTTGCTGTCTTGAGACAAAATGTCAACATATAATCAAGCCTTTTTTGTAGCTTTGTGAAGTTAGAAGTATTTTTTCTGCTAAATTAAGCAGATTTTATTCGATGACGTAGGAATATTTCTTCACCCATCATCCTATAACCAAATGTGGACATACGGCGGGTTTATTGGATAGCTATGATTCAGTATATCATTTAGTAATAAGATCATGTTAAAATACAGAGGTGTTGAACATATCTCTGTATAACTGACAGCCAGATTTGTTACCATTGTGTCATATTATGTGATGTGTGGGTGTATATAGTTGAGTGTGGGTGTGCACATGCCTGCATAATGTGCGCACAAACAAAAGAACAAAAATTAAAACACAAGAGTGTGTGACAGCCTGCGTGCCTGCGTCTATCAGTGCATGTCAGCAGAGAGCACACGCCTTTTAAATATCTGTCAACTGACATCATCACACTAATAGAAAACCAAGTAAATGCACGCTGATTACCATGGTGATGTTGTTATGTCGACCAATCAAAAGGAGAGGTGAACTAATGGGCGGTGAGAGAGAGTGAGAGTGAGAGGTGAGAGGTCAGAGGTCAGAGGTGGATGATTGTTGCCTGGAAGAGATTGCAGAGAAAATGTTAAGAGTGTGTTCATCACTTTGTGCTCTAAGACTGTAGTCTCAGCCCAGCTTGACATCAGATCAAAAACTGTTTCCATAGTGGTGTGCCTTCCTGTGTGTGTGTGTGTGTGTGTGTGTGTGTGTGTGTGTGTGTGTGTGTGTGTGTGTGTGTGTGTGTGTGTGTGTGTGTGTGTGTGTGTGTGTGTGTGTGCATGCGTGCATGCGTGCATATCAACACCTGCCAATTAACGTCCTTTAATCCTAAATCCTCTAATTTCATAACAAAGCTTTATGTGCTTAGGTGTCCGTATTCAAGGCTCAGCTGTCACAGCATAACTTTCCAGGGTACAGCAAAAAAAAACAGGTTGCCAGCGACAAACAGGACTCCACATAATATTATATACCTAAGTTGCCATGACAGCCACAGTGTTTGTTTGCGAGTATGTGATGCTAAACGATTGCAGGTGTAAATGGATGCAGTGAACTATTATTTGACTGCTGCTTTTAGCCTCCTGAAACCTGAGACCGCAAACAATGCATGTCATTAACATTATCTCCAGTGTGGCAGGTGAGCGTTCCACTGAGTGTATATTTAAGTGATGACATCTGGAGAGGACACAGATGGGGTTTTAGTCAGTGAATGCCAATTATTTCAATCACTTAAGCTTAATGAAGTCTTTTATCCACAGCCATGACACTTGACCTTTGAAGCATCACTGACCGAAAATTAACCCAGAAAATTCTGTCCAAAATGGAAACACAGACAGTAATTAAAATATAAAACACTGATCTTCCAAACTCTGTGTGCAACTTTTCAGCCTCTCCTTCTAGAGGTGGGAAAAATCTGAGGATACCACCCAGCCGCTAAAATGTGTTCTGCTCTTTCTCAGAAGAACACAAAACGTCTGGCAATACAGTAAGTGACAAAATGGGTGTTAAATTGACTTTATGAGTCGATATTTCCATGTGTGTATTTTTCTCCTGCTAAGCTTTTGTTCCATGTGGCTTGTGGATGGAGGTGCAGCCAGATGACAGGTTTAAGCCAGGAGCGTGAAGACACCATGGTAGTTTTTACAGAATACTTCACTTTTTGTTCCACTGAATCATTTCAATGAGTGGAGCCTTTCTGTAGAGCAAGCTTATCATTCAATTTTATGGTTTTTGTTGTGTAGTGAGGGCTCCACTTTTGAATCAGAAATGTGCAATCAAATGCTTCCTAGGCTCACTAACACAGAGTTTGTGTGTGTGTGCATTTTTAGGAGAACAGTTGTTGAGTTGACAGACTTCCAGTGCTAAATCTCACTGGAGTTGGATTGTGGGAAAACACATGTTGTTGTACACCAGGGGGGGGGGGGGAGTAGGGGGAGACATGTCTGGGCTTAGGGGGACAAGAAAGTTGAGTTAAGGTCAATGCCAAGAGATACAAATCTTAACTCTCTGTGGAAGTGTGTGTGTGTGTGTGTGTGTGTGTGTGTGTGTGTGTGTGTGTGTGTGTGTTTGTGTGTGTGTGTGTGTGTGTGTGTGTGTGTGTGTGTGTGTGTGTGTGTGTGTGTGTGTGTGTGTGTGTGTGTGTGTGTGTGCAACACAAAATACAGATATATACACGCAGAGTCCTTTGCCGTGTGAGTGCATGCATATATGCATAAGCCTGTATAAAAGCGTGACAGCCTGTGATGTTTTTAGCTGTTGTTATGTATCATGTGTAGTTTCTTCTCTAGCCAGTGAAAGCTCAGAGATGTATCTAAAAATATCACAGGCCCGAGAGGATAGCAAGGATGGGGAAATATTTACTGAAGCAAAAGAAGAGCAGGGAGCTCCTTCCAGAGACAGCCGCCCCGGAGGGAAGCCTGCAAACAGGATCACCCAGCAATGCAGGTTTGTTTTTGATATTACCTGAAAGAAACTGCATAAGCTGTTAAAGAATAGACACCTCTATTTTACTTTTATGTGGTGTTATATTGAGTGTGAATGAAACCCAAGTGTGCTTCTTGCTCTGTTGGTATTGAAGGTTGCTCTCATCCAGGGTGGTATACTGCAAACTCATTAAGGTCATTTCCGTCTGTTTACGGAGGAGGAGGAGGAGGAGGAGGAGGAGGAGGAGGAGGAGGAGGAGGAGGAGGAGGAGGAGGAGGAGGAGGAGGAGGAGGAGGAGGAGGAGTGGGCGGGTAGTAAGGAGGAGGAGGAGTGGGCGGGTAGTAAGGAGGAGGAGGGAATCCAGATGGGAAAGAGCAGAATAGGCGCCGCAGGAGAGAGATAGAGAGGGGAGACAGACTGTGGAGGAGAAGACACACAGCTTAATCTCTGCCTGGAGATGTGAAATACTTTTATCTTACACTGAGTGAACTGTCGGATTTCACCTGTTGCCGCCATGTATTTTGGTACGTAAACGATGCGTTTTCCTCTCAATAGTTGTTGGTTAATATAACGCAGCAGAGTCACTTGTTGCTATGTTGAGATGGATGTGAGCTTTGTGAAGTCAGTCACCTGCATAGCGGAGCACACAGTGATCGTGCAGTTTACTCAATACAGATTTGAAAGACAACATTATGGTCTAGGTTTGTGTCATGAAGCGTTTTAGTGCGCTCAATAATCCTCATGATAAATAACAACAGTATAGAGACCGTTCTTCAAAACTAGTGAGACAGCATTTACATATAGGCCTAATAGCAGGAAAGCTTGATATGAATTATTATGTTACATGCATGTTTGTTGAATGCCTAATATACATGTATGATGTGATTATAGGAAATAAGCTAACTAACTAACCCTAACTAACTTCGACAAAACAAACACGTGCACATTTTTTACTGGCAGTGCATGGATAATCGGGATGACAACAAAATATCATGAATGTTACGATACAATACAAATACAAACATTTTACTTTAAGGAAAACTCTCCACATGCCAAAAAAGTCGGACTTGGAGGCCTGCGTGGTTGAAAGTAGTGAGAGTTGTTGTCCCACCCCTTGTTTTAAATATGATAAAGTATTATTTAGGATTCCACCCCTGTATCCCGCGAAGCCACAACTGCGTAAAAGCGCGCGTCTGGTTACGAAAGGACCAACAGTGTGTTTGGCCCAGATGAAGCCTAGCAGGAGCACTTGCGATCTGCACAGTGCAGTTTAAAGGGTCTGCATAGAAAAGGTCCTGACAGCTGCTGATTTTAAGGACAGAGAGGATTGACACATTTTGTTTCTGAAACATAAAGCATCAATGCTGAACCAAAACAGTGGGTGGAAACCAAAGCAGTATGAAGCTTTACGTTTATATTTTAAATCATTCTTTGCGGTTTTGGCTAAGCGTATTGCAATAGTATTCCCGTGTAAAGTTGACAATTATAAACGGTATTGTGATACAGGAGGGCAGCCCCCGCCCTTACTGAAAAGACGTTCCCTTGCAGTGGCGGTTCTAGACCAGTCTTACTGGGGGGGCCGTGCTCGGACCAGCTGTTTTATGAGAGGGGCACATTACTGTTGGACAAAAGATACAAAGACAGTGTTCAAGATTTTTTAATTCAGTATAAAGTCATCATTGCCCACAAAAAAACATAAAATACCATTTGTGTTTGTTTTAGTAACGTAGGCTACATTAAGTAAATGACTTATTTTATTATAATATAAAGAAGCCAAACATTACTGTTATTTTCGAACCAATTTACAACACATTCTTTGCTGCAACACTTTCCAAAAAAAATTGTATCATATTTTTTTCTTTTGGAGAGGGGCTGCAGGGCCGTCCAAGATCAGTGTTACAGGGGCCCCTGTTGGCCTCCCCCAGAACTGCACATCTTCCCGTGCAAATGCAAAAGCAAACACTTACAGCGTGACGTGCCCGCGCACACGTTCACGTATGATTTGAGCTTGTTAACAGCAATCAGGCTAATGGCAGAGCGGATGGGTGTGTGTCCTGATTTTGATTATTATGATTGCACATGCGGGCTGGTCCTGAATCAAACTGTAATCAAGCTCAAAGTTCATGCTCAAACGAGAAAACAAAGCCATAATAAGGACTTAGCAACACAAACAAGAAGCTTATCACATGGCACTTAAGTAATGGCCTCTTTACCGCAAGTGTGTGAATGTGAGTTTGTGTGTGTGTGTGTATGTTTATGTGCGTGTGAGAGTAAAGGCACATTCGGCCCAATGAGTAGATCTGAGACTGAGATTTTTCTCCTATAGCCATCTGGACATTTCTGGCATATTTTCATTGTTTTCTATGTTAATATGCACATTCTCTGAGAAAAATAAACGAAATAAATGCAAATTGACATTGACATTCAACTGTTAATGAGGTTCTGCTTGGTTAGCTGTCCTTCCACATATAAAGACTGACAAATAGACAACAAGCTTTACACAAAGTTTAATTGCAAAGACAATAAGAGAGGAAAAAACTGAGGGAAACACTTTGTTCTGCCAATCTTAAACAAACAATACAATCAGACAAGTTTCTGAGCACATAATCTCAAAGCGAAGAATGTCTTCATCTCGTTTTCTCTGGTGCACTCGCCTTCATCTTTGTATATTTATATTGAGTCCTTCCCCCTTATGTTCCTGTCCCCTCCCCAGGTAGTGTGTGTCACAGCGCTCTGCTGCCGCTGGCCCGCCCCGCGCTGGGCAGGACGCCGCACCCCTCCCCGGACCCGAAGCCCCTCTTCCCCTTCCACCTGCTGCCTCGATTCACCGACGTGAGTATACTGTCAGTAACCGCAGTTGTCACGGCAACAACACTCTCACAAACTGTGCCTTTTAAAAGATGAAAAATCTAATAAAAACTAATTGTTCACTTCATGATGCTGATTTCTGCTGCAAGTGGTTCAGTTTATTTCACGGCACAGTCTGTATTTTTCAACACACAGATGCATGAGCCAGCTGCCTACACCTTTCCGAATATATCACCTCTGATGCAGAGAGCTGTGACATTTCCACACAACCCGGGGAGGGGGGTGGGGGTGGGGGTGGATTCCTTGATGTTCCTCGCACAGCGTCTCTTGAAGATGTCTGTCCCGGTGTTTGTGAAGGGTGAAAGAGAAGAGAAACAAAGCCAAAGTTCAAGCCCCTGAAGAGAGGGTGGTTTGACGTTAACATGGAGATACTGCTTTATGACTCCATGTACTCCTGGCTGTATAATGCATGATATAATATTCCAGCTCTGAATCAATGGTGTATAAGTAATCAGATTTACTAACAATACCAAATTAAATCTCGCACCTCTATTTGTTGCAAGAACATGCAGCCAAGGAAACATGATGTGTGTTTTTGTCCTCACACCTCGCTAATACCAAACCTATTACAAAACCTAAACTTGACTTGATGTTGCTATGACTCATAGGCCCTTCACTGAGTCTAGCCAAATACTGAAGGAAAATTGACTTTTTGTGGCTCTGATGTTAACAAGAGAGATATTAGAAAGACAAATTGAGTGTATAAAAGAAGAGAGGATTTTGTGGTATGTGAGGCTTCTAGTTTGCAGTTAATCTATTCTCTCCTTTGTCAAAAAGCCTTTCTGCCACCTAAGGAGGTTTGAGCTCCCTCCATTTGTCCTCTCTCTCCTGCCTTCGCATCCTTTCACTTTCTTGCGTTTCTCTTGCTCTATCACCCTCTTCACTTCAGCACTTCAGAATTTCAACCTCTCACCATCACTGATCATCCTCTTTCCCACTTTCTCCACAATTTAAAATGTCTGCATGTTATACCTTCTTCTAAAATCACAAAAAGCCTACCCAGGTGCCCAATTTCTTAAAAATTCTCACACAACAATCTAACCGCTGACTCATAACCCCTCTCACCAATTTATGATTCCCCTTTCTTTCACTTTGTTCCATTTCCACCTCCTCTCCCTCTCTGCATTTTCAAGACAAAATTCTAAAAAAGTGGCTAACATTTACAATGCTTGGAATTGAATTGGTTGCTTTTAACATAAGTTGGAAACGTATTGGCTGTGTCTATGACTGACATAAAGTGCAATGTTTAAATACACAGCGTGTCTCCTTTACAGAGAGAGGGCTGCTACCTTTATTCTGCTGACTTATTTTCTTGACAGATTGGTTCAATAGAAAGTAGTGAAAATGAATATCGTCAATGAATTCCCACAGCCCAAATTATTGTATTTAATGTCAATCAGCCAAAACCACAACATAACATATTTATAACAATATATAACATATTTACTTGAACATTATATAGGACAAAGACAAGCAGTGTTGTTTTTGATTTATTAATATTTTTGAAGGGCTCATTGCATGTGAGGAATGTTGACCTAAAAACATGTTAAAATGAAAATGTCCTTCAAAAATGATCCAAGACACACTGAATTGTTCTTTTATTTTACATGGCAATATGTTTTTGAAGGGATAAAGCGATGTGATTGACGCCAATCTCCATGAGGTAGATCCTCATAAATGTCATCTCAGTCCATCAATTGACTAATTATTTCTGCTCCGCTGTGTTTATTAAAGTACAACATTGACATTTTCCTCAGTTTCATTATTTAGATTTGAATATTGTTTCATGGAAACCAACATAAAGAAGCTTAATGTGGTTTATTTGGCGTACTGGTAAGCTTAGAATAATGTAAAGGGAACCTTCTCCCTGCTCTGTTTTGAACCTGTGGGTGTTCAGTAAGTGGGCACACAGCTGGACTCTGGCTGCCTGCCTTTGTCCTGACATGTGTGTTTTTACATGTGTGTTGTGTGTGTGTCGCCCTCTGTTAAATGCTGCATTTGTTAAGTGCCCACATGGGTTGTCGTGGTTACAGGATTGCATGCATGTGTGTGTGGATGTTTGTCATGAGCCAGTGATCCAAACTGGGACTGGCTAGTTGGCTTATAGTTTGACAGAATTGGAAACAAATTAGTACTTTTGTTTCCAAGCAAATAATTTAAATAACAAATAAGGAAAAGCAGCAGCTCGTTCATCATCAGCAGCCTGCCATTTTATCAGGGTTTGACGTCATGCTGTACACAATGTAAATCCAGGAACATTCATCATTATAAATGTTGAGGCTCTTGACTGTGCTCCAGGTAAAAGTCTGCTTTACTTCACTCGACCATATGTTGCAGCAATAACTCAGTCCTTGGAGCTGAGCTGGTTTGACGCGCCACCACCTGATTAATACTGAAGCTCTGGTAAAAACAGGAAAACCAAGTCAGAAAGATACATAACTGCAGGGGGAGATGGGAGTTCTCCCCTAGATAGAAGAATTTCCTGCATTTCTTTCTACACCTCCTAACTTCTTGGTGTAACCCTCTGCTAAATTCCAAATTATAAAATGAACATGGAAATACAAAATATTAAAAGCAAGATTTATCTTAATAACATTTAAGTCTACTCCTTCCAGAATGTCCTATCTCCACATCCAAATCAAGGTGACTAACATTAGGTTTGCTACAAAGTTATCTAACCTTGATTTGCAAATCCGGCATTTTTGCGAGAGTAAAATCCTACTTTTAGCTAATTTTGCTAAAGTTTGGCTGGTGACAAGAGGGCCAAGCAGGTTCATTTAACTTTTGCTAGTCTATATTTTCCTATATGTTTCTTTTTTTATGCAGCTAAGATAAAGGGCATGTTTCTTACCTTTATAAATAGTCAGGACCCTGTTTAAAATGTTTCCACTGAACCAAGGGTGATCCACATATCTGTGTTATTTGTTTTCAGTCAGTTGCTGAAAATAGTAAAATGATCATTGATATACGTTTTATAAATATAAGCATGTCGTTTTTGGAAAAAATTCAGTGGGGAAGCATTAGCTCCACTTGCTTCATGGATCGAGCACCTAGGATGTGGTTAATTTCTTTATTTATATCATCCATTGAATGTAGTGCTTATATTGCTTTTGATGTCACAAAACGGTGGTGGCGAAGTCGATAGGGACTTGGCTTTGGCAACTGGAAGGTCACCAGTTCAAGTCCCGGCAAGACCAAGTGCTACCGAGGTGTCCCTGAGCAAGGCACCGTTCCCTACACTGCTCCCTGGGCGCCGTTCAAAATGGCAGCACACTGCTCCTAACACAGGATGGGTCAAATGCAGAGAAACAATTTCCCCACGGGGATTAATAAAGTATATATATAAAATAAAAATAAAATCAAAGAACATCAGGCAGAGAGGGAATACAGAGAACGGAGACTGACAGTTTGGATGTAGGTGATGTAGTGTTTGTACAGAAGAAAGAAAAAAGAGGCGATGAGTAAGAAGGGCGAAATGACTTTGTCACAGGTGCAACTCCACCCCAGAGCGCGGAGTGGGAGTGAAGGGTAAGAGAGTGAGTCCTCTGGGATGACTTTGATCAAACGGAGACGAGAGGGATCAGCAGAGAGTTTAGAGGGGAGCAGATGGAGGGGTGAAGTGAGGAATGTGTGGTGGAGGTCAGATGGTGCTACAGGAAGGAGCCTTACGGGCTGAGGAGGGAGGGAGACTTTCACTGATGTTATAATGTTCAGTTTCATTCAGAATAAACTACACTCTCATAACATTAATGTGGCCTTGTTGTTTTTCATGTGCCACATTGTATATTTCCATGTCATGGTCACCTAGTTAATTATTTCTTTATTTTTATGATTTCATGGAGTGTATTTTCAATATAAGGATACCTAAGAGAAATGTATGCGTTTGTTATGAGTGTGTTGCTTGAGTTTTACATAGACACACTAGGGCAGGGGTGCCCAACCTTTTTTGAACCGAGAGCTACTTTTAAAGTTGCCAGTCTGCTGAGATCTACCAGTCCAAATAGAGAGGCGTAGCCATTACTACCAGGTAAATACACACTTCTACTTGAATAAAACTGACCTTTGTATGATTAATACTTCATAAAATACTGCAGATCCTTTATCTTACCTCTTTCTAATCTACACACATACAAGTATTTAACTGAAGTTACACAACAGTGTTGTTGATACGGAGTTGGAGTTTATTCACACGTCACATACTACAAGTGGGTAATGTTTTCAAGAAACATTGAACAGTGCTGCCACATATGACACAGGAAAAAAGGAAAGACTCTGAACCCTTTCTTTGCCATTATATAAAAATAGTGTTGCTACAAAAGTATAAATTAGGCTTACTAATAAGACAACTCAGATCTGAAGCTACACAGGAATCTGCTGTCAAAGTGCAATAAAAAAGACAACATTATTAGAATCAAACCCTTTTTTTGTTGCATTTTAGTGGAGTATAAAAATAAATGCCTTTAAAATAGGATGCAAGCAACACTAACTTCTTAACCTGAATTGATAATAGACTATAATCAATTTAAGTTTGCATTCTTATACCATTTTGTACAATAATTATAATGAATAAGTTCAAACAAACTAAAACTTACAGCTGATTAATAACGGTATCTAACTTGAGTTTTTATTATATCAAAAACCTGTTGAAATGCTACTGTTATTTTTACTGTCCCCCAAAAGCGCGTCAGCAGCCTCCAGGCAGGAATGTTTCTTTCACAACTTCGCCGTCTTTGAAAGACTTCATGTGTTTCGCAAGAACGTGACTGACACGATAAGATGCTCTGGTAGCAGCCTTGCTCTTGTTGTTGGGCCTGGTGAAAATGGACTGCTGTGCATTTAGCTGCCCTTTCAGGCCCCTCACCTTTTGGAGCGTAGGGCCGAATTAGGAGGGAATTCCGTCTCGTAGCTTTTGTGCACTGTTTTGAAATGCCGCTCCTAAATTACCCTTCTTCGATAAAGCCACACTCGCATTGCAGATGAGACAGATGGACTTTGAATTGGAATAGATACAAAAATAATCATCCTCCCACTCGGAGTGAAAATTATATATTTTGGGCTTTTTTGCTTCTGCCATAATTGCGGTCTTGTGTGTGTGCGGACTGTCACTCCGACACGGACAACATCAGCGAAATAGTGCCCACTGCCCAACAGCCACGCCCAGACACATGGGGTCACGCCGGCCAATCACAAAGCTTTGATGCGTTCAAGTACATTATTCTGGCACAGGAAGATTATGTTATAGGACATTAACGATAAAACAGAATATTGTTGTTCTATTTTTAGATACATCTCGCGATCGACTGGGAATCTCCCCGCGATCGACTGGTTGGGCACCCCTGCACTAGGGGTTTCACCAACTAATCGACTAGTCGACTACCTTTACCACTAGTCGGCGCTGTAGGCCCTAGTCGACTAGTCGTGAAAAAAATGGAGGTAAACGAGGTGCCGCAAAATGCTTCAAAACACGTCCGACATTCTTATGTATGGCAGTACTTCAACAAAGATGTAACCAACTCCACAGTGAAGTGTCAGTTGTGTACAGCTGTACTGAAGTACAACAAAAATACATCTGCTATGCGCAACCATCTGAAGATGAGACACCCGCTGCCGACAGCTAGCACTAGCAGTAATGCTAGCGCCAGTGAGCAACGGACCGGCGTCAGCACAGGACAGAGGCAGACGAGCAGCAAAAAACGGGTCAACAGTGATGCGAGCTAGGGTTTACTGCCAGCGGACACTGCATATCCCCACAATGGATAACCCACTGGAGTGGTGGGCAGAAAACGTGCACCGCGTCCCCCGTTTAGCCAAGCTTTCGAGGAGCTATTCCAGCCACAGGCACCCCGAGTGAGAGGGTTTTTCCCCTGGCAGGCAACACTGTCACCCGAAAGCGGTCAAGCCTCCTTCCCTCACATGTCGATTAGGGGTGGGCGGATCGATCCCAAAATATCGATACCTCCGATATTACGTTACGTTTCAAAATATCGATACTAGAGCCAATAGGATCGATACTGTTATACTTTTTTTCTCGTCTCCTCTACTCGTCAATTTCTTCAAAAAACTATGTGCAGACGAACACAAGTATATGCTCTTTTCTTCTCTCTCCACTGCTGTCCTCTTCTCCTCGAGGCTCCCTGCCTGAACGCCGATTATCAAGCTGACTGACAGCAGCCAGCAGGGCAGGACAGCAGCAGCCAGCGACTCGCGAGTGCAACACACACACGCGCATGATGGCTGAGAGAAAGAGCAGCGTTGTGTGGAGCAATTTCACAACTGGCCATTACAACTTAGCGAACTGTGATGTGTGCAAGAAGACAGTTCGCTACTTTGGCCACTTTGTATTGTTATTTTTCATGTTTGCACTTTAAATTTGCAAAAGTAAAACGTGTATTTGTCTATAAAAACTGTCCTGTCTTTATTCATGAAAATGAATTCAGATTTAGTCTATTTATGATGATTTCAGCTCAAAAATCATGTCATGCAGCTCTCCCCTATATGAAAGTACATAAGACGCTTTTCATTAAAAAAGTATCGGTATCGATATCGGTATCGGCGATACTGGCCCTGAAATACTTGGTATCGGATCGAATCCAGATTTTGTGGTATCGCCCACCCCTAATGTCGATGCGTTGGTGTTCCTCAACGCAAACCAAAAATCTGGAAAGGTGGAGGACAGCGAGTAAAGTGTTGCGCACTGGATTTACGTGGCATTTCAGAGTTTTTTGCTGTCGATTTTGGTGAGTCCAGTTACTGTTTGTTATTTACTAAGTCCAGTTATTGTTTGTTATTTACTCAGCCATGTAACACAAACTAAAATGCAGTGTTTAATGTAACTGTATGAGTTCCGATATAAAATACAGTTGTACACCTCTCTTTGTGTGTCTTTATTATGACGTAACGACTAGTCGACTAGTCGACTGCTATTTTGAAAAACGTGTCGACTAGTAAATATTGGTTAGTTGTGAAACCCCTAAGACACACAGCTGCAGGGAAGCAGAGCGAGAGATAAGAGAGCAGTGACTGCAGAGATGCATTCCAGTGTAGCAGAGTGATGATCAAAGGAAATGAACACACACACATACACAGATATGGGAGGTTTACTTCCTGTTTACTCTCACTGAAACCTAGTCTGGGGTGAAACGTCCATTATTTTCAAGTTAGTTGATTTTTGTGTGTTCTTGTTACAGGGTTACACAACACATGATTGTAAAACTATAGTATTTATGTGAACTGTGACATGCATTCTTTTAAAAGTGAACGACACCTTGCAAGGGATATTTCTAAACCTCATTCATTTCTTACAGTGCAGAAAGACCATCGGCAGGATCTGAGTATTTTGTTGGAAAAGATCTGGGTGAGGCTTTGGTTTCCAGCCTGAAGCACTCAGGTTAGGTTTGAAAGGTGCCTGTAAAATGTTTATAGTTTGTTCCATCATAGAGAGCAAAGGCCGTGGTCAGCTGGGATTCAGGGTGGTCACGTTGGACATATTTTTGTGTGGAAAATAAAATCATCAGAACCTTGAGCCTTTGACTATTTTGCTGCTCATGCTCTGTGGTGTACTCAGTTATGCTGCATTTAGTTTTGTAAGTAGTAGTAGGTAGGCAATAAGTGAGCAAAGATAAAGTGGTTCTGACCCATGAAAGAATGGTTTGAATGGAGTTTGGAGCATGTTGCAATGGTGGTTTGACAGGTTTATGGTTTGTCATGTATTAAAATAAATTGGATATTCTTTGAATCCAAGCTAAATCCACGCTGATCACAGCCTCATGTTCTGTACTATGGAGTAAACTACGAGTCTCTGACTGCCACCTTTCCCATAAACAGGTGTTTCACAGTCACTTTAAACCTGTTGGGGTGAGTCAAGGCGGAGCCTCAGTGCAGGGCACGTCATTTACACACTCTGTTGTGTTCAAGCTACTCCCTCATTCAGCTCCTTCTTACAACTCCCACCTCTAACCTGACATATTATAAATCTGTGTTTCTCTCGAAAGGGAGTACATTAACTTGCAGACAGCATGTCATTAACACCTCAAGTGGTCTATTTCACCACCTAATAAGTCTTACATGACCCTGAAGTTACGCTCTCCTTTGTTGCAGATGGATCACGTCCATAAAGTTCTGATTGGCCCCGGCTTCGGGCTAACATCGCCGCTGAAGAGGAAGCCCAGTCCCTGTGGAGTGTGTCGACTGTTCAACTCTGAGGTGGGCGTTGTCGTGTGGGAAACACTAACTTTGATTGTTTTTCTTCCAGGGTAATTTTATTTCTCACACACACCCTGACATGACAGTTGAACACTTACTAAGCCTGCCTTAGGTAAAACCGGCCCCATTTCATAACTGGGGGAGATGAACACCTCTCACTTGTTTGACCTTTGCAATCACCACTCCTGTTTCTAATACAATACAAACTGATATAAAACACCTGTCAATCAAGAAGTTATAGCAGCTTCTACTTTGTGCTTGATCTACTGTAATGTTCTCGTAGCTAAAACAATATCTGCATGACTTTACACCTTCTTGTTTTTCTGTTGTGTGCACAGGCGCAGACGTCTTCTCATTATGTTGGCACCAAGCACGCTAAAAGGCTGAAAATGATGGACGCCCCCGATTCAAAGATCAGGACCTCTGAACCAGTCGCCACGGAAACCACATTGCAAATTCTCCCATCAACCTGCTCGCAGCCTGCCAGCTACTGAAACAACATCAGGAGGTGTGTGTGTGTGTGTGTGTGTGTGTGTGTGTGTGGTGTGTGTGTGTGTGTGTGTGTGTGTGTGTGTGTGTGTGTGGGTGTGTGTGTGTGTGTGTGTGTGTGTGTGTGTGTGTGTGTGTGTGTTGTGTGTGTGTGTGTGTGTGTGTGTGTGTGTGTGTGTGTGTGTGTGTGGTGTGTGTGTGTGTGTGTGTGTGTGTGTGTGTTTGCAGGAATCAAATGTATGATGCCTCAGATGTGGGGATGTAAAGCTCAAACCTCCTCTTCCCAGTCACGACTTTAATTCTTTGATGTGATAAACCCCCTGCTGCTTTTGGTCTCACAGTGAACAGATTAAGGGTTGAGCATTATCCCGTGCTGCTTTTTCATATCTACATTTACTGACCTCTTGAATGGCCTCCAGAGATTGAAAAAACACATTCAATATTCTCACATGATGAGTGGGAACTCTATAGTGCATGTGAGGACATATGTGCCAGGATTGTGTTGATATTATGTGTGGAGGTGTGTCGAAGCAACATGTCTCTGTGTGCCAGTCCTGATGTGTTAGTCTTGCATGTGTGTGGGCGTTGCAGAAGGAAAATAATACATTTTGCTGCAAGCCGAAAAGCAAAACGACTGAAGAATTGTACTTGACATTACCCATGTGAGAGTGTATTTGAAGAGTGAGAGAATGAGTGATCATTTCCAGTTTGGATTTAGTTTCAGGGAGGTGGATGAGAAGGCATGAGAGCTTTGTGAAGAATACTCCAGCAAACAGCCTCTTCAAGTGGGGGAGTCAATGGTAACAAACAGACACCCACTCAGGGAGGCAGAGCTAATCATTGTTATTAGCAAAGAATGAATCCGTAAATCAGCACGCATTCCTCCAGGGATTCTAACAAGTCAGTCTCACAAAAGATAATCAAGCCAAATCATTCTTATAGAAAACTGTGTTTAAGTGCTGGCAGGCAGATCCTTGGGGACATTATTGATTGTTAGTGCGATTAGAGAGGTCGATAGAGCCCATAATCACCTGTAACCTGGTGAGGTTTTATCTCTTTCTCTGAGCATGGCATGAAATTGCTGTTTCTTATTGTAAGCAGTAAGAATACAAAAAAACGTTCAAGTTTGAATCATCAGACTTTCTCGTGCTCCTCCTCGTTTTTTTTCATTCTCGTTCTCTTCTTTCTTACCACATTTTTATGCCATGGTTTATACCTGAGGCATTGGGTTTTCTGGCTGTCTGTCGGTCTGTTTCTTCAAATTTGGCACAACATCCACTTTGACATAAAGATGAACTGATTCGATGTTTGTGTTTAAACAGGTTTTTGGCCACAACTCAAGAATGTATCAATTAATTATGAGAGTTACACGCAGATGTATAATATGATACAATTATGAAGTGATGAAATCTTCGACAGACATGGATATGGTGTGCAAATGTACTGGCTGGCAGAGGTTGTTCTTGTTGTTTCTCACACTTCTTACACTGTCTTATTAATATCTTTATGTATCTTTTTTTTGGTTATTTCAGAACCCTCACCCCCATACCCTACCTCAGAGATGGCACTGTCGAGCCGTGCCCCCGCTGAAACTGAGATTCCACCTTCTGACCCCTCCCTGTCGCCCGGCCCTGCAACACCAGAGAAAGAGACACAAAGAGACGGAGAGATGGACGTGGAAACAGAAGAAGAGAAATCCATACGTCTTCTCTACTGCTCCCTCTGCAAGGTGGCAGTGAACTCTGCCTCGCAGCTGCAGGCCCACAACAGTGGTGAGAAACTGCAGCCGTAGTCAAGCTTAGCCTGCTCGTGCTATGTTTGATGCTGTATTGACGTGACTTTATATCTGCTCAGGCACTAAGCACAAAACAATGCTGGAGGCAAGGAGCGGGCATGGGGCCATCAAGTCTTTCCCGAGGACGGGGGTCAAAACCAAGTTGGTCGTGCTGCCTGAGGTGTCAACGGGACTCCAGAACAAAACGTTCCACTGTGAGATCTGCGATGTGCACGTTAACTCAGAGACGCAGCTCAAACAGGTCAGCTGCTGATGTATTGTCAATAACAAAGCTCAGAGAGGTCTTTTTACTGGTAAAAACTAACACAGTCCATTACAGACAGCAGTTAAGGCATCAGGTGAGATATTGGATGGGAAACTCCAAATGTCAGACATTCATTTTATTATCATACCCGGCTATACATTGCATTGACATCCCTGGATTAGTGAGGTCACGCTCACTTCGTTTCAACTCAGTGCCAACACAACATACAGTACATTTGAGTGGCCGGGAGATGATTAAAGAGGCAGGAAATACGAAAAAACTCAATTCTGCTACGCACATTTATATTTATTTCTTCGACTTTCATCTAATCTTTGGTTGGCAAAACATGTGAGAAGTTCAGAGGGGAACTGAAAACACCTAACAGACATCTGAAACTTGACAAAAGTTGCCACGTACACATTGCTTTTTCTCAAAAGGTCAGAGCCCATAATATCTGGATCTATTTGTTTAATCTTCATCAATGTGTCACCATTTGTCCTTAAATGTAAAATCCAAACAGTAACTATAATGGTCAGATACATGTAGTGGAGTACAAAAAGTACAACATTTTCCTAAAAATGTATTGGGGTAGATATATAAAGTAGCATTACATTGGAGTGTTTTGCGTCCTAAAGTATATGAAATTGTGCATGAATTAAAAGTAGAAAGACAAACTAACTTAGTGTAGTCGGGTTATTGCTCTAGCAGAATTACCACTGGGCGGGTGAGATACTGTCACTTCACATTTTCACTGCCTAATTCCTCTTGTGAAGGTAAAGCTATGAAAAGGTCAGCTGTCGCACAGATCTGCCACACAGTTGAGTCACTCAAAGGCGTCAACATATTCTACATCACTTAACCCATCGTGCATTACAGCAAGTCAATTCAGTACTCTGCATATTTTATTCCAATTCACAGTGTCAACATCTCAAACCTGTCGCTGCAGGTCAGATAAAATCACAGATCTCTAGTGATAATGAGCACAAAGATACTCAGGCTCTTTCAGCGAGCATTCTGAATGTGATGTTAGCATCTCTGTTCGTGATGGGAATGCACAGTGTGGGTCTGACTGTGTGAAAGTAAACTTTGGCCAGGTGCTCATGCATATTCAGCAGTTCACCGCTGATTGCGTGGCCGTAGCCATCTGTTTGTGCCTGTCAATCAAATCAGAAAGACGCCCCCTCATGAATATTTGTTATCTCAAATTATGAGCCAACAAAATACAGACATGCTGCCCAACATTTTCAAACTTTGATTAGGCTTTCTTTCTATAATTTCCTCTTCCCTGATTATTCAAATTTCTAGACAACGGCAAATATGTTTTCTTCTTTTCTTAATGCTTTTGCCTGAGTGTGCCTGGTGTTTATCTGCCTGTTTCTCTCCTTCATTCCAGCACATCAGCAGTAGGAGACACAAGGATAGAGCAGCAGGTAAACCAGCCAAGCCTAAATTCAGCCCTTATACTCCCACCCAGCATCACCAGAGTTTCCAAGCAGTGAGTACCCTGCTGTTGATTCATATGCTTTCAGCCGTCCGCGTTGTGTTTGTGTGCACTAGTTGACTCCTCTTCCAAGAAGCTCCACTCCCTACTTCAAATGAGGCCAATCCTCAGGTCTCTGGTTCTTATGTCTGAACTGTTGCAACCCAATGACATTGTCTTGGGAGAAAAAGGCAGAGGATGTTAGATAGAAGCGCAGATTAATAGAAAGATTGTTTGGCAGTAACTGGGACAGCCCAGACCTCTACTGGCCAAGGAGCTGCTAAGACTTTATCTCCTTGTCCTTCTCTGGTTTCCTGCTCAATTTCCATTTAGAGAGAAAAAAACCCACCTTGATTGCAGCTTGTTTGTCTGTGTTTCCCCCCTCAGATTCATCTCGCTCTGTGTAAGAACCAAGACCTGACCAAACCTTTGGCCTCCTGTCTCTTACAACGTCAACTCTCCGTTGCCACTGCTGCCGCCATGGCAGCGCTGCCCCCATTCCATCTCCGTCCTGCCACAAACTCAAGCCCCGCCCTGTTTCAGAGTCAGCCCCTCCCTCAGGCGCTGATGCATCCGGCCCCTGGACCCATCTGTTCAACACACACAGCGCTGCTGTTCTCCCCATACTGACCCCGACGTCTCAATCAGCCCTGAACTGCAGCTAAAAGCAGACGTGAGACCTGAACAAGATGTGATATAAAACAGAGATACTGTGCTCTACAAACAACAGCTTCTGTGGGTGTTAAGGACCAGGACTGAACATTATTTGCTCAGCCCAAACCATAAAGTGGACTGGGATAAAGTTAACACAAAAGCAGCAAAAGAGATAGTGCTGTCTGATGTGAGTGTGTGTGAATATGTGTGAGTGCACGCACAGATATAGCCATCATAGAAGTTTGTTGCACTACTGCTCCATCCTCCTGCAATTCACATATTTTAAGATGCTGATAATTACATGACAATCAATAAAAAGCCCTTTTAAAATGGACATTTTGATTCAGCATAAGAAAGGTGTTTATGGTAAACTTTAATGATGTCTATAAACGTGTGTTTGTGTGCAGTGTATGAATGGCAATGACAGCATAGTTGACTGAATATGGTTATTTTTTTCCAATAAAACTCAGTTGTGGATATTCATGTTTGATTCCAGAAAAGTATTTATTACAAATGTAATTCTCCATAACAGCCTTTTTTATTCAATAAATAAGTGCAAAGACCTTTCAACGTAAGCATTTTATATAGTAATACATCTTGGTTCTTTTGAATGAGATGCATATGCTGTAACTAAAGTCTGTATTTTCAGATTTTGCGTACGTGTTCAGCCATCACTGCCATCACCTCCGCCGACAACAATAACTCTCTGCATTCAGACACAGACTTATAAGGCCCATTTCATCCTCTTAACCACTTAGCAGTACACAAAAGTCTATTCTTGGTCTTTATTCAGGTATTTCCCTAAAAAACTAAATGAAAAGGGCACATCCCTCGACCATATACTTGGCTTCAGAGGACTTTGAAGAGTGAATAAGAGTACAGATAAATCTTTTCTCTTTATCCCCTTCGGCTTCATTCTCTGAGATAAATCAAAGCTGGAATGTTCAGCCAGACTTTATTGTCTGTGTCTACCTGATGATGTTTGCTACTCTGCAGCCTTGAACGATGTTTTTCAAATTGATAAGTGGTTCAAAAGAATGTGTACTGCTGCTTTTCGGGCATTGTACAGAGATCATGTTCTCGTTGAAACAGTTTCAACTGATGAGACTCCTAAGCTGTTGTTAAGTGAATGATGGTTATTTTAACCTTTCTCCGAGGTCCAAGTCTCAACTTACTTAATCAGGACAAGGTGCTGAGTGAGTGATCGCTGCTTCTTCAACTTTCTACGACCTCTCAGGCTATGTTTTTGTTTTAGTCTTTCATCAGCCAACTGACACTAAAGTGGAGTAATTAGTGATATTTTCTTTTCTTCTGTCTCCAGCAGGCGCTCCAAAGAAAATAGTTCTACAGGCCAATTCAGATAAATATATTCGAATCAATCACGGCTCCTGATAATCCTAGTTGTCACAGCAGTCATTATCATCACTATTCATTTTCTGGGGTGAGGATTGTGAACATCTGTGTGTGGGATGCTCTTTTCTCTGCAGTCTGTCAGAATCCAGACCTTCTCTGTCCTCTTTCCTCCTTCCCTCATTCTCTCACCTTCCTTCACTGCCTTTTCTCTCTCACTTTTTGTCATCTTTCTTTCGTTATCTCACTTGACGTTCACAGTCACTCTCTCCATCGCCTTTTCGTCTCTCACTCCTCTAGCCAATTCGTGGCAGGCATGCACACATAAACATATGTCAGCAACACAAAGCCTGACTTGGCATCCGGGGAATGTTTTATTCTCGGATACCTGGAGAGAGTACAAAGGTAAAACAAAGGCCTTTGCATGCCATGTGAGGGCAGGTCACAGAGAAAAATAAGGTAATGAGCTTTTGGCGCGGGAATGCAGCATTTTTACTTCTGTATATAATAAAACAAAGGTGGTCATGGATAAGTGCAATCAGATACTCTTAGATGACTGTTGGAAAATAAATCTCTCTCTGAATATCATCTGGAAAATAAAACTTGAACTCCATTTGCAAGTACATTGTTGGCATTCATATGAGTGCATTATAAATTAAGTGTATTCAGTCAGCTCAAATACATCACCAAAATGCCATTATTATACTTTAAACATAGGAGAAAAAAGTTAAGTTGAGGGACACAGCTTAGGTTGGTACTTCTACACTAAAATACCTGTAAAAGCTGCCCTTGGTAGCTGTGTTTCTCTGGCTTTAGTGAGTAGACAAAAGATGAGTGGGCAGTGGGGAGCTGTGGCACAAGCACCATCTGTCTTTAACAAACCAGTCAGTTAAAGTTCCTCCCTTAGTTGCTCTTACAGCAGCAGAGAGGATTTGTTAAGTCCCAGTGAGGCTTTCCTGCGGTATGGCATGGAGCAACAGATCTGTAAACGGAGGGGATGTAGGCTGTGAAGCAAATGGCTCAGCAGGGTTTTCAACAGCAGGCTGCAAGGCATAATGACCAAGCTGCACCCCACAGAGAGCTGGTTGTGTGTCTGGGGCTCAGTGCTGCTGTTGTTGGGTTTCAAAGGGATGTTGAAACCTACCTAGGTACACAGATAGAAGTGATCTTATTATTCAAACAGTGAGTCATTACAGGTCTGTAGCCCACTTGGTAACAGAACACTTGTACCTCACACCTACAAGACTGTAAAAAGCATGATGTCAGCTGCAGGTTAAATAAGTCTATAACATTGTGTGTATAGTTTGTAATAAAGCTTGACAGCTACTGATACATACTTGCTTTGGAAAAAAACAAACATTGAGAACATATAAAGCATCAAACATTTGAGAAAAGTCAGCTAAATCAAGAACTCGGGCTCATGGATCCTGAAAGTTCAGGCCTGTTTCACAGCTGAGGCGCCCTGCTGAAGTAATTTGTTTTCAGGGTGAGACTGACAACACCCAAGCTTTACCAAGCCCCATCCTGTTGCCTTAATATGCCATTCAGTTGGCCGTCATGGACACTTTCTTGGATCATCACTGACAGAAGGTCCTAATGGATGTTACATTAGCTGCAGTGGTTTGCAGGGAAGGTGGGAGTTTCTTCCCAGCACCCTGCCAAATAAGACATGCCTGTTTGACTTTGGAAAGTAAATGAGATCATGAAGAGGTGCTTTACATTACATTCCAATATTTATAGAACATTTAGGGTAGTAATGGGTACTTAAGTACTTATGACATTGAAGTAAAGAGCTTTAGGAAAATGTTGTGTATGCATGAAGAAATAGCTATACTTGTAAGCACTATGTACAATGGGGGGGACAACAACAACATTCTTTCACACACAGTGACGTCACAGCTACCCACAATGCAACGCGCGCCATATATTGTTTTATAAAGACGCCATTTTTCTGGAGGTGCAAAAATCCTGGAGATGCTAATATAAACAGCTAGCTAATGTTGCCAGGCAGAGCACACTAGGTTTTTTTTCTGAATTAACGACCGAAGAAATCGCTGCATGACTTCGGATTACATCTCTGGACTTGAGGGGTGTGCTCTAGGTCGTTACCAGCGTAAACTAGAGCTGTGTGGGTTGTTGGATGTACAATGTATGGAATTACGACCCTCAAAAGTGGCCTTCGGTCGATTTTGGCATCTACGTCTATCTTCTGGAAACACCAGGTGAATACCCCACTTGTCACAATAATATTATCATGCCAATGCATATATGTGGTATTTTAGAGTTGACTATATTGATTAAGGCAATCGACTATGATATTCTGCTTGCACCTCGTGGGAAATGGTTGATACCGGAAGTACGGTGTCGCGCTCGGCCCAAAACCCGTATGTGTGTGTGAAAGAATAGGAGCCTTACCCTGGAATATTGTCAAGATCAGACTGTATAGGCTATAGCCTATTGGCCAAACATAGCTACTAGCTCAAAAATAAAAGTTACATTAATCTAATAATTGACTTGCTTTCTGAGCTCCTGTATGCAATCTAATTTTGAAAGGGTTTGAAACGAGTTTCAGAAAACCCTCAGGGAATATAACTCAAATTTTGCTTGTCATAGGGCTTTTAGATTAACACAGTTATCAGCTCTCTATCCACATGCAGCAAAGCACTTCAGAGCACGGCTACAGCTCTTATCTTCACCAGTCAATTATAAATACCCAATTAGTCATTTTTCATTGGCTGAATGAACCTGACCCTTGATGAGGGCTAATCTAATTTTCTTTTTCAGATTTGTACTATGCCTCTATTTTCCCAGTGGTTTGCATTGTTTCCCTCCCACGCAGACATAGGCTACAGGCAAAACGGTGAAAAGATGCCGATTAAGACGGCAATAATTATACTAGGTATTCGGTGTGCTGCTGTGTTGTGGTCTGACGTTACTGTTTGGTCACAAATTATCAAAATACGCAGACGAATAAGGACATGTACATCAAGTGTTGCTATCATGGATGTATAATAAGAACGATTGCTATCCATTGGCGCCACCTTGTGAACAGCAGTTTCATGTGACGGAAGTGACGTTGTCTCAAATTCTGACCAATCAACAGCCCCGACTCAAAATTCGAACGTCAACTGGCGTCGTGACGATGCAAGCAACGCTGTTTTAAAATGGAATAACTGTTTTATTTATACCTTACATCTTTTTTGAAGCGATAGTTAACATTCACAAACCGCCTGGTGATATACTCGTGCTGGTAAGTCCAACTTTACGGCACACTGCAGACGGCTTGTTGGATAACGTGAACGGTAAATGTCGAGCTAACGTAGCTAGCATGTTAGCCTAGTCGTTTGTTTTGGTGCATAATATCACTGCGCTACGATGTTGATATGTTTGATAAAGTAAACACATTTTTAACTAATCAAAAATCCCAAGCCATGACGAAAGAACGGGCCCAGAAGAAGTCATTTCAGCAGAGTCTGGAGGACATTAAGGAGAAGATGAAGGAAAAGAGAAACAAACGGCTGGAGAGTGCCTCAGCTCCCAACAGAGGAAGGTTAATACAAATCAACACAAACAGTGGTACGGAAACAAGGCTTATATTGAATGTCAGCAATCACATTTGTGGTACATAGATGCAGATATGCTAAATATGTTGACATGCTGGTGAAGTGTAAAACATCCATCCAATGTTTTCTTCTAGTGGTTCAATCTGCCAGCACCCTCCTGCTCGGGGTCCAGCAGAACAACAAGATGCTGGCAGTAGCTCTGCAAGCTGAAAAGGAAAAGCTGGGTCATGCTAATGTAATGATTCTGCAGCTGAAGAGGGAGCGACAGGCCCTGTTCCTTCACCTCATTCTGCTCAAGAGGAAGCTCAAAGAGCAGGAAGCTGCAGCGTTAGAGGTACACCTAGACGCTTGTTGATAAACTGTTCCTTTCTTTTAATTGTTGTAATGCTAGATGCCCTTTGAAACAAAACATATCATTTCATTCTCATTGATTTAGACTTCAACCGTTGCTGAACCCAAGTACCATGTGGATTTACCAGGGTAAGTTTTTTTAAAAACACAAATTATTTGACAAAACTGTATTTTATCCTGAGTTTTATGAATGATCGGGATATTTTACCTCTTGATTTACAGGAGAAAGAGGAGCAGCCAGAACCTTGAAAAGCCCAGTGTGTTTAAAGCCTCACCAATTTGTACAGGTATATACACACTACTTCTACTAAATACTACGATTACTACTCTACTCTGATGCTTTAATATAATAACAATGGTAAGGATTAGCCATAATTGTTGACTTATTGTCAGTTGAGTTCTTTTATACCATTTTGTTCATTAATTTATGCATTCTGCCATGAGTGTTATCCGCAGGCAAGAAAACATGTTGAAATATTGGTTGTTCTTCAGATCACCTGGTTTACTATTTATTTAAAAAGTACTTGTGCTCATTATGACACCGATAGCTATAACTCCACAATCAGATCTTGACATCCCTAGTTGTAATGATATTGTTGATTGTGCCCTTTTCTTCGCAGACCCTCAGCCCTCTGAAAGGAATGCACAATCTGAAAGGCAGATTACCTTGCCATCTACGGTGGTTGTGAGGCGAGGCCATGCGGATAGAGAAAGAAGGAGGAGGTCTGAGCGTGTGCAACAAAACTTGTCCCACATCGCAGGCTTGGATACTTTGATTGCAAGTCCAATTCGCAGTGATGTTGAAAATACAAATCAGCCACAGCGCGAACCAGAGCCAGATTTAGCGGACCCCGTTGACACTGTGGAGTTTCAGCATTCTACTCCTGAACCTGTCCCACCAAAGGAAAACAACCAGCAGCGTCGAAGCAGTAAAAGAACTCAGCAGACGCCGTCCACAAAACCAGTACCTGCTGCACAGAAACCAGAGAGAGGCCGCAAAGCAGACCGAGTCCCGTTAAAGAAACCTTGGGACAAACCCAGAACTCGCTCCAAGAGTCGGGACCGGTCCGCAACAAGGGCCAAAACAGGTCCTCTGTCACAAGGGAATAAGCTCAACACCTCACTGGGATTTAACAACACGTTTGACTTCGACTGTGAAGAGGCGGTTCATGTCACACCGTTCAAGGCCAAGGCCGAGGACAACCAGCCGTCCACGCCTGTCAGGGAGGAGACTCCACAAACTGAAGCTCTACCTGTAGTTTCCAAACAGGATGAGTCCAGTCCTTCTTCGTCATCTTCTGAATCAGAGGACAGTCTTTATGTCCCTGAGCGGACCAGATGGAGACAGACTTCACCTGACAAGTCCAAAAAGATTACCACTCGAACAGGGCGGCGGGCCTCTGAAGTCATCAGGCAGAAGAAAAGCGTCCCTTTGCAACAGGAGATCCTTGGTAAGTAGGGCTGCTCAATTAATCGTATTTTAATCGCAATTCCGATTATGGCTTCCAACGATTACGAAAACAACGTAATCGAAATAAAACTATTATTTTTTTATTATTATGACTTTTTTTTTGTATAACTTTTTTTTGTATTGGTTTTTCAGTTGAATTATACTTAAAGTTCAGGGTAATCAACTGTTAAAAACGTACTGTTCAAGTACTGTACATTTCAAGTACTGTACTTTTTTTTTTTTTTTAAATAAATTGATGTTTTCAAAGTAAATGGATAATCGTTTTAATAATCGTGATATTAATTATTGACCCAAATAATCCAGATTATGATTTTTGCCATAATCGAGCAGCCCTACTGGTAAGTGTTGAGTTTTGTGGTTCTTTAAAAGGTTCAAATCAGGACTTGATCGATTAATGAATTGGTTTTCAATGGAATCCCTTCGAGATGAAATAATATATTGAGATATCAACCAACTGAACTACAACTGGCAGCAAATCCAAACTTTGAGCTCCATCACCCCAAAATACAATATTTCATTCAGCTCAGGACAAGGTTTTCTCTAAATAATAATTGTGGAGAATAATGTGTAAAGGTCAACCCGTTAAACAGCAGTGTGTGCAAGATCTTCTTCATTCATTCCTTAAGCTTTATTGATCAACTCCTTCGTACTTATACCCATAATTCTGCTTATGGGAATACCTTAGTGTAGTTAAATCAGACTATTATCTTCATTTGATTACTTTGTTTTTGTGTGCATGCATGTAAACATAGTCAGTGTTTTCACTGTCAAGTTAAATTGCACTAAAGTTCTTAATTACAAGAGAAAACTCTTCGTACTCCTTGCATTTGTATTTATTCACACAGGAGGACAAACAAGCCTTTGCAACATGCTTATTTCACATGGACAACCTATTTATTGAATTACTAAAAGAAATGTTACATATGAAATTAGCTATATCGAGTTAAAACATTCGGGAGTTATTGCTGATTCCTTGTTATATTTTAACCATTTATTTCATTGTTTTGTGTTTCTAGTTTTCAGAGACGAGGCTGCAGAGCCTGAGATGGAAGAAGCTCCTAACAGCCCTGACCCAGCCATCTTGAGACAGGTCAATAACCGTGGTGAGTAAATGTCTGCTTTGTGTATCCTATTGTTATAGTGCTCATGAACAAGGTGCTGCTCAGTCACTGCCACACTCCTGTCACATTAATGAATGTTGTTCGGCAGCAACTCGATGCATCTCATGACATCACATAGTAAAACAAATGTATGCCTTTTTTAGTATTTGCTCTCGTGCAGCCTAAAAATGTAGCACGATGTTATGTTCTTCTTTTGTCTCATAATGACCTAGTAATAGTGATATCCTCTGAGACCTATAATAAAGACATCTGGGGGATTGGTTGAGCAGTTCCTTTTTGGGCGTGAGTGTCTGTTTCTGCTGATCAGAATTCCTGAAGTAAAGATGCCTATGTGTGTTTTTGTTCGTGTTGATTTTTCAGAACCTCTCCCAGGGGTTAGTGAGAAGGATTGTTTGCCGTCCGTCAGCCCTCTGGTTAAAGAGGAGATGAAGAGGATAAACAGCGTCCTGTCCAGTTTTGGAGATTCCTCTGGGGAAGGGGCTCCTCTTCTACCCCACAAAACCCTCAAGACATGCAAGAAGCGTACGTATTGTCACTAAGTTGCTTTGCGAATTTAAATCTTAATCACATGGGCACTTGAGAGGCTTGGCCAGATCACATTTTCACTCAACTGTCACTTCTTGTTGAATTGGCTCCTGTGTACTTTTATCTTTATCTGTTCACTGGTGTGTGCACACATGAGTACCTTCAGCTTTTTCCTCTCTTGCTTCTGGGTCACGTCTAACATCACAGTTTCTACAGGTGGGCTTGGTGTAAGGACAGCAGAGCGGGGCTTGAGTCTGTGTGATGTGACCAATATGTCCCCTGCAGCCCATCGCCCGTTCTTCATGATCTCCGAGGCCCTGTGCTCCACTCCTGTTCCTGCTCGCAAGAGGCGCTACACCAGCGTCGTGGACTACAAGGAACCCACCATAAATGCGTAAGTTCACATATGGATGCTTCCCTTTCTCTAACTGATTCATTGATTTCATTTATGTTCACATTTTACTGTATGGATGCTCAACTGTATCGTTGTCATCTTGACAGGAAACTTCGGCGCGGAGATAAGTTCACCGACCTGCAGTTCCTCCGCTCTCCTATTTTCAAGCAGAAGTCTCGCAGGACGTCTGTGCCGAAATCAAGGAATTCAAATAATGGCCAGTTGAGAAATGCAATGTGTCATTTGTTGAATTAATAGCTTTCACAAGTGATCATTTTTTTTTCTTCTCTAGGTTATTTCTTTATGTGAACTACTGTGATCATTTTCAGATGTTATTTTATTGACTATGTTTGCTGCAAAACGTATTTTAAATTCTCCTTGTAATCTTTAGCTAAATGTATTAATGGCTTTTTTTACGATTTCCAAATTCTAATTGCCATTTGTCTTAAATTCCGTGTGGTTTTATTAAAACATCCTGACTAAAGTCATATTATACTATGACCGTATTAAGGCATTTTATAACATACTGTCATATGAACTTTGCATGTGTACATATGCTATGACATTTTAAGTTAACTTACGACATACTGTGTGCTTTTTTCCTGAATTTTACGACACTATGACTTTTTTCAGAATTGTATGTCATAAGGGATTTTTTTTTTACAACTATGACCTTTTAAATGAATTTACGATTAATGAATTGTACTATTACTATTAAACCATCATCACTGCGATAATTTAGCATTGTTAAACATGTATTTCATTCAAATGTGTTCCTGATGTGAATCCAGTGGAGAGAGGTATGTTGCTGTAACTTCAGGATTGTTGCAGAAACACTGAGAATGAGATGAGCTTTGAAAAACTACAAACACTAAATTAGCCTCACTTCTGTTTTATTCAGTCTATAAAATAGGCTAATACTATGTCATTAAAACCAGTCGTACAAAGAGCATGAAATCATTCTTTTCCAGACATCTTACAAAATGTATTTTTTTCCTAAAGTTTGAAAAGTACAAACACCTTTTTACAAAACAGCAAAACTACATAGTATTGCACAATCTTTTCATTTATCTCCAAAGTATAAAGTTATTAATCTCCATCTGCATGACAAAAAATAAGAGAATAAATTAAGACCTTGTCTTAAGCATAATTCTTTTAAATTACAGAACATAAATAAGAATAAACTAGATCATTGAATTAGTCCTTTGTCAACAGCGTTAATTCAAATGTAAAACAAATTCTGAAGAAAAGACAATGCTGTTATTTATGTTAACTAATACTTGGAAAAATAAAAGTGCAATTCGATAGTCAAACTGCCCTAAGCGGCTTATTGGGAAAAGAAGATTGTTTTTTTTTGTTCTGAAACAGAAAATATATGATATATACACATTTAAAATATACAGTGGGTATAAGTGCTTTCAAATAATTGAACTCTGTACACATTTAAAGTATGTATCCGTCTTTTGGCAGGATGAACTCAGCACACAGAAAAACGTTGACCTTTATAACGCTCTGCACAAGAACCAAGTTAAAACTGACAGCAAAACCTGAAGTCTCAGTCACTTTCCTCAAAGGAAACACTTGTGTTATGACTTAATACAATGTAGGTGTGGTCGCTGCTCTTAAGAACTCTACCTGAGTCAACTGAGAGGAGGAGGCAGACGCCCAAAAAGGCAGGGGGTGAAAGTATGAAAAAGAAAATAGAGAAGAGATGAAGGGCGACAAAGTAAGATGTACGGTGAATCTCCAATCAGCTGTCATCCTGTGTTACCTTCCAACGTCTAAGACAGAAATAATAACTGAAGTTTTCTGCCCTGTTCAATATGTATCACCTTCCTCTGCCCTGTTTTTCCATGGGATGTGTGATGAAATATGAAGACACAGTTCTCCCCTTGCTTGATGTCAGCAACAGTCCCGCAGGCCTTCAAAAAGGGCCTTCCCTCGTGGCTTATCTTTCAGTGTTTATATCAGTCAAAGCTACTGATTCACGATCCGGCCCAGCATGCATTGTACATTTGAAGAGTGCTGATCCGAGACCCTTTCGCACCTTTAACATGAAGATATGTGTTTCTGAAACGTCACCCCTCCAGATCAGTAGTCCTATTCTTAATCTCTCCATGCACATACCCATGACCTAACCTTAACCCTTCATAGTCTGAGTCTGTTCTGTGAAGGCGAGGAAAAGCCTATTTTTTCCTCTCCTCTACTTCTCGATGAGGCCTGCTTCTTTGATCTTGGTGTAGAAGAATTTCTCCAGTAGGTTGGCACACTTGTAGTACTCGCTCTCTGGAGGGTTGTATTCACGACAGTTGGTGAAGATGCGCTGCATGTCGGCCATGAACAACTTGCGTGTCATGTAGTACCTGCTCTTCAGACGCTCGCTCATTGTCTTAAGATCTGTGAGGAGAAAAAGAGTGAAGTCCACCATTTATACTACTTTCAATGTTGACTGTCAGAAGCTAAATATGTACGCTACCAAACCTATAAAACCTTAAACACATAACAAACTTTATATTTTCTCTAGTACCACTTGGGCAGAAACTATGAATGAAATCAATAGTGTGCTAAATGTGTTGTCAGGAGATCAGTTTCTATTCTACAAAGAAATGCACAACTGTTGAATAGTGCATACGACTTTCAAATGGACAAAAAAATGATGATGCACGAATACTACAAATATGAAATGTTAAGTCTCCTCTAGAGGAGACTGACCTTCAGCCAGAACACACATCCTACAATCCCAGCATGCATCTGAACTGCTGATGTGTCCTTGAACATCATCTGCAATGTCTTACCCCTTAGTATTTTCTTCTATGATTACGTTTATCTGTAAAGAATAAAGTCAGTCTATTAGCGAGTGTGTTCCAATGATATATGCTGTGTTCATACCCATGGGGAAGCGAATGACTTGGTAGTACCCAGGTGCCTCTGTTTTTTTCACCGGCTCCATGAAAGGCCAGGCGTTCGGGTGACTCTGAGACATAAAGAACAGTCGGATAAGAATTAAGCGTGTTTTGTTTTTTTACGTTGTAAAGAGTGTCTTTATTTATTATAAAACAGATCTATGGGCTCTATAAATACAGTGAAAGTATCTATGTGCTTAATATGCAGTACAGAAACGGTTCCTTTAAACAAGCTGTCAGGGGTACCATAAGGCTCTATGATTTTAATTCAAAATGAAACAATGTACAGGTATACGTGTCACTACAGTACCACCACAGTATTTCCTGACTGCAATGACGCTGGAGAGATGCCTCAGATGTGGAAGACAAGTAAACACTGACCAACCAGACACAGGGGCATTTTCGAGATTGGTTTACAGAAACAGCTGCTGCGCTGATTCTTTATTTCTTTTACATTACATTGCATTTAGCTGACGCTTTTATCCAAAGCGACTTACAATAAGTGCGTTCGACCAACAAGATACAACCTTGAAGAAAACAGAATCATATAAGTACATCAGGTTTCATAGAGCAAAAACATTTCAAGTGCTACTCAACTGGCTTTAGGTAAGCCAGTCCTTTATTAGTATAAAAGTGCTTTGTTAATAGTTCTATCGCTCGAAGTGGAGTCGAAAGAGATGAGTTTTCAGTCTGCGCCGGAAGGTGTGTAAGCTATCTGCTGTCCTGATTTCAATGGGGAGCTCATTCCACCATTTTGGAGCCAGGATAGCAAACCCACGTGTTTTTGCTGATGGGAACTTGGGTCCCCCTCGCAGTGCGGGTGCAGCGAGCCGTTTGGCTGTTTCTTTCTTAAACACTAAAGTATGGTAATATATATGTTTCTTTAAAAGTAACCCTGCGAGTGTAGGCTGGTATCTGTTGCTCACCTTCACATGTTGGAGGATGGTTTTCAGAGTGCTGTACAATTGATCTGGGTCCTTCAGTTCCTTCCTAAAGTCATATAAGAAACAGCAACAACATTCCATTTTGAAGTTTAAGGCACTCTGCTAGGTTAATATCTTGTACAGCAGAGACAAACTCACCCTTTTCCTATAGGCTTCCAGCCAGTTTCACCTGTTGATATAAAATAAACTCAAATGAACCTCCAATATCCTACTGAAAAAGATTAGATAATAGTGTTGAAAAAGATAAACTGTATGCTGTAAAGTCAATATTGTAAATAACATACGAATGCCGGGAATGCTCTCGATGGGAATCTGCCGGACTCCTTCCTTAAAACAGGAAAGCCCCGGATAGACCTTTCTGATCTGAGCCTGCTTCCTCTCTATCAGCTTCTTGATGATCTGAGGGAGACAAATAATGCGAAACGATAGTGATTGCAGGAGAAAAAAAGTAGCCAATTAAACAGTTTTAAATGTAAAAACACACACCTCCTTCTGCTTCTTGATGATGACGGAAAACTCTGTGTAGGGAATGCTGGGGTTGAGTTCACAGCCCATGAGCGTGGCTCCTTCATAGTCTTTGATGTAGCCCACATATTTGGCCTTGGGAACCTTGATATCCTTTGAGAAACCCTGAGAGAGAGAAGATTTATGTTTCTTTAACCTGTACATACACTGTAATATACCATTACAAAAATAAGCCCCATAAAAAGCTTTAATTTAAACTATTTCATTAAAAACAAAATCATTAAGAGACTTTCAAGACCAAAAAGTAAAAGTAAGTGAAAAGCAGTAAAAATGCTGCCAAGTGCTAGTTAATTAATTTTAGAAATACAGTAGTAGAGTAAAAAAAGGCAGATTCTCAAGTATCAAAAAAGCAAAGTTCATTATATGTTCAGTAAAATCATTTGTTTTCTTGTTTGTTTTTGCAGGTCATGTTAAGGTTTTTATGTAAGCACGGTGAAGAGGATCAGGAGGGAAGAGGGAGGGAGAATATTGCATCTTATGACTAGAACTATATTTGTATTTAAAGCATGTTACACTTTAATGGACATCACATGTTACCTGTTTCTTGAAATAGCCGATGGCGTACTCATCAGCATACGTGAGGAAGTTGAGGATGTCGTGCTTTATGTGATATTCCTTCAGGTGGTTCATTAAATGGGTTCCATATCCCTTCAGAAAACACAGCCAAAAAAGGGAAGAGTTCAAACTGAACCATCACACAGTGAGTTCACCGAGCTGACAGACAGGAAGTGCTCTCACCTTGACCTGTTCGTTGGAGGTCACGGCACAAAAGACGATCTCCGTAAAGCCCTGCGATGGAAACATTCGGAAGCAGATCCCTCCGATCACACGGCCATCTTTGATGAGAGAGAGCGTCTTGTGCTTCCTGTCAAAATAAAGACATGAATTTCAGTCAGAATGTACCTCCACTTCATCTCTAAATGGGATGAGTGGTGATAAAGTACGGTGGCACCCACGGATCAAACACCAGCCGTGTGATGTACTCCTTGGGCATGCGTGGCAGCTGGTGAGAGAACACATTCTGGAGGCCGACGAGCCACATCAAGATCCTCTTATTGGGCTTCTGGTTGAGGGAGTTCCCGATAACGTGGAATTCAATCACCCCCCTGCGCTCCTCGTGACGGGCAGCTTCATCGCGTGCAGAGTGAGCCGACAGCAGACTGGTCTGCACATGGAGGAAGGGATCAAATATTATGATCACCTTGTTCTTATCATCGAGTGGGAAAATAAACACACACAGCACTCTTTACTACTTCATAAAACTATTACTGACACTATCTGGGTCTCACAAGTGGGTCATTGACAGTATTAAACATGACCGGCAGTTATTAAACATGACCGGCAGTTATCGTGCCTAGTGAAGAACATATTTTTGAAGTTCAGCAACATACTTTGGGAATGCAAAGTTATCGGGTCTTGTTAATGGCTAAGATATTTTTTAAGCTCATTTGTTACCTCTGGAACAGCGGCAGGGTCTGTGATTGTTGCCATGACTTCATTGATGAGCTCCATGGGGATGTCCCCCACCACCCTGGGGCGCTTGTTTTCCTCATGGGGGAGAGGCTCTGAAGGTTTACGTTTCTCTCCAACTGTGATAAAGTATGTAAGCAGAGGAAGGTACTTATGTTAAACTTCTATATTTGCACTTGTTTCACTTTGTATTGCAACTGCTGAAAAGCCATTTCTCTTGAGACGAATAAAGTTTTATCTTATCTTGTCTATCTAATTACATGTCTCTTAAACACAGTCTCAGCAGTTAAGTAGTGTATCTATATCCAGATAAGATGTGACCTCGCATTTAAGGTGAGCTTAAGTTCATCTCTTACTTTCAGTATACTAGGAGCAATTCTGTGATGTTGTTCACTTCTGTTTCTTTATACAGCTTAAAGGCCAACATTCAAATAAGTATTTGAGGAAATGTGTTTGCTGAACTTTTGGAACATTTTATTTTAAATCCAAATTCTAGTCAGATGGCCAATAAATATCTCTCTTAGCCAAAGGACTCAGGTGCATATGTCATAACAATAAATGTAAAACATTAGTGCTCACTGTTTTCTCACAGATGTTTTGTAATAATGCGGAATAATTGTAACCTTATGAGTAATAACAGGTTTGACCGTCATACCTGGGTTTGGCTCCAGTACAGAAGCGGTTTTCCTGGCAGGACTGACGCTGCCGCAGGTGGATGGGTCCACTGACACAGGGCTGGGGCTGTAGTACAGCGGCCTGGCCACAGGAGGCGCACTGATAACTACAGAAAGGACATCTAGTGTCACAACATGTTTTTATGATCATATTCTTAAGTATTGTTTCTTACACTCCCAACATAAAGGGAGTGTTTTTGTTGTGAGTGTGTGTGCTACCTGTATGGTTAGGGATCAGCCCTCCTGACGCTCCAGCCAAAAAGTCTTGGCTCCAGATTGGAGAGCTATGGCTGTACACCTCCTCCTCCAGCATAGAAAGGAACCTGAGCCAAACAAAACAAAATAACTATATTAAAAAGGCTTCCGGACATGTATACATACATGAAAGTGGTAACTGTGTAGCTTTATATTGGAAACATGCATGTATGTGTAGTGTAAGTTTCTCTGCTGTACCGCTAATTATAGGTTAGTCTGAATATATAATTAAGTTTGTGGTATATGTCTTTGGCATTTTAGAGTTTCTAAATGTTTGTTTATCTTACTTGGGAAAGTGTGTGAGAATGAGTGTGCGTTTCTCAGGTGGCAGCTTGTCCTTTTCCTGTCTGGCCTGCTCCAGCAGCTGCTTTCTCATCACAGTGAACACCGAACGCACAAGCGTCCGTCCGAAGATCTGGGTTGTCTCGTACCGGGGTAGACTGTCGCAGAACTGAGGCACGTTGCAGTAGCAGAGCCATCTACAATGAGCACAACACAGAAATAACTGGCTGTAAACAAGTGTATGTTGACAGGAAATCTGGCAGGACGTCTGGCAGTGCTGCTACCTGGTGTAGTTGGCTTTGTATCCCGCCGCGTCATCATTGGGAACCCTCTGCCGCCTCTGGGACGGCGTCTCCAGCTGCCAGTAGTTGATCTGGTTGAGAAACATCTTGGCCAGCTCCATTATCGTTTGACGTTCCTTTGATGGCAGGTGGCTGAATTTGTACTGGACAAAGTTATTCACCCCCTATTTGGAAAGAGAAGATACTTGATTAAGAACGCAAACACAAGAAGGTTATGTTTCAGTTGATTTACAGGATAAACCATTGATTACCTGTTCAATGCTAGGTTTTTCAAACGGAGGACTCTCCTGTGCTTCTAACATTGGCTTTCCCATCTGTAGGATTGATTTCCTTAACAGCTGAAAAATAAGCAGTAAAGGGGGGATGTTAACATGTACACAATGCTGGTTGTAAAATCACGTTTTTGTATATTTGGATTGTAAAAGCGGAGACTTACTTTGAAAAGGGAAAAGTAGACCTGTTTAGTGTCAGCATCCTCCTCTTTGTGAACACATGTGTAGAGGTATTCCACATCCAGGACTATACCTAGAAGTCGGTTCATTTCCTCCTCGGAAACATTTTCTAGATGGGTCACATGATCACCTAGGAAAGAAAGAATAAACCTTAAAATGGTATAGCCAAAACAGCTGATTATAATATAGTATCAATATCAGCTGTATGTTTAATTACTAGACTGGCTGACATACCCAAGGTGTGAGAACAACTTCGGCAAGGCTCCTGCAGGTTGACTGTGCTGGACGGCTGGTCAGTTCGCGGGGGCGTAGGAGGGGGGTTCTGACTCTTCCAGCCGTTACACTTACAGGCTCCCTCTGCCTAGGAAAAACAAGCAGGAGAACAGATCAAGACCAACCTACTTTATTTAATTAAAAACCTTTTTATCTGTGAAACACATAATTCATACTTGCTGTTGATGCAAGTTGAAGTGATCTTTTAAGAAAACACTTTAGGTAGAGTGGCTGATTTCAGTCACTCGCACACTTTAACCGCTTTTTAGTCAGTGCCGAATTATAATTATAATTTCTTATATATATATATTTTTATAAATGGGCCAAAGCTGCATTAACATATATTTAAGAGCATCTTTGGCCTGTCAGCGTCAGCTGGAGCTGCCGCACTGAGCATGCGCATTGAAACAAAAACAAACTCCGCCCCTTCAGCAGCTGTCACCCTGTCAAAACAAAGACCTCGTCCCACTCTGCGGATGATTTACTGCATAAAACCAATAAAATACTGTCTATTTAACACCGTGCGTTGACAGACGGCACGGAGACACAGTATCGTTTCCCGTGTAACGCCACAGACCGTGCACGAGCACAAACAGTGGGATCATGCAGCCATTCTGCACACAGCCAGCTACTCCCAAGTAACAGCGCCAAGCCAATGTTTACGTTCACCGACCCCCCACCTAGACAGAAATATAGTAACATTACACATCCAGCGGAAAGCTTGCACCTGAGAGGCCTCTGCTTAAGAGTTCTGCATAAATAACGCTTTCATTAACTATATTATTAATATCCCTCTTTCAATAATCGGTCTGTGCATGCAAAATGAAAAAAATGAAGTGCGGCAATGGCTTCCTTTGCTGCGCTTGCATTTCGTAAACTATTGCAACCAAACACAGGAAATAGGATTAATTAAGAATACATCCATCAAACCAGTGTTTTAAGAGTCAGGCATCTGCAGGTATCGCTTACTTTGCAGGATGAATAAACTCCGAGTTTTTCCAGTTTCTTCGGCCGAGGTGAAGAGCGGAGTTGCGCCTTCTTTACGGCGATACGTGCGGATCCTCCAGCGGCGCCCTCCGTCCCCCCGGCTCCCGGAGCGGCCGGGACCAGGCCCGCCGCCCCGATGGCCGGCGAACCTTGCTGAATCCCAGCGCTGTCGGCCATGATTCACACGGACCCCCGACGGGACCCCCGGCCCGGGTTATATTCGCTCTGCCGTCCTCTCTATTCCACAAGCGGAGGATCAGACATGGCGCTCATCCTTATTTTTTAATTTCTCACTGTAGGCCCATTTTCCTCCGCTAGGGGACTCAAGTGGGATAGGCCAAATTCACTACAATTCAGAGGATAGGTCACAAAATGCACCAGTTTGTAGCAAATGTTCAAGGTCAAACTTAATAGGTAAAATGTGGCTTACCATGCTGAGCCATATCTGATCACAGTGACTAGTGAACCGTGTTTATTCAAGGCTTGCATACAGGAATTAGTCAAATTAATAGAAAAACCCAATATTAATAGAACATTAAAACGACCTATGAGTAGGGATGAATGAGAGGTAAACTGTAACCTATACAATAACTAACATGACGTGTTTGGGGGGGGGGGGGGGGAGTTCGACACACACACAAAGTCTGATGGCAATAATAAATGATCAAATTGATTTCAGTATTTATTTGGTCATTACATAACAGTACGGTAAAATGCTTGCATTTAAAGGTTCTCGGGTGCAATTAAGTGTTAATGAAAAAAAAACATACAATTTACATCCTTATTATGTTTTAATTCATTTATTTATGAATGACCATCGTGCCAGCTGATAGTTGTTACACGTTTCCGACAATATCTTCACAAGACTACTGAGATGTTAAAAAGGCAGACAGTTGGTTAATCAAACTGTTTTGTATTAGTTCTGCCTTCTCTGGAGCTTTTACAACCAGCGTTTCTGGAAGTTCAGATCTACTTACAGGGAGAAATGTGGACAAGTAGCCTGATACCACTAAACACGAGATTAGTGAATTTGTGAAATGCGAGAGAGATACTGTTAAAAATATAAACCAAAATATTTGGATATTATTTTTTTTCGACAGACATCTAAATAAATGCAATTTCTTTTTTTGTCAATAACACTACATACATTTATAAAGACCACCACTGATTATAATTTAACCATTTGTGTGAAAAAAGTTACAGCAACCAAACTCCAAACCCAGATTGTAGCTGTTATTTTCTGCTAACTGTACAGTTTTTTAGATAGATTTTCTAGACATCTCCCTAGCAAGCATTAGTCCTGTCACTGGTAAATCGAAAAAAAGTAGACTACACTGCAACACCCTATTTACAGTATATTATTTATATATTTATATTTTTATATATATATGTATATCACACTGGCTGTAATTATGACAAGATATAGTAATGAGCATCATTAGTGCAAGGCATGAGTAAGACCTGGAAAAAGAGTTATTGACCACATGTATGTATATGTGCGTGTGTGCATGTGTCGCTGTATGTAACAATGTCAAGTGTGGGGGTGGGACAGGGAGAAAAAAGTGTGCTCAACACAGGTGACGGACAGGTGTAACAGACTGTGTGTGTTTATGTACAGTTATGTTTATATCTGACACAGTTCAGAGGGAGGAAGTCAACGTAATGTGTGTGTTCATGTGCAAATGTGTTCAAACCTCACACAACACACACAAACGGGCACGTGTGAGTGAGTCAATGGATGAAATCTGTCATCTGCCAGCCAGCCCAGGCCTAGTTTGTACACACTGTGATGCACAAATGTTCTAAAGCACTTCCTAAACAGGAGAAAGATGACTAATATTTATGATTCAAACTGGTGATTATGAAGCAGCCTTACATATTGCAACTCCCAACCCTCTACCATCACCTTTTGCTTTTAACAGGTGCAAACCTAGCAGCGGTCCGACAACATTAACACAGTAGAATAGGTAATCTGCATAAACAAAACCATCCAAGGCAGAAACCAAGAGACCCGAGGATAACCACAAAGAGATGGTCTGCACAAGATGTATCAAAGGACACTGCATCAGGAGATTGTGACCTCAGAGGCCGCCTTGTTGTGGAGAAAGCTGTGTGGAGCAGGGTTTTCTTTTTTATTGTGCTGCATTGGTCCTTGCAGACACTCAAGTCACAGAGTAAATACTGTGAAACATTGCACAATGCCACTATGGACATCTAGAAGCAGGCATGGCCCCAGAATGGAGCTTTAGAGAAATATACACTAGTGCTACTTTAGGTTAAGTAGGGGAAAGGACCTGGAAAACACAGGCCTTTCCTCTTTCTCAGATCACGATAGTACCCTCCTCTTCTATGATAGACCTTTGTTTCTGTGCTGCTGCAGACTAATTGTTTTAATTTTTCTATTTTAGGCCATATAGGTAGTTTTGTGCATCCATCTTTTTGACAATAATAAGTAACAAGATTATCAAAAAGAACAAAAACAGAAGACCAGAATAAGAAATGCAGTAGTAAAGTCTTAAGCTATCCCATAATAGGGAAGTAACCACTTCCTCTTGGTGAGAAGAAAGGATATGGAAGGCAGGGTGCACTAACATCTCTAATATCTGCTATCGTTAATCTATCAATAATAATTGACAGATGTAACAAGCTGGATGGCGGAAAAGAAGAAAAAGATTGGTTATGAGGCATAATCGGGTAGCAGCGGAACCGTGATGGAGGAAAAGAGGCGTGGCCGTGTGAAGAGATCAGTGTAATGGCATTGAGTTCGTTACTGCAAAAAGAAAGGGGGGGGCACAGGGTATATTTTCTTGTTTTGCAGGAAGAGGGATAAGAGTACACCACATTGCATTAGTAACTGCGGTGGCATTCAGGACATCGGCCGCATTAGTTACTGCTCTACAGGTGAATGGAGGGCGGGGGTCTTCACGTTAGGTACTGCAGCACGGAGCCTTGGCCGGCGGCGCAGGTGTCAGGTCCACCACCCGGCTCCGCCCACTGCTAGCCCCCGCAGTCTGGGGCTCACTCTTCGGCAATCTCTTGGCTTGAGGGAAAAGCAAAACTATACTTAATAACAAAATAAACTGCAACTTTTTATCTGCAGGGTGCAGTGGTATACGTTCTATAATTCAAAATAATCTATTTATCAAAATCTATACGTTTCAAGAATTACTCACCAATAGCCATAAATATCTCGTTCACATTCATAGATGTCTTGGCCGACGTCTCCATGAAAAGTAAGCTGTTGTCATCTGCGTAGGATTGGGCATCCTGTCAACACCATGAGTACACATGCAAGTATTTAAAAACAATTAGATAGAATAAATCACTTGTGTGGGTCTTGGATACATTACATTTCATTTAGCTGACGCTTTTATCCAAAGCGACTTACATACATAAAAAAATAAAATTGAGACAAAATATAGATATCTATGAGAAGTAGGAGATTAGGGGGGTGTACCGCAAACTATCAAAAATGTATAGTAGCCTTATCTGGTAGGAGTGAGCTTGAGACTCCATACAGAGACATTGGGAACAATAACGGTGATTATCTGCTCTGTTAACACAGGCTTTGATCATCAGGCTCTGTGCACGTTCCCAATAAAGGGGCATCATTTGCCTTTTCCATAGCACAACATAGACAGATTGCATGAACCGCACTTGTGCTATTAAAACATTTAAATATAATGTATTAGCCCATATATTGACTACTGATTACGTTACTGATAACGCTATATTAAAATGGGGTTGATTAGACAAAGGTGCTTTCAGTCGGAAAATCTGAACATCAGTACGACTATAACGCTAACTTAACCATTCATTTCACTTCATGGTACACCCCTCAGTATTTCCAAGAAACTCAAAGCTAATACCGACTGTACGACGCAGTTTGTTTGCTCTGACCTGGAAGTCGACAGCTCGCTTGGTGGCCAGGTCGGCCTTGTTGCCTGACAGAGCGATGACTATGTTAGGGCTGGCTTGTCTTTGCAGCTCCTTCACCCAGTTCTTAGCCCGTGCAAAGGACTCCTACAAATAGAACATATTGTGTTATCTGTCATTTCATTCATGTGATCAGTAAGTGCAATAGATATTTCCATTAAAAATCACATTTTCACATTGGCAATCACCCGCCCTTCAACTTGATGTACACTCCAGAAGAAATCTGACATTTAATCTCGAGGGCAGCATTATGCTCATCTCTCCAACGTTAGTGAGAGTAAAATGTTGGAAAACTATGAAAATAACTTATCCAAGGGGGAATCAACTAGCCTCGTTTGTGATGTCGTAGACCACGATGGCGGCCTGTGCTCCTCTGTAATACATGGGGGCCAAACTGTGGTAACGCTCCTGACCGGCAGTGTCCCAGATTTCAAACTTCACCGTTGTGTCATCTAGACACACTGTCTGGGTGAGAAAGGCAGCTGAAAGAAAAGGATAAGCAGAGGGGTGAGTAAGCATTAGATAATCAATATTGACACCAAAACAACACTTTATAACTTCATGTAAACAATATAAGTCATACATATATATATGAATTTTGCAAAATCAAAATATTTAATTTTTTCCACTTTTGTCGCAATGTATTTCTACAGATGACACTTGTGGCTTAATTCAAGAGCTAATTTACAAATCTAGTGACTATGACTAAAACAATTAACTTCTACAATGATGTTTTTTTTATTACTTTAAAAATGTTTCTTTTTAAGGCGCTGTCATTACAATAGCAAAGCACCAAAAGAGCTAGATGAAAGACTGTCATGAATCTCACATAATTGAGTTACAACCAACTAGCAGCTATTGCGACATAGTGTGTTGATATGAAGCTGACCTCCTATCGTGCTCTCCTGGAATTCATGGAATTGCCCTTTAACGAATCGGAGCACTAAGCTGGACTTCCCCACGGCTGACTCCCCCAACAGCACCAGCTTAAACTGACAGATCTTGTTCCCTGCATTGGGTCCATTGGGTCTCGTAGCTCCTCCCCGATTGGCCATGACCTAGTCAGATCCCCCGCTGTCCTGTGTGCCAAACCTCACAAGGAGGACTTCTACTGCAACATGCAAGAAAAGAGATAGGTTAGTATCAATGAGTAAGGAACATGTATTGTACTGCTAAACACTTCTATGTGAGATGTTAGATGGGAGTTAGAAGGGAATTAGAAATACGCAACCTGATCTTTCTGAGATATTGCGTTGGGATATCAATTAAATGGGAGGGACAAATGGACGGACAACAATAACACTCGAAAACATTAAGTCCTCTGCTGTTGCAGGTGATGGAACTTAAAATAACAAGACTGTCCAAAAGTGGAAATGGATCTACCAAAAAGCCTCTGTAAAGCATATCTTAGACATTGTTGATGATATTGGAGAGGTGTTCACGGTCTCTATGGTGAGGTCTGAGGCCATAGTTTAAGCCTGTTTATGCTAAACCTTAAGTTTTGTTGCAAAATCAAAAGGCAAAATTAATATCAACCTAGTGACAGATGTTGCTTTACGAAAAGCGTTCACACACACACACATGTCAAATTAATTTGTCAACATGCAAAAAAAAACTTCAATACATTGAAAATAACATGATCTATGACAGGAAGCCCATGCAAGTTACTATTAAGTTTCGCTTCAGAGGATATGAAATCAAGCATTTATTATTTGTTTTCCAAACACATTTGACAAGTGATGAAGCAAAAAGAAAGCAATTATGCGAAGACACACCTGGGTGAAAAACTAACTGCGTGTACTCAAGACCGGGACTGTCAACAAACGCTGCGCACTGTAATGTTCGACATTTATTACCGTCGTTAGTTGACTGCAAACACACTTGCTTATGATAGCTGTAGTCATGCATTCGTTTTCGTTCACTAGCTAGTTAACGTACTTGTTTTTAGCCTAACACAGCTCTTTAACTGACTAGCAACTTTAGCCTCCCAACCACTTTCAGAAAAGCACCTAAAACGACAGGGTCAACTTTCAAATAAATACAAAAATACGATTGCATAACAGGCCAGTCGTTGTATTGTCATGAACGACAAGAAACTGAAATGTTGTGTTGGCTGACTTAAGTTATTTAATGGGGAGTAGCCAACCTCCAATTAACAAACATTGACATTAGCTTGTTAGCATTGTTAGCATTCCACCCACTGACCTGGTAACACCCATTTAGCTGTTAGCTGTCACAAAGTCAACTGTAAGCCTGTCATTCAGCTTGCTATACCAGACATTACTGGCCACTTACTAATGACAACATATCAACAAAGAATAGGAAAAGCTGGACCCAGTAAGACGTAGAAAAAGGCCTGTATTTCTGCATTCCCTTAGCTATCAAACATCACCGACACTAGCTACAGGCAGTAGCACAAGCTAACGTTAGTCCCCCGTGAGCCAGTCAGCCAGCTGGAAACCACAACTTGCCGATTCATGTCAAGTACTCTACCTGAGAGCCAGACGATGTTTTTTACTTTAAATACCACTGATGCAGTATTTACACACGGAACCCGGGACACTGTGGTGGTTGGTGTTTGGGAAACAAGAAAACAGTTTCAACAATCCCGTCACGTCTCCTCCTTTCTTTCGTCTCGCAACTCCCCTCAGAACCAAAACACAAACAAGCTCTTCCGCCCACCGTGCCACGTCACACAGCACGAGCACGCTGCCCTCCAGGAAGGAGTTTTCAGCTTAACATAACATAACATAACATAACATAAATAGTTATTTTTGCTCTATTTTATTTCTATTCTGTTTCTTTTAGCAATATTTTGTATTATTTTATATATTTATGTTGCATTGTTGAAGGCGCCTGGGACGATGGATTTTCATTGCCATAACACTGTAGCTGGATATGACAATAAAGTATTTTAATCTTTGAATAGTGCTGCAACTTCTAGTAACATACACTATTGCAATATTCACTTGATTGGTAATTAATTTAGATAACTTTTTTCTTAAGGCAAGTGTTGTTATTTATTTATTTTAATAATAAAGTAACCATGCAACTGAACTTTTAGGAAGTTACCTTTTGGCCTGTTTTCAATTTTGTTTAACCCTATCACACAGAGCTGCAAACAGTTCGAAAAGAGAATCACTTTTATATTTCAGATGCAATCACTCATTAGAGGACTTGAGAGGTAGAGGTATCCAGTATTTCACAAGAACAGGCAAAACATATTAAAATAGTTTGAGAAAACAGAAACATCCTAGCAAACAGGTTGCATAAAGGTGTGGCTATATTTCTTGCAATACACATTTTGGGAAAGTTGCCAGATGGCTATTTTAATGAAACCTACAAAGACCCCCTGAGAAACGTTCCAAGTTACCAACACTGGTTTTCAGACACATTTGATAAGCCTAAACATGAATTTAAGATAAGATTGAAAGGAGCAGATTTACAAATGTAATTAGCATTAGGCTATATCTTACATACAGTATATTTAAAGTTCCCATGTCATGGCCATTTCTACTGATCATAATTCCATTGATAGTATACTAAAATAGATTTATATTGTGCAATTTTCCAAACTCACATTGGTTTCTCATACAGCATCTCTGTAGGCCTATATGTATTCACTCTCAATCCTAACGGCTTGTTGGAGCTCCTGCCCCCCCCTCACTGTGAGCCCAGTGGCCATCTGCGAGACAGCGTGACACAGCGAAACCAAGCCCGAAACCAGCCCGAACACACACACACACACACACCCACAGCCTCGCCGCGTCCCGCCGTCTCAGGAAGGAGAAATCGGCGGAGCTGCAGCTGAGAAAAGATTGAGTGTGTGTGTGTGACGTAACGGCTCCGCGGATGCATTATTTGCTATTTGCAATAGCCTGGAATTGTATCACTGAATAGGTTTCATAAAACAGTGTTCATTAACGAATAGTTGATAGAGTTATTGTGTGTGTTAAAATAGTGTATTATCAAGTTTTGAAAAGCTGTGTAAGCTATTGTGAGGTCAAGGGTCATAATTGTATATAGCCTAGGCCAGGGGTGCCCAACCTTTTTTGAACCGAGAGCTACTTTTAAAGTTGCCAGTCTGCCGAGATCTACCAGTCCAAATAGAGGCGTAGCCATTACTGACAGCCTACTACCAAATACACACTTCTACTTGTATAAAACTGACCTTTGTACGATTAATACTTCATAAAATACTGCAGATCCTTTATCTTACCTCTTTCTAATCTACACACATACAAGTATTTAACTGAAGTTACACAACAGTGTTGTTGATACAGAGTTTGAGTTTATTCACACGTCACATACTACAGTGGGTAATGTTTTCAAGAAACATTGAACAGTGCTGCCACATATGACACAGGAAAAAAAGAAAATACACTGAACCCTTTCTTTGCCATTATATAAAAATAATGTTGCTACAAAAGTATAAATTAGGCTTACTAATAAGACAACTCAGATCTAAACTACACAGGAATCTGCTGCCAAAGTGCAATAAAAAAGACAACATTTATAGAATCAAACCCTTTTTTGTAGCATTTTAGTCGACTATAAAAATAAATGCCTTTTTAAAATAGGATGCAATCAACACTAGTTTATTAACCTGAATTGATAATAGACTATAATCAATTTAAACAGAACATATCTGAATGTTTGCATTTTTATACCATTTTGTACAATAATTATAATGAATAAGTTCAAACAAACTAAAACTTACAGCTGATTAATAACGGTATCTAACTTGAGTTTTTTATTATATCAAAAACCTGTTGAAATGCTGCTGTTATTTTTACTGTCCCCCAAAAGTGCGTCTTTCACAACTTCGCCATCTTTGAAAGACTTAATGTGTTTCGCAAGAACGTGATTGACACGATAAGATGCTATGGTAGCAGCCTTGCTCTTGTTGTTGGGCCTGGTGAAAATGGACTGCTGTGCATTTAACTGTCCTTTCAGGCCCCTTTTGGGAGCGTAGGGCAGAATTAGGAGGGAATTCCGTCTCGTAGCTTTTGTGCATTGTTTTGAAATGCCGCTCCTAAATTACCCTTCTTCGATAAAGCCACGCTCGCATTGCAGATGAGACAGATGGACTTTGAATTGGATAGATACAAAAATAATCATCCTCCCACTCGGAGTGAAAATTATATATTTTGGGCTTTTTTGCTTCTGCCATAATTGCGGTCTTGTGTGTGTGCGGACTGTCACTTCTGTTGACACGGACAACGTCAGCGAACTAGTGCCCACTGCCCACCAGCCACGCCCCGACACATGGGGTCACGCCGGCCAATCACAAAGCTTTGATGCGTTCAAGTGCATTATTCTGGCACAGGAAGATTAGGTTACAGGACATTAACGATAAAACAGAATGTTGTTGTTCTATTTTTAGACACATCTCGCGATCGACTGGGAATCTCCCCGCGATCGCGATCGACCGGTCGATCGCGATCTCCTGGTTGGGCACCCCTGGCCTAGGCCCTATTGAATTACATTTTCTACTCATTGGGGTGGTGATCATAACAAAGGTTGGGAAATAGTTAATAAAAAATGAAGGAAAGCGTGATGTGATGTATGAGCAACAAAGACAACAAGGGGGAAGTGAAACAAAACTTTTGTAAAAACTGTATAAGCGCTAAAAAAATAATGACCAAATACAGGTCCCTCATACTGTATGCAGGACAACATGTGTTCTCTCACATCACATTGGTCACACAAATATGTATGCAAATGGTAATGATGATTTAAATAAAGAGATACAGTAGGCACCATTACATACATGGCTCCTATGGCTATGACGGGAGATGACTGCAGTGTAATAACAAGCCAAGAGGTGGCGCTGTAGCAAAGAAAGACCGAGTTTATTTCAAAGAAGAAGAAATAAGCCACGCCCTGAATCTTTGTCTCTTCCGGTTAAGGCCATATGAGCACATTTCATTTATTGTGGAGCATATATGTATATATCTCGTTAGTAATGGGTCCTATTTTATGACACAAACATCATAATAATTTATCGAACAGTTTTAATTTCCATATAGCTCGCCTTGAACAGTCTGAGCAGCATCAGCAATGGAGGAGATAGAGGAGACACCAGAGGAGCATCTGGCCAAGCAGCACCGCAAGGAGAAGAAAGATATGCAAGGTAGGTAATATTAACTGTGTTTAGTTCACTGTCAGCTTGTCTGCAGTGCACCTCATGTGTTGTTTGTGTTCTGAGAGTCTGGCACGATCTAGATACTAGCAAACCATGGAGTAGTCAGTCAGATGTTGTCACCATAAACTGTATCACAGGATAAACAACCTATGGTAACGCCTGTGTTATTATTCTTAGGTATTTGTGTGTCTGTTTGGCTTTTTCACTTGTGGCACACAGTGATTGAAGGTTTAGTGTTTTGTCAGTGAATAGACAGAAAACTGAGTTTTGCACAGAACCCAGAAGTCTGAAACTTACAAGCTTGTTATGACTGTCATCCAAACTCCATCACTGATGTCAAAACAAGATTTGAATAATTTGCTAAAGGCAAAATAGAAGTTTTGACACCACATATTTGGGAATGGCTTGAGTAGAATGTAGGCTAAATTATTTTAACTCATAGAGAGAGGTGGAGAAGCAGTTTCCTGTTGCATAGGATTTATGGCTTTAAGATATATGTTATGATGATGTTTTAATTTCCTCTAACTACTAAACCAACATTGAGACAGGTTAATGCCATCTGTGAGGGTCCCAGCTATGTAATTGACCCCCCCTCCCCTCTTTTTCAAACAACATTCAGGGACACATAATAGATCTATTCTGCATTGAGTGTGCACACGCTGTATTATTGATTTGTTGATCTTTCTTGTGTTTCATTTTAGCTAAAATCCAGAGCATGAAAAATGCCATCCCCAAAAATGACAAGAAAAGGAGGAAACAGATGACTGAAGAGATTGCAAAAATAGAGGCTGACCTGAACAATAAACATGAGGAGGAATTAAGTCAACTCAAATCTTCCACTGACACCAAGGTACAAGCAAATATGAACACACATCTTTTTTATTGGTATCTCATTGTTCATTCTCACATGAAGTATAGGTATTAGATAAACGTCAATGTGGAAAATAAGCTTTCCTTGCTCAATCTTACAAGGTGGAAGAAGTGTTAAATGGAGTGGAGACCATGAAGATGGAGGGTGGAAAAGAAGCAGAAGCAGAAGCAGCAGAAGAAGAAGAAGAAGAAGAAGAAGAAGAGGAGGCCACACAGCCACGTGTAACAAAGGCCCAGAAGAGAAGGGTAAGATACAGGTTCCACATAAGTTTTAAAGGGGACCTATCATGCAAAATTCACTTCTTGATGTATTTTATACATAAATATGTGTCCCCGGTGTGTCGGGGAACTCACGCAGCGTCAGAAAATAAAACCGGGGGGTCCAAAGAGCAGATACAGATTTGCTGCCGATATTACGTAATTTCGGATGGTGGACCCAGAGAGAGTTGCTATCAGAAACAATGCCTGACGTGTTTTGGACGTAATATGGTCTTTGTTTACATTAGCAAGCATCGCTAACACTCAGAGCTAACCTGTACTGGAGAGCACATGTGTTTTAAAAAGCAGGAAATAAAAAAAGGAACTCACCTTGTGGTAAACAAGCAAAAGAAAAAGCATTTGAGCTCCATACTGTTTCAGAAATAATCTTTGATGTGGTTTAGAACAGGATGGCATTTTATCACAGCAGAATTTAACTTTATGTCCGGTAGAATTCTGATCAGGCATTAGCTCCGCCTCCTCTTTTTTTTTTTAAGCTAAGCGTTTCTCCAACAGGGCTGGAATAGAGGGATATGAGTAGGGATGGGTATCGTCTGAAATGTATCGATTCCGGTTCTTATCGATTCCCCGTTTCGATTCCAAATTATAAAAATATCTTTATTCTTTTAAGCTTTAACTGACATTTTTACAAATAAAAAAAAATACATGCAATACAAATGTATTACACAATAGCTGTGCTTTATTTTAACTGAGCTATGCCTGTGGCAAGCTATTAACAGGCATTACACTGTGCCTTGTCTTTTTCTTTTTTAGTGTAGTGGAGCCACACTTTAGAGCGTTTACCGCGATCCATCTTTGGTGTTATGAAGTGACTGAGCTCGTGAACTGTCTACGGGAGGGCGGGGGGAGCCTCGCTGCAGGGAAACTGTGGACCACTGTCGCCTGTCAGCACAACTTATATGATGCCGTTTAAAAAGATTAAGGGCGGTGCTGGTCGTCAGCGGGCCGTTGACGGCCGGCTCGGTACGATCCTGACCGGCCGTTCTGTGATTCTTCAGAACACACAGATGGCAAGTCCGCCCCTTACCCTGTATTCCACCGGGTCACCGCGGCGCAGACGGACCCGGTGGAATACAGGGTCTACTGTTAAGCAGAACCGAAATTGTGTATTTTGTATGGGTACCCGGTACCCAGCATTTTCTTATCGGTTCTCATCTGGAACCGAGTTTCGGTTCCCAACCGAGATATGATATGACTAGATATGAGGGATGTCTAAAATGCATGATCTGTTTGTATTTTGAGAAAAACACATCATAGACATGTTTTTATATATCTGAGACACATAATATATGCCTAAAAATACCATGATAGGTGCACTTTAAGACATTTTTAAGTGTTGTTTGCTATTGTCTACAGCACTTTAACTGTTATTTAAAACCGTGCTCCGTGCTGTAGTGAAAATACACCATTAGTGTGCAGTTGAAGAAATCTTCAGGCTTGCAATCCATCATCCTTATTACTAAAATCCACAAAGCACAACACTTTGAATAATCAACAAATGTTATATAGCACGTTATTCCTAAGCATTTCCTTTATAATTGGTCATTTTCTAAGCCGTCTGTTTGCTTTCCTATTATAAATGTTTGAGTACTAATTAAATGTATTTTATCTAAAAATGATCCCCTCCAGGACAAGAAGGCAACGCAGGAGAAGGAGAGAGAGAGCAGGATAGCAGAGGCCGAGGTGCTGAACCTGCAGGGTGTGAGGCACCAGGAGGGGCTGAAGCTGGCTCAGAAACTCGCCACCAAACAGCTTCAGATCAAGGAGATCTCCTCTGATGGCCACTGCATGTACCGTGCCATCGAGGATCAGCTGGCCCAGCGAACAAAGGTACTCATTGTTATAGGAATATTACTGCTGTGGCTGAAGTTTGAATACCTAATCAGAAATGCGATCTCTACACTTCATGCGGCACTGTGTAAGTTGCCACATTTTAATATAATGACAAACTTTGACAAAAGTTCATGCATGTGTTATTACCAGGGCTGCACATAACTGGTGCGCAGGTGCGCATGCGCACCTCCGCCAAAAAAAGAGCACCGGGTCATTTGAAACAAAGCGCATTTGCGTACCAACATTGAGAGAGGGAGAGAGAGAAGGGAGAAGAGAAAATAGAGGAGAGATGAGAGATGAGAGAGAGAGAAGAGAGAGAGAGAGAGAAAGATATTTGCGAGTTGCATATGAACCATGATATGAACTCAGGGCCGGCCCGTAGCACTGGCGTAATAGATGTTCGCCTAGGGCGCCAGATCTGGGGAGGCGCTGCGCTGGCAGTTCTGGGAGGGAAAAAAACATTTTGACCGTTGGGGCTCATCCTAATTTTCGGCCTTGATGTAACAACATTCATAATTAAGTAAATGTAACACCCTTTTCACCCCGGTTACACGTTTCATTTGCCCTGTACGATGGGCGCTGTAAGTGATGAAAATGGGGGATGTTGGCTTATCTGGCGCCCGCAGCTCACAGCCAAAATGCGAGGGAGAGAGGGAGGGTGCACCAGTACCAGCGCTGTTGTTATTAGAATCTGGTGCCGTGCTAGCTGCTCTAACGGAGATAAGAAGAAGATGTTTCTACAATAATGTGGAGGGAGAGTCCTCTCCAGTCAGACTGATAACTACAGCTCAGTGAGGTAAAGGACTCGAGTGTTTAGATAGTTCACTTTAGTCTAAGTTCAAACGGTTTGGTCACAATTTATGTAAACAAATATTTCCAAGGCACTGCTTTATAATTATTGGGATAAACAGGTTTTAAATCATTCCAATGTATACTATAGGACAGTAACCAAAAATATCCTTTAAAACTGGAGAGATAAAAAAAAAAGAAGCATAAATAAATAAATGTTAAGGTAAAATAAGATATGAATGAACAACACAAATAAAATAAGTTACATTCATTTGTTATTGGCTATGGTAGGTTATTGGTTATGTTCACATACTTATTTGATTACATCCACTTGTCTAAGATGACAACAGAGACTTTCGACCCAAAACCAGCTGTGGATGCAAGCATCTAATCGCAGACTCAACCAGAGAGGAAGAAGTAGGCCTACATCATCAGCTACCATGTCTGACAGAGAGGAAGACAGTGAGGAGAACAGTCAAGAGGGTAGTGATGACAGCTTGTAGGATTACTGGTCGTGCTAATGTTGTCTTGTGTTCACCTCTGCATGTGTGTTCTGTGTTCACCTCTGCATGTGTGTTCAGTGCCGTGTGTCTGGCAAATAAAGACCCCCTCAAAAGTTACGCTTTATTTCATTTTAAGGATGAGCCCCAAGCAACATCTCCAGGTGCTCCTTTGAGAACCAGGGCAAAAAAGTTATGTGCACCCCTGGTTATTACCAAAGCTCATACACAAAGTACATATTTTATTCTGTTTAATTTTAGCCTGAGATAACCATGAGTATGAAAGAACTGCGGTCTCGCACTGCTGAGTTCATGAGGGGCCATGCTGATGACTTCCTGCCTTTCCTCACCAACTCCAACACGGGGGACATGTACACAACAGGTAACACTCTTATCTTTGTATTAGTAATCAGGAACTATCTCTTGTATTTTAAAGAATATTTTAATGGGTTGGTTTGGATTTTGCGAAGTGGTATGAGGTATTAATCTGTAGTCAATGTATCGATAATGGTCTGCACGTACGATACTGAAGTAAAGAAGTGCTGCTGTTGATTAGGGCAGCTGAAAACACGTTTTAGTGACCTGAAAGAAAGCCTTATCAAAATAACATAATTACACAAACAAACTAACTGATCAGTCCTGCAACCCTCATGTTCTGCGAGGTGAATTGTATTAGTTTCTTTCAACGGAGCCTGGTTGTCTTGCCAAGAGCATAGATAACGACTTCAGTTCCCTGTTAGAAACAAAGAATGTAAAGCTGTGTCACAGCAAGGAAAATATTTTAAATAAAGCATACTGTTATAGATTTATTTTGCTGGCTAAAATATGTTTTGGTGACATCTCTGTCCAGCGTAGCAATTTACTTTTCTTCTGTGCCTGTACACAGATCAATACCTCATACAACCCCACTTCTAAACATCTAAACTATTCATTTAAAGACCAACAATGGTAGCCATACATATATTTTAGAAAGGAATTATGTGTATGCCCAGTATTCATGCAGTGTTTTTGGTCTCCAGATGAGTTTGAGAAGTACTGCAGTGACGTGGAGCACACAGCAGCTTGGGGTGGACAACTGGAAGTGAGTTGTTGACGTTTTGTCACAGACGCACTGTGCTTTTGCTCGTTGTATTTTTAAATAATTATTTTATTTTTTCCCAATAGTTGCGAGCTTTGACCCAAGTTCTTCTCTTGCCAATGGAAGTGATCCAGGCTGACTCCCCACCTATAAAAATCGGGGAGGAATTTGATAGTGAACCCGTCACCCTAATGTACGTTGTGTATATTGTGTTTTTTTTTTTGTCAAAGATTCAGTTTGCATAACAAATACAGTTAAATTAGTAGAAACAAGTATATTGGAGGAACATAATAAGAGTTTTGGACCCTCGTGTCATCTCAAGTTAGACATTTTTGAAAACTGATTACATTATGTCTATCACAAAACACACTAAAGCAGGTGTAGAGACAAACTAGTTTAACAAACATGTAATGAATATACTGACCATATTAAATGACACATTTTAATAAAGCTTTTCAGAATTTAGAAATATTTATATCAGATCTCTTGACTCACAGAATATATTTTCTTATTTTTTGCAGATATATGCGTCACGCCTATGGACTAGGAGAGCACTACAACTCTGTGGAGCAGCTAAAGGATCCCGCTAATGCAGAGGACAGCTGAGAGACAACCCAGTCTTGGTGTGACTTAAACCAATGTGTGTGATTCAGAGTGTGTTCAAACCACTCACACCAAGGGACCCTAAATACAATCGTATTTCGAAGGAGACCCCCCCCCCCCTCATTTAAGACATTGTTAAGCTGAGGTTAACGGAGAAGCTGGTTGTTTCCAACATACAGTGGTAGGTCTTAGAAGTAAAAATATATCAGCGGGGAGAGTGATATATATTTCTGTAGACAGTATCACTGTGCGTAAGAAAAAAAGCATAAAAGGGAAATTCATGTGAATTAACGACGTTTTGGGAAGCAAAGTTGTACCATAATAGTTAGGAGAGGATGTAAGAGCTATTTATCATTCATTTGAACAGTCAGTGTGGGGTTGACAAACTGAACTGAATTGTGGAACTTGTGAATCTTATCAATGTTACATAAACTCATAAAATACTAATAAGGTATTCAACTGCTTTGTTTTTAATATTTCTGATGAGGAAGATATTATCATAAATACTGTTTTCAACATGACTGTGAAACAGCCATTTTAACCTGCAGTGACCAGCAGGAGGCATGCACACATTTATTCATTCTGGGCATGTGTGAAGCAAAAGTTATCTGTTGAAAATGATGAAATACTTGCATGAACCTCAAACAAGCTATCACTTTTAAAGCAGATATTGTCTCACTCAGGGTAATAATAATATAATAATAATCCTTATATTTATTATAGCGCTTTATCAAAGACTCTCAAAGCGCTTTACAAATACACATTACACATACAGATCATACATGTAATGGTCATATACTGTGGACAATACCCACAGGCAATGTCTGCGTATTGTAAACGGTACACATATACCAAAGGCCTACAGAACATACTGTAGCTCTAATGAAACACAAAACATTATTTTGCAATTTGTCATTAAATAATGTTGGAAATGCCGGTGGTAAAAAGTAACTATATTCACTTTCGTACTGTACTTTGAGTATTTCTAAAGTAGTTTGTTACGTCATACTCTTCTTCATTATATGTGGAAATGTTGTACTATTTATTTACCTAATTAAGTTTGACAGCTGTAGTTACTTTTAATTGGATTACATTTCATATACAAAGCATACATGAAGAACAGACTACAGAGAAGAACATCTAATATAAAGAAGAACAGTCAAAAAGTAACCAAAGTACTTAAAACTAGCTTTATCTAAAAAATGAAACGATTCTCATGCTTTTATAATCGAGTTACTTCACAGACAATATTACAGTTGAAGTTGAATCTTTTCTACACAATGAGGACTTTTAATACTTGAAGCTCGTTTTGCTCATAATACTTCAGTGCTTGTATGTAATGGACTTCATAAGGAAGCATTTCTACTTGAAATGTAACTTTGGACATTATTTGGACAAATCCTGCAATTCTAGGCTGTCACCACTAGAGGCTGCTACTCTTCTAAAAAAATATAAATTGTAGCATAGTTAAGCCTTCAAATGGCCAGCAAACATAACATACATTTTTAGTTACATCTTTACAGAAAAGACAGGACATACATATTAAGGTACCATGGGATATAACTAGGCTTTAAAAGTACTGTTTTTTTAATGCTTTCATTACATTTAATTGGTCAATTAAGTGTGATTTCTATTTTGGACTGTTATGTGTGGTTCCCTTCTTTAGTTCATTTGCATTTGGAAATATAATATTTTCCATATCCATATGAAATAAAGAGTATTACCTTACAATAACTATAATTGTCATGCAAATACATGTAGGCTAGCTGTTTTCTTAAAGAGCAGTTTAAACAAGGCAACGTTTAAAATAAGTTATACTAATAAAAAACACCTAATGTCATACATTGGCATTATAAATAAATGGCAGAGGAAGGCTATCATCAGTGGTGGATAGTAAGAAAGTACTCAACTCAATTTTGAGGTACTTGTACTTTACATGAGTATTTTCACTTTATGCTACTTTATACGTCGGCTCTACTCCACTAAATGTTGGTAGCCAATAGTGTACTTTTTCTACATTTGGTACTTTAAGTATATCCTTAGACTTTATTAAGACCTTTATTGAGTACAATTTTGAATGCATGACCTTTACTAGTAACAAAGTATTTTTGTATACTATTATTGCTACTTTCACTCAAGTACTTCTTTCGCGCGCTGATGCAAAACGTCACCGACGTGACAAAAAGCATTGTGTCGCCATGGAGACCTGAATGAGTGCTGGACGAAGATTTCCCTAAAATGACCGAGTCAGTGGTAAGAGCTTTATACGGCAAAGCGAAATCTTTAAATTTGAGTTCAAAGAAAATAAACGTGGTTCCCGAGTGTGTTTCAAGATTACCCAACCTGTCGGTGCTCCTGTTGAAGAACAACTCCATCAGCGCGCTGCCCAATGAGCTGCTCTATCTGCATCACGTGAGTCTGCTACGTTTGTTTGCTGTTCCAACACAACTCTGTCTCTTCCAATGTTTTACTCAGCACGCAGATTTGTGTAAATACTTTTCGTTTTGCGAATGCCTGCAAGCTGGTGGAGCTGAATTTGGGGAATAATGCCTTGAAGGAGCTTCCTGCTGTTTTGGGCCATCTGGAGTCTTTGAAGAAACTGTATCTGTTCAGCAACCAAATTACAGCAGTGCCACCTGATGTGATAGGTAGTTTCTCACTGTTCTGCATGATTAGCACCTTGCAAGTTTTGTAAAGAAAAACAAGTATGATCGTTGTCGTATTTTATATTTTACAGATGGCTTACAAAACCTTGTTGTGCTGAATCTGAATCACAACCATATTCGAAGACTTCCACCTGAGATTAAAAGGTCATTTAATGGCACCCTAGTCTCCAACATCTTCACACCTGCAATTATAGGTTCTGAACACCATTTATGCTTTAAAAAGTGTGATTCTGCATGTCAGTGATGAAAGAAGTACTCAGAAACTTGACTTAATAAGATAGGACAAGTCGTAATATCTACAGTACAACTACAAGTAGCACAAATGTCAGTAAACATCTTACTAAGGCAATCATATAAGCATTAACATCATTAAGAAGCAAACATAGTCATTATGCAGAGTCTGCCTATCAAAATATAGGATTATTATTATTGATGCATTGATACTATGTTCATCACTTTAACCCTCCTGTTGTGTTCGGGTCAAATCTGCCCGATTTACGACTTTCATCAATCATAACGTTTTACATTCGATTGCATTAAGGCTTTATGATATCCTTCACAGTAGACATTTGAACATATAACATTGCTGATCACCACCTTCATTGAATGTTGGATGATTTAGTCAACTTTGTAACACCCATGGTGTTCCTGGCCATAAAGAAAAGGAATTAGTAACCATTTGGAACACACACACACACACACACACACACACACACACACACACACACACACACACACACACACACACACACACACACACACACACACACACACACACACACACACACACACACACACACACCCCGCCTTTATGTGCCCATCCCCCCAGATGGATCACACCTGGCACACGCAATACATGTTCAGTTGTTCATGTATACCAGTGGTCTGATACAATATGTACAGTTTGAAAGGGTGTTAAATGAAATGTGGTGATGATTCATGGTTTTTGTGTTAATGTAATAGCAGTTAAAACAGAACCGGTCAAATTTGACCGCGAACACCAAAGTAAGGGGGGGGGGGGGACGAACACAACTGGAGGGTTAATGTTGTGGCTTGTGAAGGTGGCGCTAAATGTATTCACTTCGTAAACTGCTGTGTTGCTAAATCCATAATAATCCATCATAATGTTTTACTTACTGTAATGTAAATGCAAACCTGTCTGTCCCATTAGTTTAACCAGGCTTCGACACCTCAGTGTGCTGGACAATAAGCTGGAAGAGGTCCCTGCTGAGCTGGGTCATCTCACCAGTTTGACTGAGATAAACTTCACTTCCAATCATTTACCCTCGCTCCCAGTGCAGCTGTACCAGTGTAAAGAACTAACCAAGTTGCATGTAGCCAGAAACAAGCTGACCAGCCTACCAGAGGTGGGTGTCTGCTGGTGTCATTTCTACTTTCTTATACTATACTCGCTGTACTTTTGACTGTACAGTGTGTCAGCTACATAACCAAACTCTACCTTACCTTTCACAGGGAATCAAGGCACTGACAAAACTCCAAGTTCTGGATGTAGCTGGGAACAAGTTGTCTATGTTCCCTGTTGAGGTGCAGTATACTGTGTTAGCTAATTCAGCAGAGCAATGCTGTGTAATGAAATCTAAAACACATCCCAGCTTCACTGAATAACACAGGACATTGCTCTGTGTAGTTTGACAGTCTGCCGCTGAAGGAGCTGTACCATGAGGACAACAGGTTTGTGCGCTGTGAGCCGATGTCATCAGTGCAGGATGTGGAGGTGCTTATGTTAAAGGTAAAGTCTCACTGAATTACAGCAGATGAAACACTTGTATTTAGTAGACGTGTGAATGTTTTGTTAACTTACAATTCAATTTCGTTTCTTGCGGTCACAATTCAATTAAACATTTTTTTTTCAACACTGATTATGATGACAATGCTAACTCTTTGTTTCCCAGGAACTAGCTGCTAGGTTTGTCTTGCAGCAGGACAGGGACATGTCCTCTCTGGTCCACAGGATGCTTCCCTACTATCCTCCCCTGCCTGAACTGTTGGCCAATGGCAGCTGCTGTGCGCTCTGCCTGAACCCCTTCCTCACCACCTGGCTGGAGTGTGTGCATTTTGTCAGTGTGAACAAGGTAGGTTGAATGTTTTAGCCCTACTTAAAAGTATGACGACATTTTTTAAACCTGCAATGGTAATCAAATAAACATTCAAAATCATATACTTGGACGAAAGAGTATGAACATGTTTAATCTGTAAAGTAACCTTTCAGACCCATTAAGTGAAATAAAAAAGTAAATTCTTCCCTCTGATAAGTCCTGGAGACGAAGTTTAAAGTAGCATAAAATAGAAATGCTTAAGTAAAATTAAAGTTCTTCTCATTTTTAGTACGGCACAGTTCTAAATGTACTCATTAATATTCCACTATTGATTGTCTTGTTTTATGTAACAGGAGACGAAAATTAGGAGTTCAAAGACCATTCCAGTGCGCGCCTTTCTTTGTTCATACAAGTGCTTCAATACGGAGGGACATTCCTACTATGGTGTTGCTAGAAAATAAATAAAACTATTACAATTGTACAATTCATGATCTAAAGCACTATCCCATCTCGTTTTTTTAGAAACTTAAACTGTGGACACATATCTGTTGAAATCACCCATTTCACAGCAGAACTCTTCAAGAAAACACATTCTGGTAGTAGTTAGATGTAAAGTGTATTAATATAGTTTCCAGGGTATACTTTCTTGTCCATAAACTTCTCACAGATGCTATTTGCCTCTGTGGTCACTAGGTGGCAGCCAATGATCATTGAAAAATGCCTGGTCTGATCCTGCTTCAGTGTAATACACACTTTGAGAGATGTAGATAAACAATCCTGCATTGCATACAATTCCTAATTACAGAGTAAACACTGCCCCAGCTGGATATGGTGATTTTGCTTACTATTGTGTACTACTCACAAAACTTTAAAAACCTGTATAAACTACGGCTTTGTTTGTCAACGTTGAAAGGTCAGTGCAGAAATGAAACATAACTGGTGACTCTGAAGGTTCTTCCACCATGATTGTTCAACATTAACCTACATGAAGTTTGACCATTCAAATTCATATTAATGTATTATATTTTGAGTTGCTTGTAGTAGGTGTTTGTGTTATTGTGTCTGCCCTAATTTATATCAATATGTGTAGGCAAAAAAATAGAAACACCTCTCTGTATATCAATACAGTTTTACAGCACAATAAATACTCCAAAATGATCAAAAAGCTGATTCAACTCCTCTCTAAAACAGAACGACCGAACAATATAGCATCCATAAGGGTATGATTTATTGCAGGTCTGTTGTATTCGACTGAATTAGTTGTAGCTAAGTATAACTAATAAACTGGTGTGAATGTAATGTCTCAATGTAAATCTAGTGAGATCTTATCAGTCAGTGCTGATCAAGCTGTACTGTGACTCCATAGATGCCCCATCTCTATCTCCACCTCCATTTCCAGCCAGTGGCATCTGTTCCAACCTGCCAGACAAGAGAGAGATAGAGAGAGGGGGGAGGGAAAGAGAGAACTTCATTTCTAGCAAATTAATTTCCCATCCACGCCTCCAGAGCTTGCTAGCTCGTTCGCTGGCTGCTGCTGCGGCCGCCGCTGCTGCGTGTGTCTACTGAGTCGGAGCCTCATGCATAAGGCATCAGGTTTAATTGCAAACCCAGAAACTAATGACTTTGGACTGGTTAACAGCAGGGGAGCCATACATCTCGAGCAAACTGAATGAAAAATCAGCTCAGAGGAGAGAAAAAAAAGAGCCTAGCCCCTAATTGATGAATAATTGAAGCGGCGAGCTACAGGGCATAATTGTGACATTTTGTTTCAATCAATTTCCAAGTGGTGTGGGTGAAAGTGCACTTAAAAGGAAAAGGGAATGACAATGAATGAGAAAGAACGAGAGAGATAGGGAGAGTGGTTGGTGATGGAAATGGACATTGGGTCTTCAGTCATTGCAGTGACATTTTCTGGGGCAAAAGACCAGACTCATTCAGACACAAAATGACTTTTCTCTCCGTCTCCATCTCACTTTGTCAGCTTTCTGTTAGACTCTCACTTTTTTCACTTCTAGCCAATGAATCCATATACTTTTTCAGTAATTTCTTTAGTTCATTTTCACTTACCGTGTTCATTTAAAAAAAGTCAATTTCAAAGCTGCTGTCCATTTACAGCCCAAACAAACTAAAGTGAGGCTGCCATCTGCTTAAGTAGATGTGTTTTAGTTTTCTGCAAAGCACAAATTCCTTTTTCCAGTCAGCTGAGTTAGTTTACTGTCAATTAAAGGATGATGGCATTGGGCCAAGTCAGTGTGGTGGAACTAAAACGCACACCAGTCAGTGTTGCTGTGCTTAGTGGACAAACCCTGGGGGTCAGGCAGACAGAAGAGAAGCAGTCAGAGCCACTGAGCGTATGCATTTGCCCTATATACTATGGACTTTATTTTCAATAACTATAACAAAAAATTGACAATACTAAAATGTATATTTTCAAAATTGCAGCACATCAATGCTCCTCCGAAAAATAGGAATCATGTCCTTTCGTTAACAATGTACAGAACATTAATTGAGGATTTGACAACACACTTAGATTTGTGAAATTATATAATAAACCCTCTCTCCCACTGATGTCAGTTAGGAAGAGTCACGTTTTTCAAAAAATGTTACATTAGCCCTGAATAATGACACTAGGTACCATCATATTGCTCATTAAATTCAACGCTGGTCTATTTTAGATACACAGAATTTCACAGGGAAATGTTGCCTGGTTTCTTAGACTTTGCTCTCCTGCCTCCAGCAACAGGAAGAGAGCTGCATTCTACTATCTACATTTACACTTTTTAAAGATTTAACAACCATGACTAAGATTACACAGACACTGTTTTGTTCTAGGGTACATTTTTACCATAAAATGGTACATCATTTCAATAAATATTCAAGAAACTCTCTAATTGTTTATGAACATGTCTGATAATTAGGTCATTGCATTCTGCTGGCACCATATTAATGGGTGAAAGGCCAACTGTACGGGCAGATGTTGAGTCCTGGAGCCGTGGAGCATCAGAAGCTCCGAGGCCCCGGGATCTGTCTGTCTGTCTGTCTGTCTGTCTGTCTGTCTGTCTGTCTGTCTGTCTGTCTGTCTGTCTGTCTGTCTGTCTGTCTGTCTGTCTGTCTGTCTGGTGTCCAGAGCATGGATTCACACATAGACAGGCAGATAAGCTAATACAAATCCTGCCACCCACTCCTCATTGATGACACATCATCAAGACAATTCTGCCCCCATCGCTTTGTTTTCATCAAGAAACACTTTTCCCATATCACTCAGCTGTCCCCTATGATTGCAACATTCAGAGAGCCCTGTGTTTTTGTACAGAATATTCTTAAAAACCACGCTCATCTTGATTGACGTCTATGGAAATGAGGAGGTTGCATCCTCAAAGGAGACACCATACGGATGGGAGCAGCACACTGACGAGAGGCATCTACAAAAGGCGCTTGTAAATTCCTGACATGCCTAGCATATGTTAATGAGCCATTCTCTCACTCTGATATAATTACTGCGAGGGGATATTGCCTTTGGTGGAAATATTTGTCTCGCTTGGCATGGCTACCTCATTGGGGTAAAAAAAAGTAAAGAATGACAAAGTAGCGGGGGCATACATTCTCATTTACCATGCTTGGAGGTAAAGAGAGTGATGTTGGCAAATTCACTCAGGATGATGTATTGGGGAGAAGGCACCTTGGTCTCATTACATTCCTCTTTTGTTAAAGCGCTTTCTGCAGTCTTGTATCGTTTGTTACAGGGTATTTAGTCTGACTTGTCATTTGGAGCACTTACTTAGGATGTCTGCAGAGGAGCCTATGGCTGTTTGAGCTCACATTGCATCTAAGAGCTAGAAAGGCAAAGTATATGATAGCTAAAAACAGAACATAGGATGCTGGGAACAAGATTTTATTTTAATGTATGTGATGAAAATGCTGCTGAAGGTCAAAATCAGTCTGGTCTCTTACGAATGTGCTTTTGATATTATACTCTCTGTATCATCAAGTTTCAGTACTACACTAAATCTATCATTTGCATGGTTGTCTTTGGTTCTGGTTTGGTATAAATCTGGACTTTTCTTTTCTTACGCTTTAAGAACTTTGTGCAACTGGTTCCAGTAAAACAAAGCCCATCATGGTTTCCCTACTCTGCAACACTTTAGCATGTTCAGTCATTTTCAGAGATCCATCAGAGCCATGATTGCGGTCTTCCCCTCAGAGAGATGATTTGACACCGGCTCACCCTGATTTATCCTCTTCTCTCCTCGGGGCAACAGCAGAGGTGCTATTCAAATGAGTAGCATTGATTGCTAAATTAGTGGACTTGTGGCTGAAGAGAGAGAAAAACAGCCATTCAATAGCGAGCGGTAGGCTAGTGTCATAGCCAGGAGTGTGCACCACTCCAATCAGTAGAATCTATTGTTGTGCATTGCTGCCCATGACAGATCTTGGTATCGAGCCACTGGCAGAATACCATGTTGTCTGCTTGATGGCTGCACAATCAATTCTGTTGTGTTCCTAATGTCTGTGGACACTAGGGGGCAGTATGATTCTCCGCTGGCACTCCAGGATTTGAGCAGAGAGATGCACTGATGCAAGGCAAACTGAGATATGCCTGAAGAATCCAGGGAGATAGAGAAGCTAATAAAAACAAGAACAATGAGCTCTTATTAGAATCCGAAGTTTAATTGAAATCCAAGCATCGGATCAGAGCAGTGTAACTCATGTGTGACTTTTAAATCTAAAAAGGGAAACCAAATGTGAGAAAAGGTGAAAGTTTGCATGCAATCATTGATGCATATCAATGGAAAGAAAGAGATGAAAAAGACACCAGATGTACAAAACAATAAGTGCATAGTCCCTTAATCAAATCAACACAATTGAACAAAAGCGCATGAGTTAATATAGATAAAGGATTGGGAAAGATAATCTATAAATGATGGGATTTGAAGCATACCAGACTATAAAAAGATGCTACAGAACAAAGCCAGCCAGATGTACCAGTCTAATATTCGGCTTCCTTCTTCGAATTTTACATCCCAATAAATATAAATAACATTTGGAATTCAAGCAAGTAAACCGTCCGTCCTTTGAGGTTACAAGGAAGCAACGCCATTACTGAGCGAATCCTCATTAGGGGGAGTTTTGAAACAAGAGCGGGGCCATCGGGCCAACAACCTCTCTCTGGCAGTTCTGGGTCAGCACCAAGCACACAGCAAACACACCACTACAAAGCTGCATTTGGCAAAGAAATAAGACAAAAACAGTGTGGGAACTTCAAAAGAACAAATACATCTTTAATCTTTCATGTCTTTGAATGTCTTCAAAAGTTTCCTCGGGCTTGGTAATGACAGGGACCTTGGAGAGGGATGAGGAATGTGTGTTTCTGTTTGTTCGGGAGAAATTGACTGTTTATTTATATGAGAACAAAACTGGAGGGAAAACCAGGCTGAAAGAGGTAGATGCTGCATTTTATCTTTTGATGTTACTTCTGATAGTTCGCCGGATGCCATGTGGTGTTTTATGATGTGTGTTTTGATGCTTTCATTTCCCCTTAATAATATATTTGTGTGATATTCACTTCTAATTCTCTGTTGTGGTGTTAATATTACTCCTTACATTCTGGTTCAATTCAGACTTAGAAAATGCTAATCCTCTGACTCATGTGCAAGTATTTCACCCTTTTTCGATTCATTATTAAAAAACAAACAGGAATATAAATCCAGCCCGTCAGAGGTGAACCTGCTGAGTCGAACCCTAGTCTTTCAGTTCTCGCTCTACTCTATCATTAATATGATTGACGGTGCACAATCTCAAAACCCAGTTTGAGGTCAAGTGATGGCTACTGGAGCATGCCCAGTGTAGCGGAGCAGCAGGCGGGTGGGACACCAGGTAGCAGCATCTGGTCTCCGGGTTTTTCTAGAACACACACTGCCTGTGGCGCTGCAGGCTTGACTGGCCGAACATCTGTCTGGATGTGCAGGCCCACAACCCAACCAACCAGCCAAATGAACGTCCTTCAGGAATATGGGTTCATATCTCAATCTGACTCTATCCAGTCCTTCACAAAGAGGCTGTCATTGTTTGTTCTTCATTCTGAAGCATTTGTTCCAGATAGACCACATCCTCTAAACGTCCATGTTTATTAATGCGTCATTATATGTGAAGCACATGTTTTTTAACGAAATCACGCAATGGTCAAAGTTGCTGTTCAGTGAAATAGCTGAACCTAGAATATGTTGGGAATATTTCAACAACAACATTCTCTTGGTTTTTACAGAAAGATGCTGTATATTCTTAAATTGTGACAAAGGCTGACAATAAGAAAATGTTCTTTTGTTGCTCAGCTGTATTTTCTAACCCTGGCCTCTAGCCAATATGTTTGTATGTTTCTAGCCAAGCACATTTGCTTATGTCAACAGAGATATAACAAGAATGAATTTCCTCAGCATAGTGAATGGGGACACAGAAACATTCTCATAGGATTTTGTATGAATGCAGGGTCCAACTTTTTTTTTAATGTACGATTGAACCAGAGTCGGTCATTCCACCATTTTGGAGCCAGGATAGCAAACCCACGTGTTTTTGCTGATGGAAACTTGGGTCCCCTTCGCAGCGAGGGTGCAGCGAGCCGTTTTGTTGATGCAGAGCGGAGTGCACGTGCTGGGGTGTACGGTTTAACCATGTCCTGGATGTAGGAAGGGCCAGATCCATTCGCAGCATGGTAAGCAAGTACCATTGTCTTGAAGTGGATTCTAGCAGTTACCGGAAGCCAGTGGAGGGAGCGGAGGAGCGGAGTGGTGTGGGAAAATTTAGGAAGGTTGAAGACCAGACGAGCCGCTGCATTCTGGATGAGCTGCAGAGGTCGGATGGCACATGCAGGTAGACCAGTCAGGAGGGAGTTGCAGTAGTCTAGGCGTGAGATGACGAGAGCCTGGACCAGAACCTGCGTCGCTTTCTGGGTCAGCTGTGGACGTATCCTGTACAATGACATTATGCTGATGTTTAGCAGTTATAATATCACTATTTATGTTTTCCTGGTTTCCTAAATGTCCTAAAACTAAGTAGAGCTGTGGCTGATTGGAATGTTGATATTTTTTTATATATCAAAGTATTGAACAAATATAAAGGGTAGCAGATCAACAGTTAAGGGGTCATGATGCAGTCATGATGGGTCAAATAATAATGCCACATTTCATAGCAATCAATCCATCATTAAATACAATATTTGAATAATTACCAAAGAAAGCATCCTCATGATGGCGCTTTAGGAAACGTGATCACGAGTCAGTTTGATTCAATCTGTGGGACCATGAATGTCTGTCCATTAAATGGCAGTTTATCTGATGACTGTTGAGGTATTTCAGTCTGCACAAAAAATAGTCTGACCTACAAAGCAACAAAAACAAAGCTAAAGCTCTCCTCAGCTCACTCCACATGTTTTAAAAACCACAATCATTTTTAACGGTTCTAGCTCCCTGTCCATATTTTATATACAATCTCAACAGATTTAAAATTCATAGGTTACAGCGGCGTAGGCAGAGAAAAGAGTTTATTATTTCTGTGTTCAGAATGACAAGGACGTGCTGTGAATCAAGAGGCAGCAATCGTAACCTTGCCGGGATAATTGAGGAAACTTTGCAGCCACTGTCATGTCAATCAAGCCTTCATGTGCTGTCTGCCTGTGAGGAGGGGTAAACATTTCCAAGATAATTAGGAGAGTTCAACTTGACAAAAGGCAACAGTTTGCATGCGGTTTTAATGAATCAAAACCATTCTGTATGGTATGTTTCTTTTGTGTGATTAGCACAACTTGAATTTCCTCAAGAGAAAGTGCTAGTGCCTCAACTAAAGCTCAGCCTTTTTTTTTACATAGTATCGCAGTTGCATTAAATGCCTATTAAATGTAGAATTAAGTATAGCATTTTTCGTTTGCTATGTTACTTTAGCTGCACCAAAGGGAGCAAAAACATAACAACACAACACTCCACACAGCGCCGACCGACAGAAAAGAGCAGCATGATGCACCGTGCCTACTTGCCCCCTTCCAATCCAGCCTTGCCGACACCAGATGGCCGTCTCTCCCACAATGCCGTGCGGTCGCAGATGCCAACACAAGAGGTGACAAACACTCTGCAGGTGTCTGTCCCTCTGGGTGTGTGCACCCATGTGTGTGTGTGTGTGTGTGTGCGCGCGTGTGTGCGACAGGGGACAAAGAGCATCTATCTTGCAGGGAGAGGAGAGTGTAATTGATAGCAGAGGACAACCTGCAGGAAGGAAGTGCCATATGCTAAATGGATGGGTTGGCACAGACTGGCACAAACTGTTGGGACAGATGCACTGGAAGTCAACATCACTCATTATGGAATCGTAAAAAGGAAGAGTCTGGTATCCCAGCAAATGATGAGTGGATGGCACTAAGATATGTCTGGTGAAGTCAACAATTGTGCAGTAATTCACAAGTATCACATTTTTCGTAGCGTCCATTATGCTGCGAGCGGATCATATATCCTGTATCACTGCATTATTTCATGCTGTCGGTAGGAGTGCTTTTGGCTGTATTCTGCAATCTGTTCTCTCTCCCTGTGTGTTGGCCAGGCCAGGTGTGGTGGTTGGCAGCGGTGAGCAGCGCCAGGTGAGCAAGCTGCTGGCCAGGTGCCCTCCAGAGGCTCACTACACTGACCAGATACCAGATGGCTGTGGAGCACCAGCAGGCATGCAACCACACACACACATAGTTGCTCATGCAAGTGGATCGTCATACTTTATACACACACACACCCTCAAAGACTCTGTTGTGTGCCGTAAAAACGAGAGCATTAGGAAATATTGCAGCCCACCAGAGAGTTTTGAAGTGAAATGCTTAATGTGTTTTTACTGTACTTTCTTCTCCCAGTGGTCGAGGGAGAAGTCATGCACAACACAGACATATACAACTCGCTCCAACTCAGAGCTCACATAAATGTCACTCATAAAGTCTAAAGTCGACTAGATCAGGTTGAATTTGAGGTTACGAGACTTCAGTTATGGTTCTTAAATAAATACTGGCATGTTAGTTGAGCTACCTTTGGAAGCTTTGACCTACAGTTACAAGAGATACTAAAAAATACATTATTTGTTCTAAAAAAAATATGGCTTTGCTGTATGCTTTACTGTGAGAAGCATTATCTAATGTGGATTGAGGTCTCGTGCTTCTAAAAAGTCACTGACTAAAAGTGAGTTTAAGTACAGGTCACTTTTGTTTCATCATATCAAAGTTGTCTAAGCATACAGTATGTAAAGGCACAGTTTTTGGTATTTCTTCATAATAACTGGCCTTGCAGCTCCTCCGTTTCCTCTCTGCCGCCCACGCCTGTAATAGACTGCTTTGGATTCAGGGGCTGCTAATCTTGAGCTTTGAATCCCAGCCCAAACCCGATTATCCTGACTCTCTGGGTTTGGCTTGATTCACGATCTAATTCCCTCTGGCTCGAATTAGGTCAGGTTTAATTGTATTCATAATTTCCCCCCTAAATTAGAACGCTATTTATTTGCTTGCATTGATTCAAAATGTTAAACTGTATGGCCTGCGTCATCTGATTTAGAAATGTCTAGGGTTGCAATTAGTTGCAAATTCTAAGATGTAATCAGTCTATTGAGGAAAAGTCTCAAGTTAACAAATGGCTCTTAACTAAAAATGTAATTTAAGAATTGTATTTTACAATTTTAATTATGGGGGATACAGTTACACTTTGGAGACGAAAGACATACAGTTGAGTTCAGGGAAGAGAGACACAATCCACACAGTGAGGTTATTTCAGGGCAGAGTTTTTAAACTTAAATGTATTCCATTTACCTTTGCTGGTACTGTGATTGAAAAGACATGAAAGCTTCTATAGCAAATAAAGCGGCATGCATTAACGTAGCCGTACCTGAGATCTGTTCACCATAAAGCTGGCTGTGTTACATACATCCAGCATCCATACAGAAACAATGACAGCCGGTTCTTCCGCATTAACTGACGGTTCATAAATCTTTTTTTTATAATTTGTGGGCCTGGCTGGGAGAAGACGGATCGGCCATCTGTAAATATTTATTCAGCATCTCTATAATTAAACAGAGCCGATGCATCATGTCATGCATACATGTCTGATGACGGCGGCTCACACACAGCGCTGAATAATACAGTGTAGAACAGCTTGGTTAAACATTTGCTAGAGATCTGAGAGACAGACAGAGAGACAGACGGAGTGAATATTAGTCCAACTTGGTAGAATATTAAAGGGTGGACTTCTAAATGCAAGATGTCAAGAGTGATAGCAGAGAAGAAAGCAACAGATGAAACTATAAATCCAAGATGACGCAGGAGACGGTGGAGAAAGATGAACAGCAAGGAAAGATGAATCCAAGATGTCAGAGCGAAGACACGCAAAGAGAGAGAGGATGGAGGAAATAGTTTTATGATCCTCTCAGTTATTCATTTTGTATTTAATCGTTTATTTGGCAGGGACAATGCACAGTAATGAACACTTAAAAAACATTAAAATGTGTCAAGCGTAACAGTGCCAGATTTAGCTTTGAGCTAATGTCCCTCACATAAAACATTTAAGAAAATTACATTTTACAAACATAGCAAAAACAAAATACATGATATGCAAAAAGTGCAAAAGAGCAAGAGCAGCATACACAAGTATTTATGACATGGTAATACAATATAGCAGCAATGACATATAAGTGCAAGAGGAGATACCCCCGTGTTAAAGTGCATTTAGCGGTGATTGCACATCTGTTTGTTTCTCAACCATTCTTTGAGTTGACCTTTGAAGCTATTGAGAGTGGGACAATCCCGTATCTCAGTTGGGAGGCTATTCCACAATGAGCTGCCTTTAATGGAAATGACATTTTGTCCAAAAGTGGTCCGTCTACCGTGGACCTCACAGTCTCCTCTGGTTTCTGACCTAGTGCAGCGTCCAGTGTGTTTTTTGTGGATTAATTCCCCTAAGGGAGGGGGGGCCAGTCCATGTAAACATTTATAAATAAAGCACATACTTTTAAAAGACTTACAATTGTCAAAACTTAAGAAATTGTGTTTTTCAAAGATTGGTACAGTGGTGGTATGCATTTGGCTTTCTGTCAAACACTTTGATAGCTCTCTTGTACAGCTGTTCTATTGGTTTCAGGTTTGTGGCACAAGCAAACGACCAGTTTAGTATTTGATACTTTCTTAATATGTTTCTTAAAAGTCAAGTTCGAGTCCAGTATGACTCCAAGATACTTGAACTGGGAGACTAGTTCTATTTCTGCTCCGTTTAAAAACACATTGGATCCTTCGATTTTGACTGGTCGTTTACTGAACATCATGCATACTGTTTTTTTTACGTTTAACTGTAAGCAAATGTTGTTCAGCCAGTGTTGAACCTTGTCCAAAGCTTTTGAGAGACAGGATGAGATCATTTAACTGCTTTAAACATTTGCTATAGATCTGAGAGACAGACAGAGGGACAGACAGGGAGAGAGCAATGAACTGACGGAGTGAATATTAGTCCAACTTGGTAGAATATTAAAGGGTGGACTTCTAAATGCAAGATGTCAAGAGTGATAGTAGAGAAGAAAGCAACAGATGAAACTATAAATTCAAGATGACGCAGGAGTGAAAAGAACGGTGGAGAAAGATGAACAGCAAGGAAAGATGAATCCAAGATGTCAGAGCGAGGAAACACAAAGAGAGAGAGACGGTCTGATGGAGGAAATCGTTTTATGATCCTCTCAGTTATTTGACCTCATATAGTTGGAACTAGGACTTAATTGGATTTAGAGCTGTAGATATTAGACATTATAAGATATTCAATCGAATATTACTAGAAGTAATTTTTCATTTAAAAAGGAAAATAAAATGCAGTTTATTTTTGTCTGATGAACATTTATTACTATTTTTCCATCCATCCATCCATCTTCTCCCGCTTATCCATGGTCGGGTCGCGGGGGTAGCAGTTCCAGCAGAGAGCCCCAAACTTTCTTTTGCCTGGCGACATCAACCAGCTCTGACTGGGGGATCCCAAGGCGCTCCCAGGCCAGCGAATAGATATAATCCCTCCACCTGGTCCTAGGTCTACCCCTTGGTCTCTTCCCAGCTGGACGTGCCTGGAACACCTCCCTAGGGAGGCGCCCAGGTGGCATCCTAACTAGGTGCCCGAACCACCTCAACTGGCTCCTTTCAACGCGAAGGAGGAGCGATTCAACTCCGAGTCCCTCCCGGATGACCGAACTTCTCACCTTATTCCTAAGGGAGACACCAGCCACCCTGTGGAGAAAACCCATCTCGGCCGCTTGTATCCGCGATCTCGTTCTTTCGGTCATTACTATTTTTGCCATTTTATATACCAAAAAAATGTAAGTACTCATTAGTTGCAGTCCTACTGGGATCTCATTTTTGGATATTACCATTTAAAGGAAAGTTAAAGTTGTATACTAATGTGACCTTACGTGATGATATAAAAACGAGAGCTATTTATTGTGGGGATGTGTGTGGGAGGCAGAAGAGAACAAGTTATGTGACACCGTAGGGATGCTTTGTAAATCCGAATGAAAAGGAACTTGTGACTAACAAAGTTTAGCAATTCTCTGCCGGTCAACTGGAAGCTGTGGAGTTAGACAGACAGTTAATTAACTTTTTATCAGATGTCTTTGGTTGCTAAAAAGAAAGAGGTTCCATTCAGCACAGTTCAGTTACAGAAATGTAATAAACTTAACCTTTGGTCAGATCATTGTCAGTGTGTGTGTAAACTAAGTCACAGAACACACCAGGAAACATTAGATGTCATATAGATCTTTTAGGATATAAGAATCAACAGAGTGACCAGAAAACACTGCTGTCACAGATTAAAACTGATACTCAAAATATGATTCAGTCAGAATACTTATTGAAATTAAGAATCTTAGGATAAACGGTCAAATTAAGGCACGGTTTTAACTGCTTATGCTAGCAGTGTGGTTGAAAACTCTGTATCGACACACTACTCAATGTACCGAATGCTGTATTACATTTTGTAAAAAAAAAAGTAGGCACAAAATCTTGATGAAGACATTCACTGATCTCCTTATTAAGTCTCCAAATATACATTTGTCAGAGCCAAGGAGTGTCTTTTCAATCCTCTGATATAGAAGAATAACTATGTATAGAAACAATTACTACAGGTCACAAACACATGACTAGCACTACTGTTCAGTTTATCTAACTTTAGGTTTATACCACAGTTTGTTTCTGTATGTTTGAATAACTGTTGCTGCAAAGTGCTCACATCTTCTCCCTATGTCTCTCTCTGTGTGCAGTTCTCTCATTAGTATGCGCTTTGTGTCTGGATTTCAATCCATAAGGGAGCTGCCATTTCCGATCTGAGACATTTCACACAGATAAAGAACAACGTTGCAACCTCCCCCTGGTCTCCAGACAACCAGCCTGACGATTTTCATCCATCTTCCTTCCCTCTCACACCAATCAAATCTGTGTGCCACGGGACAGCAGAGAAGGCCCATGTATATTACAGGAGAATATCTCAGCCAATCTGCAATGCAAAACTCTAAATATGACATTTAGAATGAAAAATTGATTCCACAAACAAATCATTCACCAATAATATAGCTTTTAATCAAGATGATGTCTTGATGTGCCTGTGGTGCTTCTGTCATTTTAATTCTTATTAATACATAACACTGGAATCAATGAATCTTATATTGTCCACAGGGACGACCTAATGAAGTGATTAATATTCCAGTGATACTTTCATGCTTTCTTCAACTTTCGTCAAATCATTAATATAAAAACGTTATTTGTGAAAACCAGGACAAACATAACTAGTAAAATAGCACACTGGAAATATATTTACAACACAGTAGAAACAGTTAGAGCTGCAATGATTTGGTCAACTACTCGATAAATTGATCGAAAGACAGAAAACTAATCTTTTTTGGAAAATGGATTAAATAAATAAGTTTTCCTGCGAATGATCAGAAAAATACTATTTTAATTCTCTTAAATATTGAGATGTACGGCTGTTCTTTGATTTAATTATCATAAAAGAGTCATATCTTTGGGTTTTGGATTTACAAAATAAGACAATTGAACCTTGGAATTTGAGAAACTAGGATGGAGATTTGATAGACTTGCAGAAACTGCACATTGTTCGATAAAGAGAAAAAAACTAGTGTTTTTTTTTTACTACCATTTTTGCAGGGTCTGTTAAGTAGTAAAACCCTATCATTGAGTTATACCCATCACAACCCAACTCCTCCCATGCCTCCTCAGAGAGATGGATGGCATGCATTCCCACCCCTCTCTTAGGGGCCAGTATCCAGGAGCACAACAGCTGGGGAAGCCAGGGGGGGCGGGGGGGGGTGCTGTGTAAGGAGTGATGGGGGAGACAGAGGTCCAGGGATGGGTGGATGGAAGAGGGGCCAGGGGGTGTAAAGGATGCTCAGGAATAAGCTATACATTTCCGCAGGAGCGCTCCGGGTGCTTATGGCGTCTGCTTGCCTGTGCGGACAGCAGTAATAATCTATGGTGTTGCCGTGGTTTCATCAGTCACACCTGTTTTTTAAGGATACACTTGAATCTGTGTCCTCTACATGATTAACATGAGTACATCTCTGAGTGTGTAAGAACTGGGAAAACACTGTTATACAGAAGAACCAATAAAAGAAGCTGAAGATTGAGAGGGAAGAAAATAGTCCCTGCTGATTTACAGTCCTGCTCCGGTGCTTCATTCAGGACGGTAAAAGATACTGTACATCACAGGCCGTCCCATATTCTCTAAATGCTCAATGTGGCCAACAGTCAGTCACTACACTTCCTGATGTATGGCTCCAATGTATGATTTAGTTAAGTTGAACTCATGTTTAATAGTGAACTCCATGTGCCTTTAGAATGAGTTATTTCTGGGAAACACTGCCATTATTTGCACATTAGGTTAATGGACAGGTTTATTTATTACTGCTCAGAATGTATGCAGAAACATTAGATATGCTGAATAATGTCACGAGTTAAGGACAATACTGCCTGAGGTCACAGAGAGAGAAAACTGACTATGTTTTTTTTATTTTCACGTTTATTGGGTATTTTCTAGACGCCACTGATGTTATTTATTGTAAAGCATTGCACATTTATAACTTGTAGAGTTGAAACAATAAGTCAAATAAGTAATTAGTCCATCAACAGAAAATTAATTAGCATCAATTTTATAATGAATTTATTACTTTAATAGATTTTCAGTTTAAAATCTGCAATTCTTTTCAGCTTTATATAATCGTAAACGTAATATCTTTATGTATTGGTGTGTTGGTCTATCAATATTAAAGACGTTACTTCTGACTTTGGGAAATGCTCATCATTAGTTGACCTTCCATAGATTTAATAATTAATTGATTATCTAAAAACAATGATGAAAATGTTGTTAGTTGCGGCCCTAATCACTTGTATGTTTTAGTCTCCGTCTGTTTTTCTGTATGCACAAACACTGCAGTCAAGGTCAGACTCCATTGTGAGGACCAAATTATCATCGATCGAACTAACCTGGAAGATAAAATAGGATTTCTCAACTATCCATATGTTGCAAGGTTTATACGAGGTTCCATGCGGCGTCTATAGGAGAAGTCTGTGTGGTGTTTGAATGGTATGGGATGGATCCACTGAGCGGGAAACAAGATGACTGATGGAGTGTGATGTCCCACTGAGTGTCATGGTAAACTGTTTTAAGATGTGATTTGGCTCAGTGGCTTTAGAGTGGCTTATGGGAGAAAATACAATGTGAGATAAGTGCTTCCAAAGTTACTATACTGAGTGTAGTGATGCATGGAAATCAGCTAATGTCAGTGTTTTTTGCACAGTCAGTGTAAAGTGTATTACCTGGTGCATTAAAAACACTCATTCAACACATTTAAATCAATCATAAAACTACAAAAAATTGTAAATGAACCTTTCCACATCAATATGCACATCTTACATTAACACTCTCACACAGAGCCCACATAGAAGCATGTCCACGCATACGCTCAGAGCAGCATCATGTGTATGTGTGGGCCCTGTATCACAGCGGGCCATCCATCATGCGGTAAAGCCACAGTAGGCAGTATACAGTATGTTTGGCCCTGGCTCCTCATCCAGCCCTCATTAGCCATCAATCACTCCTCTCTACTGGCTGCCTGCATGGGAAGAGACCTCCTGACTTCACATCCTAGCAAGATGTTCACTTTGGCACTTAAACACACATGCAGACACACATGCAGACACACATGCAGGAGGGAAAACATATACTTGCTCACAAAGTCAATGTCAAATATCAAGAGGTTAGTTGCTATGATAAAGCAGTGCTTGATAGTCTGCCAGTTCTTGAGGTTAAGCAGCTTGTCTGTCCTGAACAGTTTGATGAGAATTTGAGAAAGTCAAACGAAGTCCTTAGCACAGCAAAAGGGCAGCATAACCCATTTTATAAGGGTTTCAAAGCCACTTTGTAATGTAATCGATGAATTGCTATCCTACTTCCTCCGATTTATTGTTTGCTTTGTACAGGAGATTGTTTGAAGTTTACCGTTTAAAATGTTAGAAGTTATAAACCGTATAAAACACTTTTGGATGTGATCTTAATTTCCAGGCTCTTTTCCCTCCGCATTGAACAAGCATGTGTGTCTGAAACTGTTTATACTTGAATGTTCATTTCCATTTGTGTGAAACAACTGTGGCTGTTTCAACTACAATAACTGCACGCTGGATTACAGGATGCTGCCATGGCGGAGAGTGAGATTGAAGAAGGGGGCAGGCAGTGTAAAAAAACACAAAGAATGTAAAGATTTTTGTATCTGCTGTTGAATCCTCACAGTGAGTTTTCACTATCCCCCAGGGGCACAAGGAAGCATAGTGTGTTTTTGTGGAGGAGATGTAAGGTGACAGACAATGTAGTGTTTTCTGGTCCAATGGCAAGTTTTCCCCTTCTGCTTTTATTGCATGTTACCCTGGTTGACTAACTTACTAGCCCTAATTCAACTCTGATGACCTTCCTCAATGTGGTTTGGCGGGTCACAATTCCCAACATACAGGTGTTTTGTCATATGCTCTCTTTAAAAAAAAGTCAAAAATCATTTTAAGCTAGGATATTTGCAGGCCATTTTCAAACAAATGGCACTGATAATAGAATGTATTTCAGCCCATTTAGCCCCAACTTCCCTTTTTTCCCTCCGTCTTTCTCTCATTTTAGTTTCTCCACTCCTATCTCTTCCTCCAGCTCTCCTCATCTATCTCTGCCCCCTGTCTTTTTAGCTATTTTTATTTTTCTCTCTACTGTTCCCTGTGTGTGACTGAGAGCAGAGAAAAAGAGCGAGAGCAAGCAAGAGAGAGATGTACAGAGAGTGAGCCAGAGAGAGGCCTGACACATGGGCCCAGTTCCTTAATAATGTCATTCGGTGTGAACGCTATTAGCAGATTAGGCTTGGCCCAGGGCAGCCTAGCCATGTGCAGGAACTAGATAACCTTGTGTTCGGTAATTTAATATCAACACTTCCCCTCTTTTCTTACCACGCTTTACAACACACAAATACCCTGCTTGTCCCCTCTGGTCCTATTTCATGGAGAGGGAGGGAGAGAGAGAGAGAGAGAGAGAGAGAGAGAGAGAGAGAGAGAGAGAGAGAGAGAGAGAGAGAGAGAGAGAAGAGAGAGAGAGAGAGAGAGAGAGAGAGAGAGAGAGAGAGAGAGAGAGGATTACAAGATAGTGACTTCTTCAAGATGCCTTTCCTCAGCTGAGAAGTGTGGCAAATCGTCCCTTGTCCATGAATGTAAGAAAATACATAAACAGGCTTATAGTGAAAATTCCATCAGATTTAAAGCAGTGAATTTAGCTCAGTGCAACATCAAAGGAGCCGCCCATCTTTTTAAATGCCCTCGATGGGGTAATGTCAATCCACCCCCTCCTTCTAGTTCTTCTCCTCGAGGGCTATCATAGGCCTAACATTTACCACATATCAGGCCAATATGAAAAGCGCAGAGGACATTTCCTGTCACACAGTTTGATTTTGTGAGAGTGGGTGAGGTGGGGGGTAGACTGGAAGGAAGAGAGAGAGAGATCTACACTTAAAGGAGCAAGCCGATATGGAATCAAATCCCACACTCTATCCCCCCACAAGCTGAATCACAGTCCTGCATTAGCTGCTATATCACACTTCGTCCTGCTGCTGCTCTTTTTCCGTCGCCCGTGAGCCAAAGCGAGAGCAAGGGCCAGCCGGCACAGCCCTATCACTCACCGGCACTCTCTCACGCCGGCATTACCACGCCTTTATCTCATCTCCTGCAGCCCGGCACATCCGGCCGCCTCCTGGTCCTCCAGGCTACTTTACTAATAACCTATTCCTTATCAGTCACTGTGCACCTCTGCCTGTGATCAAAGAGCCAATTAATGGAGCGGGGAAAGGTGAAGCATTCAAATAATGGAGACAGCTGTTTTTCTCTGTTTGAGAAAATCCATTTTGTATTGTTATCGGCTCCAAGCAGCTCCCCCCCGACCAGCGCTTAATTCAAGTCACTGTCTGCTTCTGCCAGGCTTGATAAGAGAGAGTGAGAAAAGAAGGGGGTAGAAAAGGAGATGAGGGCGAGAAGAAAAGAGCCCTGGTCACAATGAACTTTATGTGGAAGAATGTGGCAGGAATATCACAGCAGTCCAACTCATCCCTGGGCTTTATCAACTCCAAAGTGGTTCAACACGAGATATAGATGGGGGGGGGGGCAAAGCTTCCAGAGCTCACAAGCTTCTTTATGGCTTCACTGTCATTCATTTTGGAGGAGAGCAGCAGATCCCAGCCCTTTGAAGGCCCTACGCTATCTTGTCAGGCAAAAACCTGAGGTTAGTTAGGAGGTTAATTGTACTGGTGACAGAGAAGCACATAAATAGCTCCATCAAAGGCTCCTATCTCAACAGCTTTGTTATAATGTTTATGACTTGGTTAATTTTAACGGTTCCTTTAGCCTCCTCACTATGCTTAAGACAGAGGGTAAGATTGATGCACTGGTTGAATGATAAGTCTTTCAAGTTTATCAGATGCAACTTGATATGTCTCTTAAAAGTCAGTAATCAGATTTTTTTTTCCCTTATACTGTGTTATATGCTGTAATGCATTTGTGGATTTCATTTCAAACTGTCAAATGTACTTTGAGCACTGTGAGAGGATAAGAGATACAGGCTGCCGGTCACAGAATATTAAGAAGTCAGAGAGCAGGGGTGTCCAAACTACGGCCCGGGGGCCAAATGCGGCGCGCGGACCATTTTGAATTAGCCCTCAGCAAATTCAAAAGTATAATGAAATATGGCCTGAAAATGAAAGCTTGTATTGTATTGTACTTCTTAAATATAAATGTTCAAATATATTAAACAGTATTCATGTGTTAATATGAAGGCAGATATGGTGCAAAATGAAAGAGTGTGTAAAACCTGATGTGAGCACTTGCAGAAAATAAATCTGAGCTTGTGTATGGAAGCAAACAAGAGACAGAAGTATTCGAATTGTATTAGACACCGAATTTATAGCATTGAAAATAATTACTTTGAAAATCATGTATCTGAATGTTTTTGCTCCGAATTTACCTATGTGAAATAAAAATGTAAAAATTCAAGTGAAAAAAATTCGAATGTTCAAATTCAGATCCCAAAAATTCGACGTCAAAAAATTCGATGTCAAAAAATTCGGTGTATAAAATTCGATGTCAAAAATTGCGATGCAGCATCATCCGGGCTACTCAGACAGGATAAGCAATCGAGCCCTAATGCAATCAAACTGACTTGGCCTATCAGAGCACGGCTTTGTCAGTCATGTGATCACAACAACCCGGGAGAAAAATGACGGAGAACAGCGGGGCTCGCCGCTCGGGTAAGTAGTCAGTTTGTGCTCTTTATCTTACAAGCAGTGAGGGCTCGACAGCATTTGTATCTTACATTAGCTAAATGAGTGAAGTAGCCTTGTGCCTTGCTGTTAGCAAGCTCCGTAGTTATCATTAATTGAAGTGAATCACAACGTTACCGTGTCCTTTTGTGTGTGTGTGGGGGGGGGGGACGGTTTGCAAAGTAACGTAACGATCACTTCGGTTAGATAAGTCAAGTAGACCATGCTACACTATACGAAATACTCTCTTACAAAAGCCCTGCATTTAAACATGTTAATGTTACTTTAGTAAAAGTATGCTAGTATAATTAGCAACAAATGTTGTTAGAGTATTTAAAGTAGACACAAGTTATTCTATTATATTATATCATTTGATTTATTGTTATTACCGATGCACGAGTTGACTTAACTGTTGTAGTTGGAGCTCATTTGAACAATGAGCTAACTAATTATTACTTTCATAATGGTGTAATGTGCCGACTATTTTCTACATTAATAGATGAAGGTCTGGTTTGTTCAAAGTCTCAAACTAGTAGGACCAGAGCCCGAGAGACTCTAGGGCTCTGAGTAGGACATGCTGTCATAATTACCCAGAGTCCGAAGTGACACCTTTACAATGTTAAAGCTGTTAGATAAATGTAGTGACGTAAAAACTAAAGTATTCAAGATAGTGTAGTGGAAAAGAGATAATGTTTTTTTTTTAAATGTTACCAAAACAAAATCTCTTGTTTTGGACTGACAGTAATGATTCAAGAAATAGTAGATAAATAAATACACACACATCAATGTGTTGTGGATGGAACACAACAAATGGTGCTCTTACCTGTGATGCCTCCTCCACACATTATAACCAGACTGTATCATTCAAACTATAAGTAACAGTTCTAGCTACTTGACTTCAGACAAACAATTCAAAAGACAAAATCAACACAATGTATTGAAAGACCAATCTTTATTTCTCTCCTTTTGTTTGTGTTATTAAACCCTGTCAATCTAAAAAACTGAGCAACTCAACAGTTAACTTTATATTTCTTATTGTCCAAAGCATCTATTACACTATTTGTTCCCCTCTCATATTCACAGGATGGATGATTAGAGACTTTGGGGGAGACCTCAGCTTTATGAACGTCCTGTCCTGTCTGTTGCTTTGGCCGGAGAGGGCTGAGGGTCTTTCCCTGCGAGGAGTCCTCCTCGCAGGGAAAGACCCTGCAGACCTGAGGGAGGAGGACCAGACCTGATGGAGGAGGACCTGCACCACCTACAGAACTTAGCCCATGCTGGGCATAGCTGTTACCACCTGCACAGGCCTAGCCTGTCAATTAACAGATTAACATTTAGTGTAACTTATGTATATTATTTCGTTTTTATTTATTTTTTAAATGGTGATGGTTCATGCTTGATAACTTTTAGTTCACATTTCAATAAATTGTATTTGCACTCCTTTTGTCCGTTATCCTTACTGAAAATGTTAAATTACACATTCACATCTGACTGAAGATTGGTACCATTTATTTATGACGTTCCAAACTCGGCGGCACAAGGCACAAGTGATGTGAAGCTCAAAGTGCAAATGCATTTGATCAGCTGACTTTTTTTTTGCCAAACTTTATAGGCCTGACAATCACACTGTCTCTGTGCAACGTAAAACACAAAACAACACAAATGAAGTTCCTGTTAGACTACAAAACTAGTCAGTGTGCAGGTCTTTGTGTTACAATACAAGTGTCTCTTAGTGAATGTCCTGTACTGCTCTTAAATCTCATCACATCAGCTTTTCCTTTCCCTCTTGGATGTTCTTCTGGACCCTCAGAGAAAGAGAACATGGTGAAGCAGTCCTGTCTCTCAGGCGTGTCCTTTCCTAACAGAAATATCAAAAAACATATTATTGCTGAGCAAGTGTGTTATTTAAGAAAGAGGTTTGTTTGTTCATAAATATAATGATTTTTTTATTTGAATGTGTTTTTTAAATCCAACAGTGTACTACAAAGATAATCAGTTTATGAATAAACCGTTCTAAATTCATCAACATTGAAATAAATGTATTATTAAAATAATATTTAACTGTTATCAAAACTTAGTGCAACTGTGGAAGCTTGCTCTGTTCGGTTGTCTCACTGAAAGACAAAGGGTCGCAGCTCTCACTATGTGATGTTGCTTGGTAAAATGTAACCTTTTGCTAAGAAAGTACACTCAACATCACTGATGTGTAGGTGATCTAGTATTCAGTCATGTTTAATGGCATGTCTATCAGTGTATTGGAGTCATTACTTTATGCATTCTTTGTAAAGCATGAAAAAGGTGTACCTTGGAATCCGTGCTGAAGTTCTCTGCTGCTAGGAGTCCAGATCTGTCTCTCCTCCTCTGGTCCAGGTCTGTCTCTCCTCCTCTGGTCCAGGTCTGTCTCTCCTCCTCTGGTCCAGGTCTGTCTCTCCTCCTCTGGTCCAGGTCTGTCTCTCCTCCTCTGGTCCAGATCTGTCTCTCCTCCTCTGGTCCAGGTCTGTCTCTCCTCCTCTGGTCCATATCTGTCTCTCCTCCTCTGGTTCAGGTCTGTCTCTCCTCCTCTGGTCCAGGTCTGTCTCTCCTCCTCTGGTCCAGGTCTGTCTCTCCTCCTCTGGTCCAGGTCTGTCTCTCCTCCTCTGGTCCAGATCTGTCTCTCCTCCTCTGGTCCAGGTCTGTTTCTCCTCCTCTGGTCCAGCCTGTCTGGATCACCTTAAGGACACTTTGAACAAACAGATGTAAAGTTACATGCATGGGTTACAGACTTCTTTCCATGCAAACAACTTTTTATCTTCTTTTAAAAACAGGTCATAATCTTATTGTTATACTTAAGAAATGGCTGGATATCACAGTCCTTATACTGTATCAGTTTGATTGAGTATTATTGTGTAGGTCCTTTTTATTTTACTGTTACTTTGGATGAGGTTTTCATGAGTCAGTCAAATTAATTTGTTTTCATATGCCATATTCATATGCATCACACGCGTAAGGGTAAGACACAAACCTATTGAACAAATGCAATGCAATGGATAAGCTTAATTTCCACTGAAGTCACAGATAACGTCATATATCATATTTAAACAAATCATTTCCTTGTCACTAAAGCATTGACTACGCTATTCATCGTCCTTAAATGCAGGAATTAAGTTACATGTTCTGTTCTACAGCCACGATGAGGCTGTTTCTCAAGTGTGAGGATAATACAATTAAAAGAGGCATTGGTAATAATATTAAAAACAACAATGTTTGGGTCGTTCGTCGGATAGACGGTTAGCTGCAATAAATAACTCCAGTTCAACAAACCATATTACAATATCTAAGGGAGCGTTATTATCTTGAAATGTGACGTTCATATTTTAAAGATACACATATTTCATTGTGAGGTTGATTTAATATACACTAAGCCTCTCTTCAACAATACGTTGACGTTAGCTAGTCTATTTTATGCTATAGTAGAGCATAGCGAATTTAAATGAACCTTAACAATGCATACAGTAACCTAAATAGCAAACTAACTATCTAACGTACAAAGATGACCTTATTTTAGCAACCTCGCACAGAAGCCTTTTGGTATACAGTAGCATCCCACTTAATGTTTTACACTCTTGGATGCTACGCATAGCATCGTTAGCACAGATGGAGCTACGATTGCTCAAATGCTACCCCAACTCTAAACATTCATTAACGTTAGCTTAATAAAAACACCAGTAACATAACATAAAGTACGCAGGGTTGACTTACCGAAGAAACTGCATTCATGGACGGTCTGTTTCAACGGCAGATAAATCCTATATTTGCAGGACGAATAGTCCACCAGGAACCAACACAACAAACATGGCCGAGTTCAAGTAGTGTTCTCCTCATGAGCTGAGCCGCTGTAGCATCACGGAGCTAACGGAGCTAGCAGAGAGGAGCTAGGAGCAGCAGCCCCGTTGTCATCAGTAGCGTGGCGTGGGGAAAAATGTAGGGGAAGCCCATTTTTTGGGTCGGGGGGTGGTCAATAACGTAACCAGATGAGTGATTACAGCGCCCGGTATCATTTTACACACATTTGTATCACACAGATGCAGGACTTGCACACGCCTGTTATCTAACCGACAGGTCCGCACGCACTCTCCAGCTGAAACTCTCTCCTTATTAATTTAAGCATTTTACTTATTAATGTATGCAGACAATCACACAATCTATGTGATTTTTGGATTTACCGTGCCTCTCAATTGCCCGTGACAGGTTGGCAAGGTCGATGAATCCTGAAGTTGCCCAAGGATTGTTCAGGGAGCACGAATCCTTGTCAAAAAGAAGACATGGCCAGCAAATTAGACGCTGAAGTTTAGCGCTTCCAGTTAGCCACTCCGTGCGGACATAATTGTCCTCATTGAACGTCCGATTCTCTCCCTTTTTCCTCTGTGTACACACAGCTCGAGTGTGAGCATTGGCCTGTCATCTGATTTAATTTGTAGTTGCTGCTGTAGCGGAAGTTTAGTAAAGTTATGTTTGATTAAGTACGCCAAATCTCCACCCTCCATAATACTTCATTTGCTTGATAATTTCTAACGGCGGTGATGACAGTTACAGTATTAAAACTGATGTTGATGTGATTTGATTGGATGGCAGTGTCCAATCAAATCGCCAGCCGCCAGCCGCCTCTGAAGGGAAGCAAGAGGCGGCTAGCTTCCCTTGGCATGGCCCTGACCAATCACAGGTTGGCAGGGGCATCACGTGAGCCTCATCTGATTGGTCAATCCCTCCATTTTTTTTTCACCAAGGGAAGCTAGATTCGGCTGGCCTCCTCTCGCAACAGTGAGTGCAATCTACTGTTTCACCATAACATCTAGAGGGGCGCTGTTTGTTTCACTCTTTGTAAAATACTCAATGAGAATGGGGGAGAGCCGGGCCGGCAGCAACACACAGCAAAGGAGAATTATCGAAACAAAACAAAGTGTTTGTATTTATTTATTTAAATTATAACTACAATCCGAAAAAACAGGGGAAGCCTGGCTTCCCTTGGCCTCCGGGAGAAAACGCCACTGGTTGTCATGAAGGGGGAATCTAACTATATACAGAATATGTTTTTGTGGATCCAGGCTAGAAACATGTTCATTTTCTGATGTTAAGTTGGACATTTTAACAAAGGGTCTACGGGAATTGCTCCCATCTGCATCCATCGCCTACAGTTTGCAGCATTGGGCTTCACCGCACTGTCCCGGGGTTTGCCGCTTGGCTCTGATAGGCCAGAAGTCGGTTTGATTGCATTAGGGCTCGATTGCTTATCCTGTCTGAGTAGCCCGGATGAGGCTGCATCGCAATTTTTGACGTCGAATTTTACACACCGAATTTTTTTACATCGAATTTTAAACACCGAAATATTTGACGTCGAATTTTTTTCACTTGAATTTTTGGGATCTGAATTTGAACATTCGAATTTTTTTAACTTGAATTTTTACAATTTTATTTCACATAGATAAATTCGGAGCAAAAAAAATTCAGATTCATGATTTTCAAAGTAATTATTTTCAATGCTATAAATTCGGTGTCTAATAAAATTCAAATACTTCTGTCTCTTGTTTGCTTCCATACTTGTGTGCATACATTTACACTTGTATAAAATATCCATGTAACTGTGAACCAAATTTGAAGTCACAGAAGAAAAAAAAAGTTTTGTAGCTTGTAGAAAAAAATTAACTTAGTGATGAAATGTTCACTTGCAGAAAAATGTATATTTTTTAAATATATTTTCCAGTACAACTGCAACTTGGTTATTACAACCTCTCAAATCAGTCATCGCATCTTCACGAATCTGCTCTGTGGCAGTAGGCTATACATCGACGAATCTGCGGCCTTGACTTTTGCTACACTTCCTGTGATGAATGTGTCACTAAAATAATTTTCACCTGTAGATGTGGAGGGAGGGAGGGGGGTTGGAGCGAAGGGGCGGAGCTACCAGAACGACGAGGCGCAAACTCGGGTCAGTCACACACAAGTGACTACTGTTGCCCCTTTCACACCAACGCAGCTCCCGTTCTAGCTCCGTGCTTCGCTCACAACAACAACAACAACGGGGGACTGCGTCGGGTCGATGATCGTGTTACTTTTAATCATACGAAGCCAGATTAAATTAAATAACTACTTCTCCAACCTTGTACTTTTCTCCAGAGTGCCGAGGTTCATTGTTTATTAATGTGTTACAGCGGCATTTATCGACCGCTGCAGTGCAGTGCTGCTCGTCCACTGGAGTTTATTCTCCCGTTAACTCACAGCAGCGGCCGCTGTAAAGTAGGACTATTCACTGTCTGACTGTCACACAAGCATCATCGACCCGACGCAGTCCCCCATTATTGTTGTTGTTGTGAGCGAAGCACGGAGCTAGAATGGGAGCTGCGTTGGTGTGAAAGGGGCAACAATACAGTAGTCACTTTTGTGTGACTGACACGAGCTTGCGCCTCGTCCTTCTGATAGCTCCGCCCCTCCCCCACATCACACCACATTCATCGCAGGAAGTGTAGCAAAAGTCAAGGCTGCAGATTCGTCGATTTATACTGCCACAGAGCAGATTCGTCAAGTTGTAATGACTGATTTGAGAGGTTGTAATAACCAAGTTGCAGTTGTAATGGAAAATATCTTTTAAAAATATATATTTTTCTGCAAGTGAACATTTCATCACTAAATTCATTTTTTCTTCTTCTGTGACTTCAAATTTGGTTCACAGTTACGTGGATATTTTTATACAAGTGTAAATGTATGCACACAAACTCAGATTTTTTTTCTGCAAGTGCTCACATCAGGTTTTACACGCTCTCGCATTTTGCACCATATCTACCTTCATATGTTAACAAGCCCAATTTTCAAATAATTTCAGTCAATTAAAGTTGAAAATATTTTCTTACAAATCTAATTTGAAAAGAAAAAAAGCCCAATAACAAATGTACATAACCTTGAAATATACCCTTCATATTTCCTCTTATTATAAGCAATCTGAAGCTTCTGTTTTAAGGAATGACCTGCCAACACTTTTTGTAACAAAATAAATGAAACCCTATGGAGAGCTGTGATGTAGGCTGTTTTTTTCTTAAAGCATTTTCAAGTGTAAAGAATAATTTACCTAGATTTGATTGATTTTTCCAATTTATAACTGAACTTATGAGGCAATATACAGTACCTCACCTCTAGTGAGTGGCCCAGCCCTTCGTATACGTTTCTGTATGTGGCCCGCAGTGAAAAGAGTTTGGACACCCCTGTCATAGAGACAGAGAATAAGTACATTTCAAGTCAACAACTGATTTGTTATAATGTCAGTGATTACTGTTAAAGCTAAGGTCATGAGGCTTTCAGAGTCAAACGTTTTTCTAATCTTTTATTTCTTATAAAGAATTACCACAATTTATACAGTATTTCCTGCCTTCATGTAGCAAATATTTAAATGCTACATTAGCTTTGTGTGGTTTCAAATCATAAGGTGCAAGTTCCAAACTTTAACTGTGTCTCTAGTTTAAAGGAATTAACAAGCCACTGGAAAATGTTAAGAAGACCCTTAATAAAAGACAGTGAGGTTCAAGGTCAGGAATGGAAAAAAAAATAGCTGAGCAATGTGGAAAAATTATGAAGTTGTGTATGTACTTAGCAGACCTTCTTTAGATTTTAGCTATACAGCCTCATGATGACTGTGAGCATATTTCCAGTTCCAACAGCCTGGACGACCACTCCACAACAGATTATATTCAAACTGAAACAAAATTGATATTTTAAAATGCATGAAGTTATTTAATGAACCTAACTTTCTGAGTTCTGGGACCATTTTGTCACACATTGTTCATATGCATTTATAACTTAGACACCTGAAAGGCAAATAATTGTTCAGCTTTATAATCATATAGCATGTTAGAAGTATAAGAGTCTATTCTCATCAAATAAATATAAAGGCCTATAATAAATATGATCGTTTTATCACTATCCCCACCTTGTTAAGCCTGCAAAATACACATGTCAACGTACTTGGCCAACTAGTGGAACAAAGAAATCAGCAACATGACCCCTGATGTCCCGACCAACAATAAATCACATTTTCATCACATTGCAATCTTTGCATACAACTTAAATGAACAAAACTCAGAAACATACCCTACAATAAATTTAAAAAAATGGTATTAAAACCATGCAAAACGTGTGAAACAAACTACCAACCAACACATATATGTACACACAATATAAACTCTACAAATGCTCAGCAACAGACCTGCAAGACTCTGCATAGTTTTCACACATGCTAGCCTACGTGTGTGCACATGACGCTAGTGCAACGCAGTGGTTGTTTACATTCTCACCTGGAGAGTGAGTTGAAAGAGTTTGTTGTCATAAAATACAACGTGTTTTATATCATGGTTGTTGTACTCACCCCTCTGCACGACATTCAGTAACGCTAAAGCACTGCTAACTAATGTAAGCATTGGGTTGTGAGGTCATGTGTTTTGAGCATGCGCAGTCTGTCCGGCAGTGCTCTGGACGCTTGAGATTTTCCGATGGGGAAAGTGACTGTGATCTTGGGCCGGGTTCTAGGGCTGGTGATTCCCCTGAGCTCGAACAACCCGCACCAACGGTGTCTCGGGCTGGGAGGTTAGCGAGGCCTCCTGTCCGCTTTATGGACTTTGTTATGGGCTGGTGTTTACATGCTTGTGTGCTTCTTTTCTCCTGTGTATTCCATGCTGCATAATTGTGTTTTTTGTTCATGTTTCAAGTGTGCAGGACAGGGGAATAGGTTATGTCATACCAAGTTTGATGTCTTATTTGGGCTGTGGATGTGTTTTGTTTGTCATTGTTTTTATTAAAAGATTTAAAAAAAAATGTTTTTTACGTCATGCGTAGCCTACATGTATTGTTCTGCAGGGTATTGTGTGATTTTGTTAAGTTTTGGGGTTTTTCGTTGTTGTATTGTTTTTTTATGTTTTGTTGTGTTCTCACCATGTGTGTGGAAATGGGGACATTTATTTCAGTAAGGGGGGACCATACATCCATGGGGGGGGACGCATGTAAGCATTGGGGTTGAGAGGTCATGTGTTTTGAGCATGCACAGTTTGTCCGGCAGTTGTGAAGGAGAGTGTGTGTGTGACTCGACAATACATAATAATCGGAGGCGCTGTCTGTGACGCTCCAAAAAGTATTGAAGTTCCTGAGTTCTTGTTACACAGAAGTATCTTTGAAGCCTTAACACCTCGGACGTTACACTAAGTCCTTTTCAATCAGCAGTAGCTTTAACTTCTCATAATAAAACCAGTCCACTTGGCCTCATCACGTTTGAGCTGAACGAAGCTCTGCCGCCACATCAGGTCACAAACTGCAGAAAGTCCTCACACACACACCTCACTGAAGGTAAAAGTTCCTCAGTGAATGAAGGAGTCTCTGAAGGATCCACTGTTAGCGTTTAGCAATTAGCCACACAAGCTGCACTTGTTGATGCTGCACAATGTAATAGGTGTGTTTGATTTGTGTCCCCTGGCGTGCTGCCGGGTGGTGTTTTAAATTACTTCTTAATGGAAAGTTGAGGCATCCCTTTTGTACTATGTCGATGCACAGTAAATGTAACCATAGCACATAAGGACGTGAACCTAGATAATACTGAATCGTCTGTAGGCTACTGTACATAATGCTAGCCCCGGACCACGTGGGACCATGGTTCCTCACCTCTAGCACACCCTGACCAAATCATTTCCGGAGTGTCAGGTGAGTGTCACCTGTCTATGTTCTATCTTAAAATGGGTTGTCTTATTTGAAGCGAATGTAGGCTTGCAGGTTTCTTGCTGTTCTGATTTTGTATCTTGTTGTGCCGAGAGACGGGAGTCGGAGGCGGTGTGTCGAAAGAACAAGCTAGACTTTTATTAGACATAAAACAGAATGTAAACAAACTCAAGCCCGGGAAAACCAAGCCCCCAGGAAGTGCGCCGGAGTCTGATGAGAATATTCGTGCTGGTCAAACGGCGGTACTACACTTCCTTTAGGTTGCTGGGCCCGGAAACACTTTTTCCCATTGACTTACATGGGGAAAGAGTGGTCTGTAACTCGTTGGATAATTTTTTTTAAACTAAATAAACTACCCAGTATGAACGTTTGTATAGCCCTTATTAAAAACATTCGTTCCTCAAGTTGTAAAAATGTGCTAATAACGTTATTCTGAGAGTTATTTCCCTCGGCATTATGAACGCGCATCTAACCCACGGGACCGCGCTGCCCGGCACGTTCAAGTTACGTGTTCAGTACTACATAACAACGGACCATATCGCCTTACTGCCAGCCCACGGAGCTGTAATAATGGATATATTGCACGTTTGCTGTAATTCATCATTTGTAAAATATTATACTACATGGGCTGTATGATGTAAATCTTGTACCGTAAATGTTGTATTAAATAAAGTTAATATTACCGACGTAGATTAACGTTCCTGTAGCTTCTTATTGCACTTGCAATTGTTTTAGTTACTTGTGGGCTACTTAACATGAATAATCACAGTTACTATCCTTTTACTCCATCACATTTCAAAAAGAAATAGGCTATTGTTATTTTAACTCCACCACAGTAATCCATCATCAGCTTTACATTTTAGATAAAGTTTTAACTCACAATTGATCATAACAGGCTTCAACATATACATTTGTATATATTACCAAGTGGTTCATGTACAACCCACACAAGTATCATGCTAAATGAAGCTCTGTTGCTTGGATATCACTAGATCCTGATGTCAGCGTAATATAAAAGTACATAACGATTGATGTGTAATTTAGCATAATTTACTAGCTAGCCGCTAGCTGCTAACTGCCGCCTCGTTAATATAAATCCAGTACCATGCTGTCATGAACGCGCGGTGCTGTTACGTGTACGCAAATTCACGTGCTTAATGTGAACAAGCCTTTTGGGCGGCGTGGTTAAAGTTGCGCATGCTCTATGAGTGCACATACGGGTACTTCTCAGGCATGTCGGGTAATCTGTGACGTTTCGCTCTCTCAAAAGTTGGGCCATTTTGTCATCATGCGCCATTGAGCAACTCTCATAGGAATTAATGAGGCCCCGCCTCCCACGCTGTATCCAGTTCTTATTATACATCCATGGGGAAAACTCACCGGGGGAAACAGGAAGTCCTGTTAACTAAAGTGTCCGTGCGGAACAATACCCCCACCCATAGTTCCGTGGATGAATTATGTCAACCCACCACCAAGCGGCAAACTCTGGGGAACAGCCGGGAAGCCAATACGGAAGTGCCACACACTGCAGTTCATACATGGGCCGCTAGGGACTGGCTGCAGAAAGGAGCAATTTCCATAGACCCCCATGTTAAAATGCCCAACTTTACAGCAGAAAAAAACATGTTTCTACCCATGGATGCAATAAATATTATTATCGATATAGTTAGATTCCACCTTCATGATTATGAATCTGTGAGTGAATTGTTTTCTAACACGACCCTTTTATTTATATTAGGTCTTAAAGTTTTTGCATAAATTAGGGCGTGGTCACGTTGATGAACACTACATGCCTCACTGTCAGCTAACAGCAACTTGTCCACTCTGCTAGGCTACAACCATAGAGGCTACAACGTTAGTTAGTCATAGTACTGTACTTGACCCTTTAGCTTTAGCCGTGTTCGTGGTGATTGTGCCTTTTAGGGAATATTGTTACAAATACCAGACAATTAAAATGTCGTGCTGTGCGCTTGAATGTACTAACAGAACTTCCAAGAAGTCTAAAATGATAATATTATACATGTTAACCCCGTTCGCAGGTGTTTGTGTGCTTGGTAGCTTAGCTTGTTACTTATTAGCCAGCTAAGGATGAGACGTAACCCTTTATGCATACATATACATTTTAGTTTATGATTCAGCCTTGGGTAAGACTTTTATAGTCTATGGCTATGACGCCCATAATGCTAAACGGGAGCAAATGTTAATAGGGGACCCAATTATCCCAGTGGTGGCCGCCGGAGCTAACTGAGCCGGCGTCCCGGAACTAGCCCACTGCGGCTCCGTTAGGTCCGGGCGGTGGAGTCCGTCTTTTCTCAACGTGTGAATGACAAGCATTAAGAATAACAAAATATAGCTAATTATTTTGCAGATTGTCTCATTTGATTATGAATGTAACGTTTATATAGGGGAACTACACTGTTAGCAGTAACTTGGTATGCATGTATTTCATGTTAGCTTAGCTTCTTAGCCTGAGCTAGCTCTGTTTACTTCCAGTTCGGAGGCAGCTGGTCCCGCCTCGGCTCCGCCTCTTTGCCCTTATTTGGAGCAGGCGGGATTAGACTCTGACGTCACAGTCGAGCCGTTAGTGGCCGACTCCGCCTACTAAGGGCTTCACGGCAACTCTGCAGAATCCTATGGGTGACGTCACGGACACTACGTCCATTTATATATACAGTCTATGCCCACCACACAAGCCCCCCTAGAATTCACCCATAGTCAAAAATCTCGCGTCGGGGAGGAAGGACCACCCGGCGCGTACGGACCACAGGGCGAGGGCAGGGGCGCCAACGAGGGCGAGGGCCACCCCACAGGTGGTGGGGGCGGGGCATGGGAGGACGGCCCCGACGTGGGGGCAGAGCCAACTCCAACGGCCTAGAAATGTCCACATGAGTAGGCTTAATCTTGTCGACGGACACAGTCTCAGGTCTTCTACCAACATCCACCACCAGGCTCTTGTCCCTGTGACGTATGACATTGAACGGGCCGTCATAAGGGGGCCGCGGTGGGTATCGTGGCGAATGAAAACAAAATCCGCCGACCGTAGTCCGGTGGACAAACCAAACTCTAGAGAGCGCCTTGCGTTTCTTTTGGTGACCTTAAGGAAAATTGGAAATTGAGGGGTGAGTAGAGAGAGGCATTCATTATTAAATCATTATTTCTTACAATGCAACTTGTGACATGTTAAAAGATCTGTAAAATTAGTGGAGCTTCCCATTCATTTGGGACATGCTGTGTTTATCTGAATTTTGTTGCTAATTACATTACATTACATTACATTGCATTTAGCTGACGCTTTTATCCAAAGCGACTTACAATAAGTGCGTTTGACTAACAAAATACAAACTTGAAGAAAACAGAATCATATAAGTACATCAGGTTTCATAGAGCAAAAACATTTCAAGTGCTACTCAACTGGCTTTAGGTAAGCCAGTCCTTTATTAGTATATAAGTGCTTTGTTAATAGTTCTATTGCTCGAAGTGGAGTCGAAAGAGATGAGTTTTCAGTCTGCGCCGGAAGGTGTGTAAGCTTTCTGCTGTCCTGATTTCAATGGGGAGCTCATTCCACCATTTTGGAGCCAGGATAGCAAACCCACGTGTTTTTGCTGATGGAAACTTGGGTCCCCTTCGCAGCGAGGGTGCAGCGAGCCGTTTGGTTGATGCAGAGCGGAGTGCACATGCTGGGGTGTACGGTTTAACCATGTCCTGGATGTAGGAAGGGCCAGATCCAAGTACCATTGTCTTGAAGTGGATTCTAGCAGTTACCGGAAGCCAGTGGAGGGAGCGGAGGAGCGGCGTGGTGTGGGAGAATTTAGGAAGGTTGAAGACCAGACGAGCCGCTGCATTCTGGATGAGCTGCAGAGGTCGGATGGCACATGCAGGTAGACCAGCCAGGAGGGAGTTGCAGTAGTCTAGGCGTGAGATGATGAGAGCCTGGACCAGAACCTGCGTTGCTTTCTGGGTCAGCTGGGGACGTATCTTCCTGATGTTGTAAAGCGTGTATCTGCAGCAGCGGGTTGTAGCAGCTATGTTTGCAGTGAAGGACAGGTTGTTATCTAGGATCACACCCAGATTCCTTGCAGTCTGAATCGGGGAAACAATAGAGGTGCCGATGTTGATTGTTAGGTCAAGAGTTGGACAATCTTTTCCCGGAAGGAAAAGCAGTTCAGTCTTGTCAAGGTTTAGCTTGAGGTGATGAGCAGACATCCACTGAGAGATGTCAGCTAGACAAGCAGAGATGCGTGCGACGACCTGGGTCTCTGAGCGGGGAAAGGACAGAATTAATTGGGTGTCGTCAGCGTAGCAGTGGTATGAAAAACCATGCGGGCTAATGACAGATCCGAGCGAGTTTGTGTACAAGGAGAAGAGGAGGGGACCAAGAACAGAGCCCTGAGGGACCCCTGTAGTTATTTGACAAGGGTCGGACTCCGACCCTCTCCAAGTAACCCTGTAGGTGCGGTCTTTGAGGTATGAGGTGATGAGGGAAAGTGCAGAGCCTGAAACTCCAAGTTTTTGGAGTGTGCGAAGGAGGATCTGATGATTCACCGTGTCGAATGCAGCAGGCAGGTCCAAAAGGATGATGACAGAGGAGAGGGATGCTGCTTTGGCAGTGTGCAGTTCCTCAGTGACAGCAAGGAGGGCAGTTTCTGTGGAGTGACCTGCCTTGAAACCAGACTGGTGCGGATCCAGAAGGTTGTTCTGATGGAGATAACAGGAGAGTTGTTTAAAGACAGCGCGTTCAAGTGTTTTAGACAGGAACGGGAGGAGAGAGACAGGCCTGTAGTTTATAACATCAGACGGGTTGAGAGTGGGTTTCTTTAGGAGAGGGTTTACTCTTGCCTCCTTGAGACTGTTTGGAAAGTGACCAAAAGTTAGAGAAGTGTTGATGAAATGGGAGAGAAACGGTAGAATATCAGGAGCGATAGTCTGAAGGAGGTTTTAAGGGATAGGGTCCAGAGGACAGGTGGTAGGGCGGGCAGAGGTAATGAGGGTAAGGTCAGTGTGTGGGTGAAAGGAGGGTCTGGTGACCCAGTGGTGAGTAAAGGTGAGTCAGAAAAAGAAGAGCGAATATCATCAACCTTTTTTTCAAAGTGGTTAACAAAGTCACTTGACAGAAGGGAGGAGGGGGAAGGGGCTTTGGGGGGGTCCAGGAGGGAGGAGAAGATGGAAAATAGTTTTTTGGGATTGGAATAGGAAGATTGGATCTTATCTTGAAAGAAAGTGCTTTTTGCCTGAGAGATCGAAGCAGAGAAAGAGGAGAGGAGAGCCTGATAGGTTAGGAAGTCGTCTTGGTGTTTGGATTTCCACCGTTTCCGCTCTGCTGCCCGAAGGACGGTTCTATTAGCACGCAGTGCGTCATTTAGCCAGGGAGCAGGAGGGGACTGACGAGCCTGCCGAGATGTGAGAGGACAGAGAGAGTCCAGAGAGGATGAGAGAGTAGAGAGGAGAGTTTCTGCAGCAGAGTTTGGAGGTAGGAGTTGGAACGAGTCAGAGGAAGGGAGGGCTGAGAGCACCGATGAGGCAAAGGTAGAGGGGGAGAGGGAACGAAGGTTACGGCGGACAGGTGCAGGATGAGAAGAGATTAGTTCGTTATGTTTGGAAAGGGGTAGAGAGAATGAAATTAAGAAGTGATCGGATGTGTGGAGCGGGTTTACAGAGAGGTTAGAAGTAGTGCAGTTCCTTGAGAATATGAGATCAAGGACATTGCCAGCTTTATGAGTTGGTGGGGATGGAGACAGTGAGAAAGCAAAGGCGGTTAACAGAGATGTTAGTTCGTCTATCTTCCCTGTCTGGAGGTTGAAGTCTCCGAGAAGTACAGCGGGAGGGCCAGTTTCAGGGATGTGTGAGAGGAGATTATCTAATTCCTCCAAGAAGTCCCCCAAGGCGCCTGGTGGACGGTAGAGAACAACAATGGTTAATTGTATAGGATGGGTTACTGTGACGGTATGGAATTCAAAGGTGGAAGGAGTGAAGTTAGGTAGCTTGAAGAGGGAAAAGCTCCATTTGGGAGAGAGCAGGAGACCAGTGCCCGCTCCTGCCGCCACTGTGTCAAGCCGTTGTGTCCTTGGGCAAGACACTTCACCCGGATTTGCTCCTGTGGGTATTGTCCACAGTACATGTATAATACCAATGTGTACCTGTAAAAGCGCCTCGATGTCTTCGAGGCGTGAAGATGGACGGTGTGGCGCAGTGCGCTGTGCAATGATCATCAGATCAAAGGGTGAAACCCGCCGCTGCTGCGTCTGTAAAGCCGGTGTGTCCTTGGGCAAGACACTTCACCTGAACTTGCTCCTGTGGGTATTGTCCACAGTATCTGACCATTGCATGTATCATATATGTGTAATGTGTGTATATGTAAAGCGCTTTGAGTCATTGATAAAGCGCTATAATAAATGTAAGGAATTATTATTAATTATTATGGGAGAAGGAATATGCTGTGGAGAGAGCTTCTGGGGTGGATGTGTTGGATGGAGTAATCCACGTCTCAGTGAGAGCAAGGAAATCCAGAGACTGCAGGGAAGCGTAGCCAGAGATGAAGTCAGCCTTAGGAACAGCTGACTGGCAGTTCCACAGGCCGCCTGAAACTAGATGTTGGATGTCAGTGGAGCATGTGGGATAGACGAGAGCAGGCCGGTTATATCGATTACGAGATACACGGCGCCAGTGATAATTGCGAGAAGACACATGAACAGGAATGGAGAAAATACACATGATTATAGCATGAGGGGCTAAACAACCAAATAAAAATAAAACACCAGCGATACTCAGTTCAATCAAAGTAGGATTTGCCTCCTCTTTGCCACCCTCGTGACTCCAGCAGGACTCTATTGTCTTTGTCAGTCTTCGTCTGTCTGACGCTCCAGGAAAGTGCTACCTAAAAATGGACACCTGATTGCTGAGTTCTCACAGATGTGGGGCCACGCCCCTTTAATTAGTTAACTCTCTGCAGCTGGTGGCCCTCAAAAGGAAATCGAGACTGGCTCCCTCCTGAGTTGCTATTGTGTCTTTTCAGTGACCCAATGGTTTTACAATTACATTAAACTCTAAGTTATAAAGTTATGAGTTTAACCCTTAATACAGTTACACCTACTCAATAAAGCTCTTAGTATTCTACAAATGTTTAAATCAAAGTTAACCCTAGCAGTCAGTTAGTTCAGTTTTAAGGTTTCAGTCAAATTACTTGTCCCAAGTTTCTGCCTGACAGATACTGTAGAGGTTTTGAGATTTAAAATCACAATTTCAGTCAGATCAACTACAGAGCATTTATACAGAGTACACACACTGAAACAGAGAAGTCTAAAGACAGAATGTTACTCACACAATTCTAGAAGTCACCAGTTGTTATCCTGTCAAAGTCGAGTTGCACACAAAGTCGAGTTGCTAATCTTTCAGACTCCTGCTGTCAAGAACAAAATACAAGTCTCAGTCACCAAGGCAGGTATTAACATATTTATTACACCGTTAAGAGAACAACAATACCAGAATTATACTGCAAAGTTTCACAGACTGACAGACCATAGTTTACAGCCCAAAAAAGAAATAAAAAAAGAAACAAAAAGAAACAAAATCAACAAGAAACCACAGTTCTGACATAGTAGACTGGAAAGCTCTCTAGGACACTGACTCTAGGCGATGAAGAGACCGCCCAGGGTCAGCCTACCACTAACCTGTGGTTTTCATGTCTCAATTAAGTATTGCACAACAACTTCAAATCATTTGAGCTCTTTTTTTTCACAATATTTTTCTCAAGAGAGCCCAAAAAACAAACCCTCCCACCCCGGAAGTTCAACTCACTCCCAACAGTTTAATGCTACGGCCTTCACTTTTCACTGTTGGCCCCACACATTTCCCCAAAGTTTCTTGATAAGTAGGACATTTAAATAATATGTCCCCCTATTGTGAAAAACAGGCATGCCTAAACTGTAGCCATGATATTCCTTTTTTGACTTTTTTTTTACAAGGTTTTGCCTTTTGTATACCCCCTCTTTTGAATTGACCCTCGCTGACAAGTTGACAAGCGCTTTGGCTTGTCTTCACAACAGAGAAGAGTAAAGGAGAAAAAAGTGGAGGGGAAACAGGAGAGATAAAAGAGCAAGAGAGAAACATTTCTTATCTGTCACCCTAGCTTGTACAGTATCATCGAAATAGGAATCAACAACAATTTTATTTAAAAGTAGCACATTTTTTAAAATCTGTTCAAACAATTCAAACTCTTGATGTACTCTAAAAACTCCACAGGCATAAAGGAACATAACAAAAGTGTTTTCAGGTTTTTTTTTCTCATTTCTATTCATTTATGTTTCATTTATTTATGAGGTCTGCATTGTTACCAAGTAGTGATATGGTTTTGCAGCTGTATGAGCTTCGACTTTGGGTTTTTTATTTTCCTGTTCTCTTGTGCCCATTTGGTTTAGACTAGACCAGTATCAGCGCCGCGACTGATGCTCTTATCGTGCTGTAAGAGGTAGAGTGAGACTTGTTTGCCACCGAGGAATTTGTAGCAAAACACACATAGAGGAGGGAAGAAAGAAAAAAATAGAGCTTCTCAAAGAACGATAATGTTTGTCTTCATTTCTGTTTTTTTATCCAGGTTTTGCCCTGATATTGATGAACACACACATTACTTGTTCTATACTTTCAAATACACTAGTGTTAAAACAGCTTTGCTGTCTTTTCACAGCTTCTGAGGAGTTGCTAGTAGGGTGTCAGACACCTTTTTGGATTGTTTAACCCTTTAGAGTCGAGAATGCAGGTGTGTACTTTATTTAAACAAGAAGGGAGAGATGAGGAAGTACAGAGGGAGCAAACAGCCCTGAACCTTTGTGGGCCTCCACTTGTTCCTTGAGGTCAGAATTTGTAACGCGCTTCTATAGCACCAAGGTGTTTGGGGTGAAGAGCCTTTGTGTGCGTCGGGATAAGTGCTCTATTACTGCGAATGAGAGGTTTGTTTGATTTACATTGAAGGTTTACAACAAAGCTGTGACTTATTATCTACCGTAACAGCAAACAAATGATGTACTTTGATATAAATAAATAGAAAATAACTGCAAATGGCATTGTTGTGAAAGCCCTGTCTCATGCTCACCTACTTCCAAAAAAAGAAATCATCTTCTTAAAGCTGAAGTGGGCACTTAATCTGACCTTTGTGTAATGAGAACATGTATAAACAAGTTAAAAAAATATCTAAAATGTTTATTTCTCTAAAAATTGGCACAGGAGTCATCAGTGTTTATTATTGTTCCGGTTAAACTGTAACACTGCTGAAAAAGTTCATTATGTTTAATCCCACCTTCTCATTTCACATAGTAAGATTAGTGCCATTGGTTTTCAGAAAGTATTAAAAATAAATACATTTTATGTCACTGTTGTGGTTTTCGAATGTGTGAACAAAACCTGCAGAAATAAATACCCAAATATATGTGTGAACAAACCTCTTTTGAAAATCGTTTTAACTCAGGATTTTGGTCCTTGGTGTCAGTCTTTGGCTGTTTTTGTTTTGTTTATCTCTTGTGTTAATACTGTGTGTTACCTGGTGCTTTGCAGTGTTAAAGCTGTTGGAGTCTACACTTCTGCATTTGGAAAGTTAGTTTGTTAGAATATTTTTTTGTATTTTTTTGTACTTTTTTTTGGTTGGTTTTTCAGTTTTTCAAAAAAAATAACAAATATTTAACAAACGTTCAGTAATGTGCATGCACTGTCTGTAACTATTAAAAGAAAAAACGTTATGTTATGGCCGCTTTTGTTATCATGTTGATAAGAAAAAACAATGAGATGGTGATTTTACATATTTCCGACTCCCACAATCCCAAAAAATGTGAAAATAATGCTATCACTACATACAAAAATGGTTGATGGGTTATGGCTCTATACCGACAACACAAGTATGCTGAAAAAAAGCATGCCGAAATAACCTCTGTGACAGTGCAAATACATTTATGTATGTCCCTTGTACAAAACATTTAGGTTAGCATTCCGCGCAACATGCTAGTTCTCAGAAAAGATCTGGGTCGGACTCGAGTAGCAGCTCTGAGATATAGCTTGTGTCTTTTCTTGAGGACAAACGGAAGTAAAACTTAGAGAACTACGAGGGATCTACCACTTACACACAGAATAGAAAAGCAGCTTGGAAATAAAGGTAACACTTGTTATTTTTTTATCTCTTTTTGCTAGAGAGAGAGTGAGTTATGAGGGATTTAGAGTTGAGACTGGTTGAAGTACTATGCATCGTCACAATTGTCCAACACATATACAATAAATAACCATTGGTGACACCACAGGACAGAAGTCTTAAACACCATGACATCCACAGAAAAAGAAAAGGAACATGAAGAAAGATGGAAATGTTTTTCAGAGTTGAGACAAGAGGGGGTGTCTGGGGCGCAGAATGAGCTTCCTACCGGGTCCTCCATGTTGTAGGTTTCCACACTAACTTCACTTCCTGTTCGAGAGCTTCTGTGACCCACCAAGCATGCACGTGCACATTGTAGTCAGTACATCCTCCACATGTGCAGTGGGCAAAGTTTTGTATCTTGTCCAATAATTCTTCCTTCAGGGATACGGATTTGTATTTCCTAGCCCACTGACCTGGATATTATTACAAGTGAGAGGGAAATAACATTGGTTGAACAGCTGGCTCTGCTTGCAATCTGCTGCACATATGCCCATTTCATGGCTGTCTGTGGGCAAGAGATCCAGTCCACCCCTCTCCTCTCTCCAAGCAACTAACTTGTTTATCCATCCATCCATTGGTTGTCTTTCAGACAACCTAAATCTGATATGTTTCTTTGCAAAGAAAATTGATGACTTGTTCTGCTAGCTAGTGTTGTTCTCTTGGTATTCTGCTTAGTAAAATGAGGTTGAGTATTATCATTTCACAGGAACAGGGAGGAAATAATTCAAGGAGGAAAAATGAAAACATAAAAAAGGGGAGGTCAGGTATACTTCTCTCAAGTTCACGGCTATCTCTGCTCAGTCTCTTAATATTTACAAGAAAAAATAAGATAAGCTACAATGACAACAACATTAACAACAACAGGCACAACAACAAACGGACAACAAGAATAGCAAGTGTAACGATAAAAGGATGTCAATATTTAAATTCATTCATTCAAAACAAAGAATATCTTTGTGTTTCTTTAAAATCAAGTCAATATGACCTGATTACGGACCTCCTCCTCCTTCTTCTATGAACATAGGCTGCAAGATAGACAGAAGCATTGCCATCTCTTTCTGTTAGCCAAGTTAGCTTAGTATCGTTCCAAGGCAATGTTACAGTCATGCTGTTTGTGGGGTTTAGGGCTGGATGGTTAGCCTCTGCCTCCATCCTCCGCCTGAGTGTCTCAGCGCGGTGTGCTTTCCAGGGCAGAGGAGGATGGGGTGCTGGGGGTGGAGGAGCGAGGCGTGGCAGCAGGGGGGGTTGCAGCCGGACTCCCAGTCCCACTGCTCGGGGTGCAGGTGGAGGAGCTGATGGGGGCAGGGGTCTCTGACCCCGGCACTCCACCCTGCTGCTGGCTGGCCTGCTGCTGCTGCTGCTGCTGGGCCTGGAGGGTCTGACCGCAGACATGGTGGTGCTTCTCCCAGTCCTTATGCTGGCAGAAGGAGCCGCAGTAACGCGCCGTGTTGCAGCCGCTGCACGTCTCACTGGCTTTACGGCCACAGTTCCAGCAGCTCTGAAGGAAGGATGGAGAGACAAAGGTAACTAACAGGAAAATCAAACAAAAAGTATTTACAGGGCTGAACTGAGAAAGGTGTCCTTTTTGTTTGATTTTATGTGTCTAATCACACAAAACAGACACCACAATAACAGAATAGGTCTCTCCTTTTACAACACTTAAGCTTAAAACAAACCACAGATAGATCAAAAACCCATCTCTGATTACATCTAGGGCCTCATAGATCTTTAAAACCACAGGAAGAGTGTGTCAAGGCGGCTGCAGAGCCACAGGAAACAGGAGAACAAGGATACAAACAGCTTCTAAAAGTTTTCCTCTGGGGCACTTCCCTCTCATAAACATCACTACTGCAATTAATGGCAGATGTGAGACATATTTCCATCTCACTTAACTGATTAAACGTCTAGGCCTCTAATGGTAATTAGAAAATGGAAGCTCCTTCTCTTGTATCCTCTCGGTTGAATTGATAACACCTTTATAAACATGCTAGCTACTCGGTCGGAGGGAAATAGGAAGCAGGAAAGCGAGGGTAATTGATACTTGATTAACCTGGTTTCGCTTCACTTTGATCACTCTGCTGACTATAAATTAAGTTAGATTTGCAGGACACTTACAAACAAGTTTACTAATCCAATGATAAATTAGAAACAGACACTTATGTATGAGAGAAGATCCCCTATCATCAACAGCTTGTAAGCATAGTCAGTGACAACATAGAAATACCAATACTACCAAACAAGAGGCGATGACAGTTTCCATGATTTGTTTGAAAGAATGAGGCTACAACTTGGGATGTGTTGAAGATGTGTGTATTTCCTAACCTCGCTGGAGTCCTCCTGTTGGTTGATTATGGAGACCGCGTCCTCCGCCGCCTGCCGCTTTGCCTCGGCTACCGTGCGCTCCATCTTGGCCCGCTCGCTGCTGATCATCTCGTGAGCCTTACGCTCTGCCTCCGTAACGGCTTTTTGCAGCTCTGACACGGCCTGTCGCTTCACCTCATTCACGGCCTCTTCTGGAAAGAGTGTGGAGACAGAGGAAGTCAAGCCTCCCGCACCTGTAATGTAGTTTGCATTGTATCATCCTGACATTGGGAATTTATTTTCAATGAGCACACTGCTAAATGAAATAATTCACTGATGTTTGTCTTTTGTCCAAGGTTCAATATTTTCTATTCAATAAAACATTTTTTATGAATTAGCTGTAAAAGTTTCATTCAACAGAAATAGTATCTAAGATTATGCCTTTTACAAAGATGAGTGGAAAATCAGATGAGATCAATCTGTAACACATCTGAAAGACAGAAACCACTACCATAAAACCAATTTCCTAACCAAACCTTTCATTTGTTTTTACATGAGGAAGAAATCTGAGAAAATACATGCTTTGTACATCTGGAGATGATGAGGAGTAGTTTACATGGCAGGGAAAACATGTAGCATTTGTATTCCAAGATCAAGAGCATGTGGCACCCCTTGAGATACATCAATTAAAAAATGTGGTGTATATGTGATAGCAGGTATTTTAACGTTTACAGGAGAAAGGATCTTATTTGATTGAAATGTCGAGCAAAATAAATGGATATGTTTTCTTATTATTTGAAAAATAACCTCAAGTCAACAGCATGAGTGAAATTACTTTCAGGTAATCAGTCAGAAAACGTGCTTTTGAGATGAAGCAATGTGTTATTTTATACATGTTTTGTGTAATAACCCTGCCGTGCGGGTGTTAAGCGGTGGAATTTCGATCGAACGTCAAAGCAAAAGGAGGGCTTTTTTGTTTGCTCCCTTCAAGCCTGTAACTTAACTAATTGTGTATGCAAATCAGGCAATTTATATTTAAATTATGCATTTCCATTGTGATCCCAGAGGCCCATGTGGTGAGGGGAAGTGGGAAACTGGTAGGACACCGCACAAGGTGCTTGAATATTTATCACCAACTGTAAACATTTTGCCTATTTCAAACAGATGTATTCACCACGGCACTCCATTGTGTTAAAAATCCTATTTTGCAATCCTCCCTGGGTCACATTTAAATCAGTCTCCCAGCCAGAATATATGCAACTGAAGTGAAAGGGAATACTGAGAAGAATGTGGAGAGAATGAGAAATAGCTGCCACCGTTTATCCTACAGGCAAGAGATAAATACTGCTTTATGTCTGACAAATATGCTTCTCTTACTTTCATTTCCTTTGTACACATTACACATATATTACAAATATAAAATCTGTTTTCAATATCTGACAGAATGTGGGCTTTTTCTAAAGACAAAGACATTTTCTTTCCATCGTGATTGAGCTGAATTTTCCAACCAGGGGGGTTTTGTCTTTAACCTACTGTGCTGCTTGATGTCATGGAAATTGCCCCAGTGTCGTGTGATATATGCCTTGTGCATGGAATTGTGATTACACACCAAATGCCTTAGATGGAAGATCGATCAAAGCCGGAGAGTACTGGAGAGCAGGCACGGTCCCGATGGTGATACTCAATTCAATTTAAATGCATATTACTTGTTCTGAGTATCTCACACATCATGCTTGGTCAAGCAAGGGGACAATTTCCCTTTCTCCAAGGGGTTTAAAAGCAGATATACTGTATCACTGACGGGGAATACAAAGTAGATTCCACGAGCGCCAAACCCTCAGCGGAAAAGCCTTTCAGCTTTTCAGCTTGGCCATAATGGTGATTGCAGCTGTGCTCATGAGTTTAAAAAATGATGCTTGTGTACCCTTAAAATATAATGGCAACTAATGAAAGCTGTTAAAGCAACAACGAGTTTCAACACTTGATCTTATCTGGCACTACATTTTACAACACTTTCGCTAAATAGAATAGCTGCAATGTCTGTCTCTGATGGGGACTGCCAAAAGGAAGAAGATACCAAATCTTGCTACTGTACTGTTAACAGGGGAACCACTGGACCAGCTGTTAAAGCTACTTCTGTCCCTTATTTGACTGGAGCAATAAAACGTTTTACAACCTGACATCATATTTGGAAAGTGTTGAGTGTGGTGGTGAAACTCTTATTACTGTATCAAATATAACATATTCTCCAAGCGAAGCCTTCCAGGGAAAGAGGAGGCAGACAGCAGACTATATCAGGATGAGAGGGGAGAATGGGGTTTAAAGGAGCGCCTCTCATCCACTTCAAGCCTTGAGTCATGTAGGTGAAGAAGATTGACCTATTTTCTAAAAGACTAAATGTCTTAAAAATGGCATAGAGATAAAGAGAAAAAGTTTGTGTGTGTGTGTGTGTGTGTGTGTGTGTGTGTGTGTGTGTGTGTGTGTGTGTGTGAGATGATGGGAGGGCTGCTCACCAGCTTTTTTCCAGATCTCCTCAGGAACGTAGCCAGACACAGGCCGGTGCACCATCTCCCTGTGAATTTCTGGGAAGAAGCCAGCACAAAGCACAAAGGCAATCAGAGATAGCATTACAAAAACAAACATTCATTTGCCACTGATGCAATAAACGAATACAATGTTGAATGGATCAGGTTGTCAGTAGGCAGCTATATGTTCAACAGCCTGTATCATGATAACTTAGATAACATGGCTTTAAGAGTAGAAGACCTAAAATAGACAACTGGCGAACTCTTATGTATACCAAGTATATTTCTATTGTGGTGTGAGCCAAATTACCAACTCAATTTGAGTATTAGGTAGCCTTTCTGAATATAAAACTTGAAAGAAAATCAATACAATTAATACCATCACTTTTACATAGGACGCAAACCAGCTAAGAACAATGGAATTATGTTTTAAAGCCATTAGTTATTCATGTAAGAGCTTCCTTTATAGTGGTTTAAAACTGCATATTTAAAAAAAGTTTCACCTCAAAATATGTGGTTTAAAATACTTATTTAATGTATTTGTATAAAATGATAAAAATGAAAGTTAGTCTATAAAACAAGGGGTCATGTTGTCATACAATGATGGAAACACTGACATAACTTACTGGAACATGGCTTTAAGCTGTCCTGTTATTTAATACATGCACACTACAGTATGTGTGATCTCTTACCTGGTGTGGCATTTTCCTGGGCTGCCGGGCTCTGCTGCCTCGACTGCCCCCCCGCGGCGCCTTTCTTCAGCTCTTCGGTGTCGCTGTATCGTCTGATCCAGTAGTTGAGCTCCTCGCGGTCGGCCTCCTGGCAGCGCCGCAGAACTGTCAGCGAACGCCTCGTCTTCTCCACCATGTCCATGATGCAGTTCAGCAGCTGGGGTGACAGGGAGCGGACAAGGCGCTGAGTTTACATATAGACATGGAAGGATTGATTCATATTAAACAAGGATATTGTGGCAGGCAGGGTTATAAATGAAAGCCAACATCTGTAATGTTATTATTATAATAATAATAATGAATTATAGAGTTCTGTATATGATGAGAAACACCCTCACCCTTGAAACACACCTCTCCACTTGACTTCATACACTATCACTTCAGTTAGTTATACATTATGTGATTGAGTGATTCCATTTTCACTGCATATCAACAACTGTGAGGTGAAACAGCATCGCAAATGTGGCACTAGATGTTCTGTCATATTTGCAGTAGTATGAACATGCGGCTGTGTTTCATGTTAACCCTGAAGGTGAACAAGCAAGCAACAAAGCAATATTTACATTGTTTGTTTACATGCAAGCCTGCACATAAATAAAACCCTGACTAGTAGTCTATGCATGTGATGTCAAAGCTTTACAGCAGTTAGCAAACACACGATTTCTCTTAGGAGTGTAACATAGACTTACAAGACTATGTGATGTATAACAAATAGATCATCTCTAATTATTAGATAATCTCTTTTACTTAAGATATAGTAATAAAAAAATGTTATTACTTTTCTTACATGGTCAAGGTGTTTCCACTCCTCAGCCCACTCTCTGTCTGTCAGCCTGTGGTCAATCACTTCCTCCTGCCTGGTCCCTGTCTGCATACCTGTAAGAGAAGATAGATAGAACGATAAACCGAGAGGATCAATGTAACATCACTCCATCCATTCATCATTTGATCCCAGGTTGAAACTCTCTGACCATCCATTTCTTTCTCCTCCCCCCTTACTCCCCCCTTGACTGAGCTTCTAGTCCCGAAGAATCATCCATTACAAGGCGAGACATGCTTAATAACTCTCTTATTTTTAGAATGAAGCCACCATCGTCGTTGCAGCTTCATCAAGCCTTGGTCTGTGCAGACAATGTCTCTAAATGACCACACTGTGCCTCAATGTATTTCTGTCCGGCATATCCAACAGTGTATTACTTCAGAAGGACGGTTGTGTGTCTGCTAAGCCGACACGCATCCACCAGACTCAAGTGCTAAGTGACTGATTATCAGTATTATAAAAATGGATACGGATCTCAGCGGTATAAAAAGAATTGAGAAGCATAAGATATGATGTAAAAATGATGTAACTGTTGTAACGGTTTACTTTTGTATATATACAATCCTCTTAGTGTATCTCTTTGTTTTATAGAGTGAAAGCTTTGGAAGTGTGCCATTTAGTGGAATTGGTTTGAGTGTCCATATCCAAATGTATGGACACACACACGCACGCACGCACGCACGCATAAACACACACACACACACACACTTAAATGCACCCTCCATTCTCCCCCATGTCCTCACCGATGGGCCTGGGCCTCTCCCGGATCTCCCGTTGGTTGGAGGCGGGGTGTCTGTAGTTGTCCCGGTAGTGATGGGCGATGGCCATGTCGTCCAGCCTGTAGTGCTGAGGAGGGATAGGGCCAGGGTGGGGCAGGCCGTTGGGCTGGTAGGCGAGCCCATTGGATGGGCTGAAGCGCTGGGCGGGGCTTATGGTGCATGGCCTCTTGCTAGGGTGAACATCAGGGTGCAGGGCACCATCTCGCTCGAAGCCGTTCTCTTTGGTTCTGGGTGGAGAAAGATAGATAAACCAAATTGAGCATTACCCTCCATGTTAATTTCTTTTACAAAGAAGGTTTTTTAAATAATAAGAATCCTGACACCACATTAGGATCATACAGTATTATTCTGACCTACTGACAAAATATAAAATAGGACTAGATATGAGACTAAATGCCAGAAAACTCGGCAAACAACTAAAGATCTATTAAGGCTAAAAAGCAGAAATAACTATGGCAAAAAAAGGGGAAAGAGGAAATAAGCACAAATAAGTGTGATGTTAATATCAAACCTATTCAGTAAAAATATGTCTTATTCAGAAATAGGTTGTTACAGTTCTTACATACACAAATGAGACTTGAAACAAATCATCACATCAACTCTTTGTTCCTGTGTGCTGTAAAGGCTTGAGTTGACCTGCTAACAGACAAAATATCTACAGAAAGGCTGTTTTCTTTCATGGAAACCATGTCCATTCATCTATACACACACATACATTAAAGTATACACTGACACAAATTACAGACACATACATGCCCTCTAAAGTACCTGCCAAGGGATCAGGTGACATTTTGTAAGCCTTCCTCTGAAGATAAATGTGGCCAGGTGTGTTTGTGTGTGAGCATGTGTGTCTATGTGTGTGTGTTCTCAGCTTTGTCAGCTTACAGTTAAATCTTGCCAGCCTCCCCCCACTGTCTGCAATCCTACACTTCTCTCTGTCTTTCTCCTCCTTCTCCCCATCCCTCTCTCCGATGAACAGATTGAACTTCTTAATGAGCTGTTTTTATGGGCTCCTAATGCTCATCCACAGCTCTCCATATGCTCTTTCCCTCCATCCGCCCGTCTCTCGCTGCCTCCCTCGACTCATCCATCCATTCTTCTCTCCACCCCCAAACCACACTCTTATCTCCCTAGCCTTCCTGCTGCAACAATGTTTATATCTACAGGCACCGGAGTACCATCATGCACACACACCCACAGTCACCTACACAATGCACTGAAGTGTGCGCACATCATTAACCTACTGTCGATACAGACATGGGCCGAATTTGCATATGCTAATGCGGTGACATTTTAATATATTTATTTATTTACAAATAAAAATAGTTAATATTAAATAACAAAAAACACTGTCTGGACCCCTGCTCTCTCATGCATGCATGCAGATAAATATAGGATATTCTCAAATAGTGAATGAACATGTTTTACTACCTCTTCTGATGAGAGACCCATTTCACAGTGAAGAAATGATTTTAAAAGTACATTTATAATTTTTGTGTGAAATAAAGCTCATTTTGTTCTGCTCCCCTTTGTTGTTACACACATTTCAAATTGAAAAGCATTTTGCTTTAAAAAGATAAATTAATAGGTTATAGTGTATGTTGTTAATAGAATTTGAGCTATGGAAATGTGCTGAATTATACTGGATTAACCATAACAGCACAGGTACCAGTGATTTTACAATTCCATCTTTTATTTATTCAGCTTTGTTAAAAAAAATGGTGTTATGCAGGTTTTTTTGCCCCTCATATGCATATTATATGGTGCGATATTCTTGGTCTGGTTCCTGCGGACCATGGTATTAATCAGAATGCATTGATGGTTCATTGTTGTATGTAATTAAGGATTCCCATTCAAATTCCAATATTCCGACACAGGGCTCCAATAAGTAGGAGCGCAGAGCAGAGGTAAGCAGAAAGCAGAGGTGCTTAGCCAGCCGTATTGGAGCTGGAGCCTCATCTGTAAGTGTTATCAGCTCATCTCCCTAGGCACACACACACACACACACACACACACACACACACACACACACACACACACACACACACACACACACACACACACACACACACACACACACACACACACACACACACACACACACACACACACACACACACACACACACACACACACACACACACACACACACAATCTGTACAGAGGTGCACATAGATGAACCATAGTCATGCCTTCACACTGAATAGAGAATCATACACACATTCACAGACAGTCCACATTTTTTCACTGTGTACAGATGCCTCCTTTTTTTTCTCTCTCTCCATATATTATATCTCTCTTTCACATTTACACGCACACCTTTCCCCCTAAGCTCACTCCCTTATGCACCAGACGGCCTGCAAATATGCAGGTATTACAGAAAAAGTCTGCCTATCCGACTGTTGGGGGAAAAGAGAGGTGAGAATTATTAATATTGCTTTTGGCATTTTTGTCCCTCAGCAAATAAAAAAAGTACATTTTCCTCTCCCCTGCCTGTATTAAAAAATATAGACCCCCGGAGGATTATTCTTTATTTCAAAAGACTATGCACATATTGTGCTCGAAGCATAGGCTCAAACTCATAACAATGCACAAACAGAAATGATTGCAAACTTCTGTTTTAAGAAGATGCTTATTAACAGAGAATATGTGTACGATTCTATAGCTAATTCAAGTTTTTTAAGTCTCCCTTCCAAAGAAATGTAGTCATATTGCAGCTCCACCAAAAGTAATGTACTTTATTGGGATGGGAATGAGCCACAGTGTTAAACATGCACACATGCTCGCGGTTGGTCTGGCGGGTTTTCTGCTCGTTTCCGTTTCTGGAGCTCCGAGGAAGACCGTTGAAAAGAGGACTAAAGGTTTTCACAGCGATGTGTGTTCCTGGACGGCACGTCTCAGTGCTTGTCCATTAGAGCAGAGAACATTGAGTCATTACCAAAGTCCGTGACAACAAACGGATGTAAGGATTTGGCTGCGGTGGGGTGGGGAACTAATGTAGAGAAGAGGCACACACACACAGGCGCACACACCCAATCCAGTATTGAAGCAAATGATAACTTACACAGAATACATTTTCATTAACGTATTCACACTTTTCATTAATACACATCTGTCTCCCTTACTTTTTTTTATCCTCAGTGTGTGTGTGTGTGTGTGTGTGTGTGTGTGTGTGTGTGTGTGTGTGTGTGTGTGTGTGTGTGTGTGTGTGTGTGTGTGTGTGTGTTTGGGAGGGTCTATATTTCCCATTGCCTCCTCTCCTCAGTTCTGGCCCATTAAAAGTAGGAGCCTGGAGCCGAGATGTCCAACAGAGCACGTCATGAGGCCCGATGGTGCACTGACAGACACTTCCCATACATACACTAACACATCACACGATTGCCTTGCATTGGCTCAGCTTGTGTCTGGAGTGTTGTATGGGTTTATGCAGGCAGACTCAAAGGGATTCATGCATGAGCTAAAAAAGGAAAGAAACCCTCAGCTGCTTTAATGTCTGGAACTGGTAAATGTATGAACAGAAAGAAGAGTCCCAAACCGCCAAAATAATGTTCTAACTTTCTGATTCACACACCTGTCTGGCGTCCTTCTCTTGCCGTTCTCGTTGACGTCCAGCAGGAGTTCGGAGGAGTCCACAGGGGAGGTGGTGCTGGTGTCCAGGAGCAGCTGCTCGTGCTGGGCCAGGTACTGAGCGGGGTTCTGCTTGGCCAGCCTGGCACAGTGCAGCAGCTCCCTCTGAAGCAGCGGCAGGTTGGCCTACACAAGGAAACAACACTGTTTAACCAGAGAGAAAAATAACAACTGTGGAGTATTTTTCAAACAACGATTTCCTGTAGAATCATCAAATCTGTCTTTTGCCTTCAAACACTTTGCTCCTAGTCACTGACTAATTTGCAAAAAACTGAAAATAATATGTCAGATTCTGAGCTGAGCTGATTCACTCTAAATGTAGTAATAAATAATAAAATAATAAAGTATAAGAAATGCATTTTAATAATAAAACCATTTCAAGGTTAATCAAAATCAACTCAAGCTCTCAAAAAGAAATCTGCTGTTAAAGTTGTCTTCAGTACAAAATATAATATGTTGTTGATTAATTATGTCACAAGATTCATGTTCAAAATCGAAGCATCTCTTTGATATGAAACTAAACTGCATATTGCCTTTAAACCAGTGATGTAGTGGGCATTGGACGTGGGGGTACGCCGTACCCCCACTTATTTGAAGCATGATTTTTTTTTTTAATAGTCTAATAAATATAAAATCATTGCCAGTGTTATCAGTTGCAAGTGTGTATTTGTTGTAATAATGACGGAAACATAATAGGCAGATTTCACAGTAATTATAATAAAAACGTAGCTCAAGCATTTATGCAACTGGATTTGAAGTGTGTGTGTGTGTGTGTGTGTGTGTGTGTGTGTGTGTGTGTGCGCATGTGTGTGTGTGTGTGTGTGTGTGCATTTTTATTATTTGTCCCGCGTCCCACAAATTGAGACTATGTCCCGCATTTGAGTGACAGTCGCGCAGAAAGGCCGGATCGGTTCGCTGACGGCCGGCACCGCCCTTTATTATTATATTGTCTAAACGGCATCATGTACTAAGTTGCGCTGACACAGAGGTCCACACACAGTGTACCCCCCCCTCCGTTGACAGTTCACGAGCGCGTCCATAATGTCTCCCGCCCCGTCCACCCAGTAAGAAAATCCCCACTACACCACTGCTTTAAACCACATCCAATATGTATACCAAAAGCTTTCCCCCAGCCTTTGCAGTCCAAAAACACAAATTTGAGGTAACAAGAGCTCCATTTCTCCACATCATCTGACCCCTGTTTGCTTTACCACTGAACCATCACCACTTCCTGTGACACAGAGTGCATTAACACCCACAGAGTTTCTCTGAGACATTTTTTGATTATAGAGAAACAGTAGCTATTTTCAATCTCTTCAACATAACAAGGGGGTCTGCTTTCTTGTCAGGAGTTACAGGGTCGTGCAGGTATGTGCGTGCCGACTTCAAAGACATCTGATGGGGTGTGTTTTGAAGCAAGAAGATGAAAGTGTTGCGTCAGGCAGGTTCAGAATAAGAGTGGGGGCTTTTTTGGAAAGGTACATTCATCACAAGAGCCTTTGGAGAGGCCATCTGTATGCTTCAGGTCTGTTGATCTTTGTTTTGTCATCAATAACATAATGTCTTGCTTTGTTTTATCCTTTCCTTTCTTCACCCCCAACCCGCATTAGCTCACACATTTGCTTCAGTTTCATGGACTGTTCCGTGTTGTCTTTGCCAACTGCATACAGAAATACTACTTGCAAAACATAAACATGATTTGTTTAGTGGGATTTATGTTTTATAATCATATGAAATCCCTCTCCAGTAATTGGCTGCTGTGAAAGAAATGCAGAGCGCTGGCCTTCGTTTTACCTGCTCGAGTTAATGGTCCGTTAATAGTTTATGATCGTAATTACCCTCTGAAAAGAAGCATCAAATAGATTGCTTTGACCCCAGTGAACTCATCTCTCATTAATTAGAGGTCATCCCAATTGTAAGAGATGGGGGATGCATTAACAAAAGGACTGATTCAAGAAATGCAGACCGCCGAAGAGACTGGATCATTTTTCCCATGACAAAGTACGGCCATTTGCTTCCATGCAGTAACGGTAACCAACATCTGCCCTTGCATAAAGGGAACATTTCAAGTAGTATTCAGCAGCCACCGCTAAAATCAGCACAGGATGATTTATTGTGAAAATACTGGAGCTGTCATTTTGTCAAACGGAGCCAAAAAACTATTTAGAATATGCCACGTTCAGGATATGCTGCACTTCATCAACTTTCCTTTTCACTGTAATTTGCAGTTGGAGTAAAATCTGGGCGACTTAGTTTTTTGCATGTATATTGTCCTATTTCAATTATTTCCTATCACCACTTTCTCTGTCTCTCTCTCTTTGCTTAATGTGTTTACTCCTCAGTCTCACAGCACTCCTTTCATTTCGGCATGACACTAGAAAAACAAATCACTTGACAGATTTAAAAAAAGCTTGTCTTTAAGTTGAAAACAGAGAAACATTGTTTCTCTGGAAGCTCGTTGTCTCGTGTGGCAGGCCTCCCGCCAACACATCACGTCACTGGCGCTGTGTGGTTTATGATTGCCTCCTTCCAGTAAAGAGTCCCAACCAATTTGCGGTTTAGTATTAAGAGAAGGGGAAAGGAGTTGAGTGGGTTTGGGTGGGGGGTGGGGGCGTTGGAGGGGTCGGCTCAGTCTAACATTAGCGTAATGAAAAACTCTGAGCCTTGACGCGCATTGTTGCAGCTGTGCTTCGACGCACCTATAAAAACTCCCCTACACCTCCAACCGCTCGCTGCTGCCATATGGTAGCTGACATTAAAGGCTCCGCAGTGGGAAGACACTAAAATTAGACTGGGGAGAGAGAGAGGCAGAGAAGGAGCGACGGAGGGAAAAAAAGCATCTTTGATTCCGCAGCCATCCCAGTGATACACTAACCATCTGGCGAGGAGAGGAGAAGGGAAGGAGGGACTGGAGGATGGATAGATGGGGAACAGCAAACAGAGAAGAACGAGGATAAAGACAGAAAGATATGGGGGGAGAGCAAATAAGCAGAAAGCAGAAAAGATGAAGAAAACATGAGAATAAGGGAGTGATGTGAGGGGGAGACAGGGAGACCCTGTTTGTGTCTTTAACAGCCAGTAACAGCTATTCTATTGGGACCAAATATCACATTCACGCAGGACCTCAGTGGATAATAGGCTTGTGAATGTCAGCTCACACATGCACACATCTGCAAATGCAGCCATGCACACGTATACAGGCAGCGTAGAGTGTGATGATTCTGTGCTCAGGGAGAACCGACTGTCTTGTTTTTACAAATAACATTAACCTCACGCCTGTCAGTCAGACACACACAGATAGAGCAGGGAGGGAGGGATAGATAAGGGATGGAAAATAGATACAAAGAAGGAGGTAAACAGAGAAAGTAAGAAGGTTTGAGGGAGAACAAAAAAAAAATGGAGAAAACAAAACAGAGCCAGTAATAGAAACAAATGAGCTCTGTGTTAAATGTCATGCTGATCCCTGCTCTCCATCTCTCAGCTCCACACTGATATTGATCTCAGCTTCATCGAGACCCCATAACACTATCTGAACTGCTGTTGCACAGTACATCCCTCAATATAAAGCCCCAGTCCCATTTGTCATCTTTGACTACCAAAACAAATCATAGCGCCCCCGCCGCCAGTCTCACCTCCAGACTGCTTTAGCTCCTCAAATCCTGCAGACATTCAGAATGTGCCCCTGTCTGACACAAACAGCCCAAATGCACATAAATGGCCTCTATTTTACCTGTAGATACAAACAGAAAAGCCACCATCCCTCTTCATTCTTATCTACCAGACTGAATAAAGAGATGGGAGCTGTGCTGTTTTGGCTGAAAAAAGACGACCATTGACAAATGGGCTGAAGCAAGGGCAGGCATGGCAGCTTAAAAGACTGCTTCCTTTTTGGGTGAAATACCATGCTAATGGCTGAAACATAGGGGAAATACTCTTTGAAAAACGTGGCTCAGCTGGATAAAAACAAGTCAAGGACAAAACAAGCCTGAAAGAGGTTGAGGAAATGCGCATGAAAGGGGATGTCGTCTTCTGGCCACAGCCACACTCATTGTGCTCTGTTCCAGGGCACATTTCTTAAAATAACAACAACAACAAAAAACAACTTCTAATATTTCACAGATGATGAATTAAGCTGCTATAGCTTAGGGTTAAACTGAGGTAACCTAACAGAGTAAGGTCAGACTTAGTATTAAAATCACTTATGAATCTTTTAATTAAAAAGAGGCGGAAAGTAAAAGGGATTTGAGAGCAGAATTAGAGACACAGTGAGAAGGAAGAAAGAGAGATGTTGGGAATAGGTACAAGAGACAGATAACAAGATATATAAGGGAGAAAATAGGGCTAAATATCATGAACACAAGTATGCACATCTGGATCTGTGCTGGTTAAATGGTTTCCAGATGTGGTGGATCAGGGAGGCAGGCAGGCAAACTTCTTTCGTAATTGCATATTTCAGTATCTACCTTCAGAAAGGGTATGACGAACGGTCGCAGAGGGAAGTTGGTGGCTTCTTGGAGCTTGGAGTGAAATTCTTCGATGGTTAGGGTGGAATTCTGGAGGAGAGAGAGAGAGAGAGAGAAAACACATGAATCCATGTGGAAGGCATTAAGTGATAATATTACTTATTGGAAGCTAAGCTATATCCTGGCCTGGATGTTTCGGGCTCTCTAATAGGAAGCATATGGGCAGGCCGCAGTGAAAAGAGCCCACAGAAAACAAAGCAGACATTTTCTTCAATTAACAAAACAAATGCAATCAAAAAAGGAAGAAATATGCTTAACTTTGATTATGCAGGAATATGTTTCCCCCCCCCCGAATTATGTGAGTTGGCTTGTTTAAAATCGTTTACATATTTATCTGATTATTTATCTTAATTGTTTGTTGACTTCATACTTTAGCTCAGGCCTGCTTGTCTGCTATTTTGAATAATAGAAAATGTGATGTGTTCATTTTTTGGAGTGCATTCTAAATATGTCCTATTAATGAATACAGTTATTGCAGCTTTGCACAGTTAGAAAACTGTAGCCTTTTTGATTGAAATACAGCCTCCTATCATCAGAGGCGAGGTGATATATGTTCCTTCTTCCTTGCTTTTCTGTTATTTCCTTCACTCTGACATTCATTTGCTTTATGTTGAATCAATATGTTACCAATAGCGTATATGAGCCTGACACATGGGCTGCAGAGCAAATAAGAACACACATTTAAAATCATAGAAAGTGCAGAACAGGAGGAAGTAATATATTTAGTGTGAGGGTATTTCTGTAGTTGAAAACAGGAGGAGTGTGTGTGGTGCATGTGGGGGGTCCAAAGTGGGTTATACGTTTCAGTTTGTCAAACCCAAACAAAGTCCCCCCCCCCCTTCTTCGGTTAGATGTAACTCACATTAACGGCTGACACGACAGCGTAGGTACTATTTTCAATCCTCAACATTTCACAACTATTTCTAGAGCATAGAAGAAGAGTAAAAGGAGTGAAGAAAGAGGAGAGTGCACATGGGAGAGAGTGCGCTCCATAACAAGCACAAATACAAACAAGGTAAAAAAGAATCAAGCGAGACGGAGAACATAAAAAAAAAAGCAGCAGATATATATTTTCCTCCCCACTCTGTCGGTGTTATTTCCCAGACCTGAATTTTGTTACATTCAGCCTTACATCTGTTCGCCCAGATTGCGTCGGGGCTGTTCTTGACAGCTAGAGAAACCTCCCGAGTCTCCCTCTCTCCCTCTCCCCAGCACACAAGCAGCTAATTAACGGTGTCACTCTTTTCAATAAGGCAAGGGGAGGGACAGAGAGAGAGGAAGAAGAGGAGAGAGGGATATGAGAGGGGGGAGGCAAAACGACACAGGAGAGGCAAGTGCGTATGCAGACGGTGAGAATAATAAACATAGAGAAGCCAAAAAGAAGGCTATGCTCTGTGAGGCTAATTAAAATAATTCCACCCTCCGTTTCCTCCGCCTCTTCCTCCTCTCTGCACAACATTCAATCCCTATTTCTGTATTCCCCTGCTCGTAAAGTCAAATCTTCTCAGATCACATAGACGTGTAGTTAATCTTCAGATTTGCACATGTATTTTATATTATCTTCATATAAACCATGTCAGCTAAGCCGCAGAAAAACATCTGTCAGATCAAATCTCTGTTGGATGAATGTAGTTTGATGTTTGCAGGTTTTATTTTGGATTTTCTGTATTTCAATGATTGTTTTTCTTTGCATTCATGTTGTTTATATACTTTATTCAACTCTAAATTATGTTTTGAATCTCCACACACACATCTCCTGGATATTCATTTGCGTTAGAAGTGTGATTATCAGTAATGCTTTAATTTGTGCAAACCTTAAAGCTACAATCAGTTTTTTAATTAGCTTAATAAATAACGTTTTAATATTGCAACATGTTAGGTTGTCAGACACCTGCACAATAGTGATAACATTAATTTGCTGTTAAAATAAAGTCTAATCTCTATTTCCCGTGGATCTGGTATTCCCTGTTGTTGAATTTAAATAAGTCTAATCAGACTGTAGTCTTTTAGGTTGATGTTATTCTTCGTCCCAGCAGACAGCCAAATGCCATACATTGGTCAGGCCTAGTTTTTCACTGAATAATGGGCTGTAAAATACTTATAGACGTTGATGCTGGAGGCAGGGGTTCACAAATCTCTGTTTATTTTACACTTATGCCTGAAGGACCAGATGGGTTAGATTTCTGACATAAGAACATAACAAAGTCTTAAAGAAATACCCCTGAGGCTTTCGTAATCAGCGATAAGTATTTCAAAGTATTTCAAGTAATCATCTCTATGACTGACAACTAACCTGACACTGTTTCATCTGTATAGTTCAGTAAACTCCTGCCATCTGGTGCAGCTGAACAAATCTTAAAAATGATTCTCAAATGGCCCACTAATGGATTGACGGATTCCTGCTAACTTAAGGACCGGTGTCACCTTTCCCTGTGAGCCCTTTGAACTAACGCTCACATGCACAGAAGCCACTCACCACTAGTCCCAGCACTAATGTGCGGACCCGCTCGCCGATTTCAGGTGAGATGTCGTTGCCAAACTGCTGTAGAGTTGTGAGGAAGCGCTTGAGCTTGCTGAGCTGCCGGGCGCCGCAGGCCGGGGGTAGCTGCTGATTGGCCAGCGAGGAAGAGGAGGAGGAGCTGGGACCATTGCTGTAGCCGTTGGGAGGAGACGGAGCGCCGTTTAGCGCCGTAGGAGAGTGGCTGCTGCCGTTGGTTACTGCGTGAGACAAGGACATAAAGTGTTAAGAGAAAGGACACCAAATTGTTTCACAAACAAAAAAAAACGTTTGATTTTTTTTTTATTTACATTGTGCAAACTGCTTTCTCTCTTGCTCTATCCAAATGACCCAAAACAACCTAAAATCCCTGACTGTGTTTACCAAACACCAACAGAGGAAACAACATGCGTCAGCTTCACTGAGACCAAACCAGTGATTTGGAATGATTTACATTCCCCTGAAAAAAAATCACAATCCTCGACATTTGTTTCCAATCATCGCGGCTTGTTTGATCCTTTGTGGCGTCCTCTCAAAAACCCCAAAAAGCCTGCATTTGGAGACATGCTGCCTCTCTGCACCTCCTTTCCCCTTTCCCTCCCTCCCTGCAGTCTAAACAAGCAGAGACAGTGTGACCCCCGTCGTGCCAGAGCATGGTGTGTGTGTGTGTGTGTGTGTGTGTGTGTGTGTGTGTGTGTGGTGTGTGTGTGTGTGTGTGTGTGTGTGTGTGTGTGTGTGTGTGTGTGTTGGGGGAGTTGGTATACAAAGAGATACAAGGCGGCATAAAGCTTTCTCTCTAATGAGATTAGGGTTTGACTAGCGATCCACTCACTCCCCCTCTGGCTGCCGTCCAAAGCCGCCACTGTAAAGAGAGACCAGATACTCAAACTGCATCTGCTAACAATTACATCGGGTGGAAATCAAAGCATACTGCTTTGTTAAAACCTTCGGCAAGCGTAATGAGAGAGTCGGCCTTTCCTCCCTCATCGCACGGAAGCCCCAATGTTAATTGTGGAGTGTGAGCAACAGAGAGAGAAACAGACTGATACAAAGAGAGAGGGAGAAAGTAAATACCAAAGAAAGAACTAAATAATGCCTCTGCTCCAAAAAGAAAAACAGAAATACTAACGCAGACTTGAGTGCTCTGAGCATTTTGAACCACAAGGCCTTTGATTCTTTGATTCTAGTGCTCTTCATGCAAGTGGTTAAGTGTGCACTTCTAAGTGAATACTAGGGTGTAATTTGCTCGTCACAGGCTATGTGCGCGTCGTGGCAAAGCTCCAACAGTTTGTAAGCGTGGGTGTTAAGGAACTTGTTGGGGGAGTTGTTAGGAATGACTGCAATTTGAAAAAAGGATCAATGAATAGATGTTAAAAAGGTATTTTGATGCTGATGGAATTCGATTATTGGGTTTAACGCAACCATAAAGTGAATATTCTCAATTGTGAGTGCATGTAAGTCTGCTCTGTTTCAAAGTAATGTGTTTTTTACGTACAAAGGTGGACTTATACTTCTGCAGTGACACCTGCTTCTGCATTCTGCTCAGCACTACATTTCACATGTTGACACATCACCAATCCAACTTTGTTTCTTACAGATATTGACTGTGATACCACAACACAGTGTACTGTATCTACTGAAACGAATACTGATCTAATGCTCTATTTTCCCAAGTAAAAATTTACACAACAGGAATGCTATGGCACTGAGAACTCTGCTGAGATTACATGAATGGAAGTGGACCCATTGATCTTCATTATGCCATTTGTAAAATATGTAACGACATAACTTGATTTACCCCTGACACATAAATACAACCCTGGCTTACTCACATGTGGTGGGGGTGTAGGAGCTGTTACGAGGTGCTCCCTGCGTGCTGGGTGGGGGGGGGCATGGTAGGGGGGGTCAACCTGGACTGTGTCTTGACGTCCGCAGGTGAGTCGGGCATGGTGGAGCGCTTCCCAGTGCGATCTGAAGAGAGACAGAAGTGTAAGATTATAGTGACATACTAAAAATAACTGAAACCAAACAACCGTTTCCACATCTGTGTGCAAACAAGGGAGCTATTACACAGTTTGCACATACACAGCAGCAGGATTTAACTTGATAGCAAAGCGCCTGTGAGGTTCAATAGACTAGCTCTGGAAATAGATGGCTCACCACATCATATGGCCGGCCACAATGACACTGATGCATATGCTCAGACTGTCACAGGAGGGATGAGAGGGGGAGAAGGAGAGACTCACAGACACACAGACAGACTGACAGACACCCGAGAGAGGAGCGTAAATCTGCAGCGATTCGCCTCTCATTCCACCACCATCTGTGCCATCCTGCATGCCCGCTGTACAGAACGGCAACACAGGAACCCCCCCTCCCCTGCTAACGACTGCAGAGCTCATTACACACACAGAGACGCACACACACCTCACACCAGCAAATACATGTACAATGCCTTATCTTGTTTCCCTGGAACACCACAATTCAATTACCTAACTTAAAGATGGCAGAAACACAAAACAAGTTCTTATCCTGTCTTTAATTTCCTATGACAAAAATGAACCAACAACTACAAATGTAAGCCCAACAGATACCGAATAACAAGCAGAATCATACTCATGCTAGTTATAAGTCATTTCAAAGACATAACTTTATCAAAAACCAAACATTTTAGTTTGATGACAAGTCTGTTTTCACCTTATTCAGTTGCTATGTGCTCTCCAGATAACTGACCTTATCAAATGTATGAGAGCAACAACAGGACATTATCAGTGTCTTGCAGTGGCAGCAAGGGCAGGGCCCATATTGTGCAGGATAAGATACACAACTTCCCTCAGCAGTAACACAGAGTCAACAGACTGTTATCAACCGTTTCTGTGCCAGATTGTGAATAGGAGATAGTAAAGAAATATATATGAGGAAAAGAGGGAGGAAGGAGGGTGGAGGAAGAGCAGAGGGAAGGGAGGAGCCGCAAGAGAAACAAAAGTTTATCTGTGACATTGGGAACATAAAGCTGTAACAATAAGGTGGATGCATATGTTTTGAATCAAAGGCAAACACTTGGTCAAGACCCTGGAGGGTGCTTGTGTGTGTTTTTGCATGAGGAATATACACTATAATTTACATGTAACTATGTTTGAATATAAAACACAGTGTTTGTAATGTATGTACACTAAAGGAAATATAGATGTTAGTTTTCCTCTGTGCCGACTGTTTGGATCCATAGTGTTGAGTCTAAGTGAAATGAAAGAGAAACTGTGATGAGAGAGACAGTATAAGCCTGTTAGCTGTGGGCTCAGGCCTCAGCAGCTCTCTGCTGCCGAGGTAAACTGTGACTAAGTATTTCGGTCACGCTAGCTCGGCGTTAGCAGACAAGCAAGTGAGAGATGGAGATGTCACTCAAATCCAAAGAGAGAGGAATCCTTAGCTTCATGTCAAATACGCAGAGTGAATGAAACAATCACAGGACATTCAAAAAGGTATACATACTTACTGATAGCTCAGGAGGAGAAAATAATAACCTTCTTAAGCTTTAAAAGTGTATAGAGAAGAACTGTGTCACACAAGAAAAGAAAAAACAATGCATTTTCTGCAAAAGCCTAAAAAACTCACTAGCTCAGAGAGGTTTCACTGTTCCATATGTCCAACAGCAATGATTGAACTAGATTCAAGATTCAACTCAAGATCCAAAGGCTTTATTGTAATGGCATTCAAACAATAAAGTTACTGCCTAATGTTGCCAATCTTAGAAGTGGTATAGCTGGTATACTGACTATATAATGATATGCCCTTGATGTAAAATGGTCTCCTAAAGGCAAACAGATCCCAACCCATGTAGTCAGACTATGACAGAGGACAGGAAAGGAAGAGTAAAGAACCACATCCGGAGACAGGGGTCACACTTCTCCTTACTCACTACAGATGACTGACGCTCTGTAACCATACAACCTAGGAGGGGTCTACTGATAAAGTCACTGGGAAGGTCGGATTTATGCGGCTCCCAGCACACTGGCATTTGTTACCGTTACTGGGAAATATCCAGTGTAGCTGAATCCCTCCAATCTTACAGTTTTTACTTTTCTTTTTTTAGTACAAATGTAATATTGTTTAAGTTAAAAAACCTGTTTTCTCATATTATAAAACAGGTTTTAGATCAGCAATAAGTATTGGAATGGAGTGCAAAGGTGAAAAAGGGATATATTGCAGAGGAACCCAAAATATACACGGTGGAAATGGCTGGAAAACAAGCTAACTGATTAGGAAAGCAGAGAAAATAGGACTTCAGGTGAAAGAAAAGTCAATGCTAAGAGTCCAAACCTCTCACTGTGTGTTCACTATGCTGCATTTCTTCTAACCCTCTCTCTCTCTCACACACCCCCTTCCTCTCCATCCTCCCAACCTGGCCAGACTGAGAAAGGTTTACTACTCCGATTTCTCCACAGTAAAACAAGACTGGACCTGACTATTTATTTTATAAACTCAGGATATAGCAGAATAGCTAGTGGAAACGTATAGTCTTACCTCTGGCTGCCAACTATCGTATCCTGTGTGCCTGCCTAAAATATGATCTATGAAAATACAAGGTCATTAAAAAAGACGGCCGGGTGACCGGACCAAAGGTAATTCATCATTTTCCAGTCAAACACATAGACTTTACATATATAATGAGCCTGAGTGAAATAGAAAGAAGTTACCGTATCACACATGGTTGTACTTATCCTGTTTCACTGGGTCTTTGAGCTCATGCTTTCCATAGCTCTGTTTATTGACTTTTCTAATTGTGTGGTCCTTTTTGGCCCAGTTCACTTGATCTTTTGTCAGATAGCACGTCAAATTACAATCCAAATCATCTTCTAATCACTTTGAGCTTTGCGACTATAGATAGTGGGGTGGATAACGTAAATGACTCATACTGACCTCCAGCAGTTGGCAGAGTGCAAAGCATACAATATCATTATTAATAATAATAACTCTTTTAATTATTTATTTAAAAGCAATCTTGGGTGTTTTAAGACCGGCCTGAAGCATTATGATGGGGTAAAAAAAAACTTTTCTTCAAATTCAACATGATATCAAAATGAAAACTGGAAAGTCAGTCCACAATGTACATAAAGAGGTACTAAAAAAAAGAAGCACAAAAGTCTGGATTCATGATCCACCTGAACTCCTGCATGGTAGTACAGGCCTGCAGCAGTGTGAAGAGATGAGTTTGGTTACAGACTTGTAATTGGGGGATTAACACCTGGGTCAGTGTTATGATTGGATGGCTGTCGGGTTAAGATGAGAGAAACATAAACCCTGAAAGCATTTCAAACTTTTCTCAGTCCCTCAGGGGTAGAAGATAGAAGATAAAGAGAGAAAACGTGTGAAATCTGTGTACAGAGCACATACATGCATTCATCCAGGCGATAAGATGCTCTCTCTCTCTTTCACTCACTCACCCACACACACTTTTGTGATTTACAAACAGCATCTTCTCTGTTTCTGATTTGATTGAGAGCACTGCAAAGCATATAAGCAGAATAAAATCAATGGCTTCATACTAACCAACAAGGGCTGCACCCATCCATTCACTCGGCACTTACCATGCCACTCGAATCAATAGCAATACTCCCATTACAAGGTAATTTACCCAGTCTTTTGGAAAAATAAAAATACGTCTTACAACTGAAGCACATTACTGAAAACAGCTAACGTTATATGACTACGTGATTTACATTTTCATTAGAAAGTATGGCATGTTCATTTTGAAATACTAAAGACATGTACAGACAGCAGGCAGACAAGACCTCATTTTATTACAGCAATAGAGTGAGGCTGAACAATAGCAAGTGCTCGCTACCTCATGCATAATTCAATTCAAAAAGCACCACCTGAACACGCAACCTTAAACAACCTTGAAAACAAAGTTGGGCGTCTCCTCCAGCCTAATACATCTGTTAAAAGTTAATGGCCGAACTTAATGCACATCTATGGTTCATTTATTAATGTAGCCCTGTTACTGCCCAGTCGGTTTCATATTGTCGGCAAATCAGCAGCTCTGTGGCCGGCCGATAGATAGTGTTCCAGGTCTGGACAGGTATTGATGTGCGGAGCTTTAATGGAAAGGGCCGCGATGAGTGCTTTGACTTTGCCTAACTCACTTTACGACTTATCAGAAGTGCTGTTGTCCAGGAATTAATGGATTGAAGTGCATGAGGACAGTTGTTGAAGAGGCAGCAATTAGCTATAAAAGAACAGAAGAGGCTCTCAACTGTGTGTTGATACACTCGTGCACTCTATGCAGGCAGAGGTGCCAAACCCATCAACGATCATGCTTGTGGATGACAGTGATTAATGTCTCACAACAACCACTTGCTGTGTAGTTTTATCCAGAGCATCATAAAGAGGCTCTTAGCGCAAATATGTGCAGCATCGGTGGCGTAAAGGAGACTCAAACCCATGAGACTACCAGGGCTGTAGTGATGCTTTAATTAATGTATTTGGTATATTGTTCGTCGTCTATCATATTGTATATGTCAGAAGTAATTACACTCATATGTGACTGCATTATGAGATCCCAGGAGGGGTGAGGTTGTGATTGCTCTAGCTACATGAAGTCATTAAAGTTGGGAACCACTTGTTTAAATCATCATACTAGGCTTTTCACTACTCTTTGATATCATTTGAGAACAATTAAGAAGACTTTTAAAACACTTACTGTTCTCATTACTCTTAAACCCAATTTCAAAAGAATCCTTGTTGAAATTAAAGCACAAAGTAAAACATTTAATGTGCTAATGTTTGTTACTCCTTTTATCTTTTAACAATCCCTCTGATTTACAGACCGATCCCTGAAGCGAGGCAGAACTCTGGACCACCACCTGCCACTCACGAGGATGTCTTCATACTTACATCACCCGTTTGCATCGTCCATGATTACGTGAGCCCCAATGTTTGCAAAATCTCGCTTTCTTTCTTCGCTTCTCTCCCTCTCGCTGCTATACCCTCTTTCAGCCAAGCTCAAAGAAAGGAGATTTTATCCCCCCGCTGACTTGCAATGCACGCCTTTTCTAAGGTTACATGCGAGTTACATCACTTGCCTAAAACAAGGCTGTTGCAATGAACGATATCTAGAAGGAACGTGGCCCCAGAGAAATAGCTCAACATATTACAGAGAGGACTTCTCTAACCTACAACTCAAGGCATAAATACAATGTTATATCAAAACCTTATAAATGTCATCATCACACACAAAGCTGAGAGGTCCTTACGCATTCAAATCACCTCGGAAAGTGAGGAAAACATCACCTAACCTTGATATTTTAGATTATTCATAGAGGCTACGAAGACTTCAAAGTCTATCATCAGGAGACAGAGTCAAACAATCTCCATTACAAACTTCTCAAGCTAGAATTTCCACTGTGTGTATGTGTGTGTGTGTGTGTGTGTGGTGTGTGTGTGTGTGTGTGTGTGTGTGTGTGTGTGTGTGTGTGTGTGTTTGCTAGGTGTATGTGTGAGCTGTGATCGTACAGTTGGAGACCCAGAAAATGATGTGATAACAGTGGCAGTAATATGCCACTTGAGAGTATTTCACACAGGCAAATCCCATTCTTCAAAACGACAATGGATTTCAATCACGCTGGGTGAATGTTCCGAGAGTTGGCGGCTGTGACATAAACAATTTACGTAACTCTGACGCCTGTGCGAGCACAAGATTGTACAGTATTAGTCAGACATAAGATATCATCGTTATGAACTTAAATGGAAAAATGCATATGGATTGAACTACTTATGCCCTGCACACACACAGGCAGACATAATCTAGACAGGCGTAATATCTTCAGCGCACACAAAGATATGTAGGTGTTAAAGTGAAAACCGTGATGCATTGAAGCCACAGGAAGCCTCTGAATTGAGCACTAATGTCCACATCGTGCCAATGCCTGTGCAAAATGGTGCCTCCGGTATGTAACACACTTACATGGAACACAATAATGTGTGAAGAGAGGGAGCGGTACAGATAGGTAATGGAATAGATGAAGCGATATAGAGATGGTGCGATAGAGGCTTGTGGTGATTGCTCGTACAGATGTGGAGAGAGGGAGTAGGGGACGGACATGAGAGAGAGATAAAGGGGGGGAGAATGAGAGACGGATGTGTGGGGGAACACAGTTGAGGGACAGGTGGGGACGATTGAGATTCAGATGGAGTACGCAGAGAAACAAGAAAAATCTATTGGTATGCAAGTGTAGCAACCTCTCTTCTCTTTCTATCATCCCTCTCTTCTCGACCATGCACACAAACACACAGAGAGAGAGTCGTCGGCAGCCAGATGGAGCAGTATGCAGAGCATGTCCCATCAAACTCCACCCGCTTGTCAAGATGATGTATGGATGCAACGCCCTACCACAAGCCCACAAACACACAAATACAAACTCAGACACACAGCTGCAAGGACACATGCACAAATTGCAGGCAAAACAACACAAGTGTCTCTCATACACACACTCATTGGATTTCCACTTATTTATTTCCCTCCCCAGAAGATGCAGGGGAAAGCAGTACCAGTGGGTCCCTTTGGACTTTTCTCTCTTCTCTTACAATCTCTTTCTCAAAATGTCCCATTTTCAATCCCAACTTCACCCCCTCCCACTGAATGCTCTGTGGTGAACACGTTTCTCCTGAAGGTTCCTGTTGACCGCTGCTTCATCTCATCTCCCAGACTCTGGGCACAGTGTGATGTCGTTTCCCCCTTATAGCCGTTGATATTTATGAAATCAACACGTTAGCTGTTACTTATACATTTAATGCTGATATCATTCCTTTACATTTCACTCTAGGGATCAACACTTTAAACACTCATGATCTCAGGTCCTCTATTTTCTTTTAAACTCAATAGCCATTATAGCAAAGTAACTTGTCACACAGCATACTTCAAGAAATTAAATGACACATTTCAGAAAACTTTATCCATTTAGAGTTGACCATACCTGCCAGCTGGGGAGGCAGGTTAATGGGAACTACTTATCTTCTCTAACCATCAGTCATATAAAGTAGTTATGTACAGCTACTGTACATCTGGGGCTTATGTGAATAATTGCTCAAAGCTCACTGTAATGTGGATGTTATAGAATTTCTGTCAAAAAAAGTTAAGAGTGCCATTATTGTTATATATAAGAATAAACTGTATAAGTATAGAACACCACAAGCATGTCTTTGGAGAACTGCAAACTTCGAACATTGGTTTTTTACTTTAAGATTAAGCTTAGCATATTTGTAATCATTTCTGTAAGTGTGACCCTATCTTTCCCTGCTATCATAAATATGGGACTTTATTTACAGTAGTGTGAAAGAGTGATGTGATACACAGCATCAAAGAACTGATTTCTGATCCTGATCAGTGTTGACAGTCCCTTAGCATCTCTCACCATATCTGTATTTTTCTCTCAGTGTAACATCGTGTGTTTACACTTTGTCAAGCCAGCAGAGACATAGGAGATTTCTCAATCGCACACAAAGGTCTGAACACCATCTGTTCCATCTCACAAACATTAACACGCAACGCAAGCACATATGCACGATCAACTAAACACACAAATCCTGCAAAACACCTCCAACTACACACATGCAATAAAACATATGTGGTGTATAACATAAGAAGTCCTTCATTCTTTAACAATTTTTTTGATTTATTGTAATGTCTGTTTACCCATCTGTTGAAATAAAGTCTCGCTTGCAGAAAGAGAGAGGGGAAGCAAGTGTTAAAGAACAATAAAAATGATTCACCAGTGCCCGTTACACGTCCTCTCAAATCGAAACCGATTCCTGCCACATCTTGTTGCCAGGCAAAATTGCACTGCAGGGTCTTGTAAAATAAAGACAGGGCAGAAGGAATGGGTGCTGGAAAACATACAGAGAAGGCCAGGAGGGAGAGATGTGGGTCAGGGGAGAGGTAAAGTTACCAAAACATGAGAATATGTACAGGGAGAAAGAGAGCGAGATGTACCACCATTATAGAAATAACTGAACTATAAATGTATGCCATCAGACATTTTTCCACAGCCAGGCCATGGGGGATCAACACACTTAACAAAATCCTAGTTGAAAAAGCATTGTTTTATTTATAAAGTTGGCCTGTCATTGCCATTAACAACATGATGTCAAAATAATGACATAAATGCTGCTTTTAGGGGAAAAACACTGGGATATAAATCAGATGTAAACTTTGGGGAACTCTGTTTTTGCCATTTGATGGAAGCCAGCCTATTGAAAATTGCTCTCTGTGTACAATTTGGTTTTGTTTCTGATGCCATAGTGACACACAGCCAAGTGACCCATATGGTTTTGGGTGTTTCCCAGGGCAATACCGTACGCCAGCAAATAAGTACTTACACAAAGAACTCATCACAACATTCTAATGCAGACAAAACTTTATGGCTATGTTTCTTAAGCTTTATACTTTCTTTCCTTTGTGATATAGTAAATATGTCTGTTTTGTGTTTGAGGTATTGCAACATATAGAAGATAACACTGTTTAACAACCTCCCTATGGGAATGTCGGTGTATTCTTGAATACATAAAGCTTTGCCGCTGTCAGTGATGAGACAAAACGTACAAAAGCACCAGCCTTCCTATGAACTGCTTTCACACTGTAAACACACGACAATTTAAAATCACTGATGCATTTACTCTAAACAAAACACACATTGATACGCACTGATACACAAAGCCCAAGTGGCAATTTTGTATCCTTTCCCCTGTTACATCTCCTTACGCTACAGGGAAACTGTCTCTCTGCAGCCAATTGTGAATCTGTGCATGTGCGTCGATGCTAGAAGGAATCATATCCCTGTCATTTGCGAGCTAAATCAATTTTCAACAGGACAGTCAAAGACTTTTGTGTTTTACATGACAGTTATCTTTACAATGTTACAGAGGCATAGAGGGAGAGGAAGGATGGATAAAGCTATGGAGGGATGAGTGTGATGTCAATAAGGGTGCAGTTACCGCGTGTGATCGGCAGTAAAACAGACAGGGATGAAGGGTTAATAAAACAGATTGTGGAAAACAAAGACCTAGAAATAAACAAGAGATAGGAAAAGGGAGGTGAGGATGGTGAAGACAGGGACAGAAAACAAGAGATAAAATTAAGAGCCTATATGAGAGACAGATGGGGAAATCAAACGCGAGATGCAGGGGACGAGCACAGAGAAACAGGGCAGAGGCTAACAGTGAGGGAGGGAGGGTTCCTGGTGAGAGGAGAGCATTGCGGGGGAGGGAACCAGCCTGTCTGCCTGGTGTTTTTCAAAAATATCACATGACGGCTGCCATGTGTTTTGAATTACTGCGGTTAACTATCTTCCCCCAAAACCGCTTCGAAAAAAATATGTTCTGCAAATTTATGAAATGTGTTTCAGGTGCTCTGCTAAGTAGAACCAGATTTAAAAAACAGAGCAAAAAAAACCTTTACCTCTCACCGCCCCTGCTCTGAAAACCGCTACTCTCCTTTGGTTTTGCACTCTACCCTCTATTCTCCCCCAACTCTCCCTCCTTTTCCCTCCAGGAGAAGATGTTTAAAAGGAAGGGGCTTGAGTCACATCTGGTGAGCAGGCAGCCAGAGAGTGCTGGTTCGGTGTGACCTCGCATTCAGGGCATTTCCAGAATTACATAGTGCGTGTACCTGTGTGTGTGTGTGTTTGTGTGGTGAGACAGTGACCATGGTTTGCCTAATGGCTCTGAGTAGCTGAGAGCAGAGTATGTCTGGAGGGGGAGGGCAGCGGAGGGAGGCTGCACACACACATGCAGGAACGCACGCACGCAGGCACGCACGCACGCACTACTGCGCACACACACGCGCACACACACACACACACACACACACACACACACAACACACACACACACACACACACCACACACACACACACACACCACACACACACACCACACACACCACACACACACACACACCACACACACAACAGTACAACCATGACCATTCCAGGTCAGCGATGTGTCTTTGTCTCCTTTCATCTAACCATTACACACTTTTTTCCTCGGCTCTTTCCTCCTCATCGTTTTTCACCTTTCACTGCTCTCACCCTCCCTGTCAGCATCACAGCCATCTTGAGGCATCTGACAAACAGAAGAGAGGATCTCAAAACGGTGTGAAAAACATCAGTTTACAACAAAGCTTTGACACACAATTGACCTCTAAAACACGGAGACACTGCCTGGATTCAAACAATGTATGTGCGCTGAAATGATTCTGTATTTGAATTTTGGAGTATTAAACAACTGGTAAACTTCAATGAAAACACGAATCATACAACACAAACCTTATTTTTTTCTCTTAGCTAAGGCTACTCTCAGCCATTCTCACTAATCAATACGCCCATAGCTGCAAAGTGCTTTTAAAGCCAAATTAAAAAAAGGAGAAAAGTCTTGATGAATTGAAGTAAATTTGGCGGCCCCCCCTTTAATTATAATTTGCTCTTGTTAAGTGCTTCTGCAATTTGCTTGAATTTCGTTCAAGATTTTTCTCAGTTTTGATTCTTCTTCGAGCAAAACAAATGTATCAATTCAATTCAGTAATTTAGATAGAAATAGTAATTTGACGCGTTCCATATTCACTTTAAATCCCACAAAAAAAGGTCTGCTCCTTTTAAAAATATGTGTTTTTTAAATGAAATTTGGTGAGAAAGGCAATGTATACATATCTGCAGTATGATACGTATGTATATGTCAAGTATATCTAATAATTCACGAACATGTGATCAGCTTTAAAATTAGCGTAGATTCTCCATCAAGGACAATGAGTCCATCTTAATTGTG
>NW_022991375.1:4873284-4913284 GCF_902827175.1 Gymnodraco acuticeps
TTTGACAATGAATTAAGACATGAAAGCTGGTGCTGTAACAATAGAATCAACAGAATATAATTACAATGCAGCTGTGTACAATTGAAGCCGTTTTAACGCTCAAGGTGTGATGTGAATTCTCGTGACAGGCAATCGGATGTTCCTTCATGCTTTGTCTCGTTTATTTGTAATATAAGTTGCAGCCGTATACAGTAGTTACTGACTCGTGAAAACAAGAGGTTTCACATTTAAGGTGAAAGCTCTGTAGTTGAAACAGATAAGGAGAAACTTTCATGAAGAAGTCACTGGGTTGTACAGCCTGCCAGTCAGTCAATGAGCTCAGGCGGCTGGCAGCAGGCACCCTCGCCCCGGTACATCGGGGAGAGCATGGTGTCTGGCAGTGCCAACTGTGCACCGGTCGCTGTGCCAACCCTGCCAGCCTTGCAGTGTCTGTTTGCCAGTGCCATCTGGGAAGAACAGCTCTGCGCTCATACAGTACCTCTCCTCAGCTCAGAGGGCACAGACACACACACACACACACACACACACACACACACACACACACACACACACACACACACACACACACACACACACACACACACACACACACACACACACACACACACACACACACGCATGGCTGCACATAAGGGCAGAAATGCCCTCCACATACATGCGGAATACACACAGAGAAAGACACACACACACACACACACACACACACACACACACACACACACACACACGGCCGCTGACAGCTCACCATCTGTGTGCTGCCTCTGACTTCTCCCTCTGCTTCCTTCTCTGCCCTTGTTTTTTTGCTATCATAAACTCTCTGTCCTTCTCCTCCCATTCTCTCATTGTCTTTTTAGATAAGTCATGACCACCTGTGTGTTGATACTTTACATGTATTTTTTATATCAAGACGTACAAGATTAAGTTATGTCATTACTTGACAGGTATTTTTCAGGTTAAGTTGAAGTGAACGAGACAGGCAGAGTCCACAGGGGCTCTCCTATAAACCTCCTATCCTCCTTTTCGGATGTACAGATGAGAAATCTAAAGAGTTGTCCTAAAGTGGTTTCGTCATACTGAAAACCATGTGCATGCATTTAATAGAGGCATGAGCATGCATGCATATAAAACCTGGAATACATCACACAAGACCTGAAATGGAAACCAGAGGGAAAGATGAAAAACATTGGATAAAAGGATTTAATGTACGGGAGAGTATCCATCCATCATAATACATCGTGTTCTTCTGCTGGGAGTAGTGAGTGAAGTTGGGAACAAAAGAGCAGAAAGAGAGTGAGAGAGTGGCAACAGAAAGTAGAAAGGAGACAATAAAGAGGAGGCAAAGAGAAGTGAGAAGGTAATATGAGTTCAGATCCGTGGAATTCACATCAAAGAGAAGCTAAAACAGGTCACTGTCTTCACCAGAGTTATGCCTTGGGTGATGCTCCCACTCGTATGTTTCTCATTGAAAACCTCTGAACCACTGTTTGAAATGAAGGCGAAGGAAAGAAACAAGCACTACACATTTCTTCAGCTGTATGTTCACGAGTGATTTAGCTCATTTGCTGAACAGAAAGAAGTGTTACTTTGTCAATATGCTGTTCCGTTTGTATTCATATTGTATCTCTACATCACAGTTTAACAGCTTGACTTTTGGAATAGCACCAAGCTATCATTTTGTCCTCTACAACAATAGCTGTAATATTTTCAATTTCCTCTCTGTTCCTATTCCCCGCTCCATTTATTTATTTCCCTCTCACCGGCCACCACTACCTGCAATAACTGATTGTTTTCCCCACCATCTATCCTTTATCCTCCCTCCCCCTGGCAACTGCATTACACCATCAGAAAGATCTACGATTGAACACTTTCCCACTCCTATTACTCTTCCTCGCGCTTCTCTCTCAGTCAGCCCCCCTCCTCCCACTTCAGCCCCCTTATTCCTGCTTCTTCTTGAGCACTTCTACCCATTTTCACTCATCCTGTGCTATCCCTGTAAGCCTCTCCACCCCTCTCTCCACCCCTTCCCTCTCTCCACCCCTCTCTCCACCCCTTCCCTCTCTCCACCCCTCTCTCCACCCCTTCCCTCTCTCCATCCCTCTGCTCCACGCCTCTGGCCTCCATCCCTCTCTCCATTCCCTCTCCTCCACCCATCGCTCCATCCCTCTCTCGCAACCGCCTCTCTCCACCCCTCTTCTCCATCCCTCCTCTCACCCCTCTCTCCATCCCTCTACTCTCCACCCCTCTCAGTCGAATCCTCTCTCCAACCCCTCTCTCCATCCTCTCTCCATCCCATCTCTCCACCCGCTACTCTCCATCCTTCTCTCCATCCCTCTCTCCACCCCTCTCTCCATCCCTCTCTCCATCCCTCTCTCCATCCCTCTCTCCACCCCTCTCTCCATCCCTCTCTCCATCCCTCTCTCCACCCCTCTCTCCCCCCTCTCTCCACCCCTCTCTCCATCCCTCTCTCCATCCCTTTCTCCATCCTTTTCTCCACCCCTCTCTCCACCCCTCTCTCCACCCCTCTCTCCATCCCTCTCTCCACCCCTCTCTCCATCCCTCTCTCCATTCAGCCCCCCCAAAAGCACCACATGCTCTGGCAGCGGCAGACGAAGTAGCCTCATTACAAACAAGGAAAATCCATTTGGAGCAGCCGTCTGCTGCTTCTCTGGACCCCTCTGAACTCTCCTGAGAAGAAATGCCCCACATCTTTCCTCTTCTCAGCTCTCTTCTTCTGTTCTCTACCTCTTGGATTTCTCTTCTTCATGATCATTTCTCTTTCTGTCTGTTTCTAGAGCCACTTTGTAGTACCTTCAGATTTGCTCTCTATATTGATTCACAGGGAAGGTTGGAGCTCAAAATAGAAACATAATCCTGTTATCATGTAAAGTCATTATACAAAATGTTGCTTTTCAATGCAATTTGTTGGGTTTTACTGTTCACATCAATGACAGACAAAACCTCTTCAGGCATCATGACCGTATAAAGATGATATAGCACACTTTCTGGAAAACATTTTCTAATGTTCACATCCAGCAGATAAACATCAACATCAGCATTTGTTAAGAGTTGTGTTTGTGTCTTTATTTTTGTAGCTCCAATGTGTACTCTTCTTCAGCTCTGGTTTTGTTTTCCACTAACACTTAATATCCAGCTGTGTAGCAGCTAAAGGGTCCACTATGTTGAGCAGCTGAATGCACTTGTCTGTTTGACATGTGGTACTGGGCTGATAGTGTACACTGTATTAGAGCTTTTTCACCGAAAACAGCTGCCTCATGCAGCTAGAAACATGATGAGAACAGTAAGAGTGAACCAAAACAATAAAGTTGTGCTGAGAGATGCTAAATAAGCTCTTTACTGCGGAAGGGAAACGGCACAGTTGGTGATCATTCTCTGTGCGCTCATCACTACGAGTCACCCCTCTCACATTACATATAGTCATTTTATACATCTTTATAATAAACATAATGATCATAGCAGCTTTAATATTAGATTACCGCCAATCTTAAACTACTTTCATTTATATGATACAGATATCAGATGTTGCCACCAGATTCAAACAGGGTAGCAATGTCCTACTAAAATCTGAACAAAATCCCACTGTGTATGGATAATGTATCCCGTACCTACAGGAAGCATTTATCATTTTTGTTCAGTGACCTCAAACTTACCATGGAGGTCCATTCAGTTAAACTAATGGATTGGATCGATTCTCAGCAGTGGTTCTTGCAGTTAGAAAATGAATCACTGCACCACTTCCTGTCATTTTATCTATTCTGCTCGTCTCCCACCGCGGCTTTGCTTCTTTCTCTCTCTATTCTCTCTGTCTTTTAAAAGCTCTTCGTTTCCTTTCACCCTTCATTTCTCCCTCCAGTGCTCTCTCTCTCTCTCTCTCTCTCTCTCTCTCTCTCTCTCTCTCTCTCTCTCTCTCTCTCTCTCTCTCTCTCTCTCTCTCTCTCTCTCTCTCTCTCTCTCTCTCTCTCTCTCTCTCTCTCTCTCTCTCTCCGTCTGCTCTGCCATCATCACAACATCTGATTAACATATGTCTGGGCTTTCACTCCCTGTCAGCTTGCAGGCATCTGCACACATGCACACCCACCACAGTCATACCGTCTCATGCTCAGTGTCTCAGGTTCAGAAAGGTAGAAGAAGAAGCACAGAAATGCCACTGATCCTCCTTTAAACGGCATGTACCTCTTTGTGTGTGATGATTGTGCCCACAACAGTGAAGATGAGAGTCAAAACATCGTAACATTTTTGCAAGCCAACAAGCCTCATGCTCCCCAGCGAGCTGCTTAGAATGCCAGTAATGGAGGAGAGAGAGAAGGGAAGAAAAATAATAAGACAGAGAGAGAAGAGATAGAGACATATGAGAGTGAAAGTGTGTGTGTGCATGTGTGTGTGCCACTGTAGAAAACAGCAATATCTCAGCTCCCTTGGGACTTGTGGCCCCGGAAATTACTCACACACATACTGTACCCTCTCTATTTAAGCTCATATTTCCTTTCATAAGCAGACATTGATACAATGGATTAGGTTTACTCAACACACTGCAGTTGGGAGTTTAACTTCATATCCCACCTTCCAGTTATTGTAATCAGAGATTTGCTATTGATTAATTCCAACTCTGGTACGAGGAAGGCTTGCCATTCTCACCAGCACCAGCTGATGCCAGTCAAATAATCTGATTAGTCAGTATGATGAAAGTGTTTTGTTTTTTTAACATAATGAGGAATGATTGGCTCACAGCACCAGAGGAATCATTCCCTATGTGTTTGTAAATGTGGTGTTGTAGAATACTAAAACCTCATTTTTAACTCATTTGTTGTTACTCCTCTGTCCCAGATTGTCTGGAATCAGTCCCACTTTCACCATCTCATCCGCAACAAAAACATATAACAGCAACAGACAAACGCAACCAAACAAATAGTTTATCGAGAGGCTTGCCAAACATATAATCCAACTGACAGCAACAAAAGCTTCGGTGGCCAAAAAGTGATAAATAGCCTAGGTTTTGTAATGTCTGTAATTTCACCTGTTTTTTATAAAAGCATTATCCTGCCATTTGAACACTTTTGTTAAAAAGGGGACAAACACATCTGAGGCACTCGCATTGCAAATACCGCTTTAACAATTGCATGGGATATGAGTCGTGCTGTGTTAAATGACTCTCTCTGTGCCAGTGTGTCTGCGAATGAGCGCCAAAGGCTCGCTTTATGCAAGTATTAAACAAGTCAACTTGTCGCCAAGAAGCTGTGGCTTTACATAAGCTTGCTGCATCCAGAATAAAGATCTGGCTTTTCTTGTCTCCTCTCCTGACACCACCCCCTCACCTCCCCATCACCTCCTATTCAGGCTGTTAAAGACTCGCTCTCTATATATGGGTTAATATATGTGCTTAAAATCAAACCAGGCAAATAAAAGGCTTTCTTCACACAGGCGCATTAACAAAATGAATAGTCACACAATGCTGATGAGGAGAAAACGTTTTGCTGAGGAGATTTCAATGGAGCGCTGAGGCGGTTTTGTGCATGTGGGACTGAGCCATCGTGTGTGTGTGTGTGTGTGTGTGTGTGTGTGTGTGTGTGTGTGTGTATGTGTGTGTGTGTGGTGTGTGTGTGTGTGTGTGTGGTGTGTGTGTGTGTGTGTGTGTGTGTGTGTGTGTGTGTGTGTAAGGAGGGGGGCAACAAAGGGTGTGACTTTTTTGTGGAAGACTTGATAAACTCAATAGAGCTTATTGAGGGCCCACTCAATGATGAGTCAATGAGGTGGACTTGAATAGAGGGGGTGATGGAGTGAGACACACACAAAATGATGTCCTTTTCTCTCTTGCTCGCTCGCTCACACACACACATATGAACACACACTGAAGTCTGGCTACTTGGCATGTGCAGGTTTAATGGCCAAAGTGATGTGTGAGAAAAGGGGAAGCCAGGGAGGTAGCTGTATGCAAAACAAAGAAAACATATGCAAAATGATGTAAATACAGGCTTGTGTTTGGACAGATAGTACACCACGTCAGCACACACACCCAGACATGTCTTCCTCCCTCCCTCTCTTCCCTTTCCTGTCCTCTTTTCCACTAACCCCTACTTCTGTGCTGTCTAAAATGGATGTGTGGGTATCTTTGTGAATGTGTGTGCACAGTCTATAATGCACAGAAGAACCCCACACAGTTTACACCCCAGTGGAGACCATTAGAGATTCTCTACCAGACACACAGGGAAGCCATAGTCTGAGAGAGACACAGGAAAAGAGGCAAAAGTGCGGGGGAGAGGAGAGAGAGGGGAGAGATGAGGCAGAATCAAGAGAAGAGGGATGAGAGAAAGAGAAAGTCAGTGACAGACTGGCAGACTGATACACAGACACCCACAGATGGGAAGATAAATGAACAGATATTCTGGCAGCGCAACACAATGCTGAGAGAAAAAGGGAACATCAGGGCAAACGTCAGTACTCTTTCTCTCTGCGACTTTCTCTCCATCTTTCCTAGTCAAAGGATCGTCTAAAGATGGCCTCAGCTCTAGTGCAATCTGATGTAACTTGCCAGAAACAGAGTCTCAATACTGCATATCAAACATAGTCATAGCCCAGTCATCAAGCTAAAGAGGGAGGCTATGTGAAATCCATCCAAATTGTGTCAGACTGCAAAGTGGACTGTTACAAACTCCAGGCCATGTAAGTAATTAATTAAGCGGTTATTAACAACCACTTCAGCACATTAATAATTTAGAGATGAGAGAGAAAGAGGACTTAAAGGACACACCTACAGAAAAAAGAAGGTCAAACAGCAAGCTGGAGGGAAGAAGGATGGAGGAAGGTGACGAGAAAGAGACACGAAGAGGAGGAAAGAAGAAGACCAGTGTGTGAACGGGTGTGTGAACGGGTCCCACCAGGCTGCACTCGGCCCCTCCAGGTCACTAATTGCCCCGTGAGAGTGTTACATGTATGTGTATGTGTGTGTGTGTGTGTGTGTGTGTGTGTGTGTGTGTGTGTGTGTGTGTGTGTGTACGAACGCAACGGCTGCATGTGAACAACAACTCCGGAGGAAGGGAGGTTACATATGGGGTTGGCCTTTGTGTGTGTGTTGATGGAAGTGAGAAAAAGAGGGGGGGAGCTGCAGAAAAGAGAGCAAGTGAAAGCGAGTGTAGTCGAAACGGTGCAATCAGCGGAGTAAAAAAGGCGAGCGAGAGACTCCCTGTGTGTGCGGCAGGTCCCCAGCCATCTGGACACTCTCCTCCCTCCCTCCCTCCCTCCCCCTCGCTCTCCTCCCCCCTCCTCTTCCTCTCCTCTGCCGACTGGTGTGCTATTCATGGCGGACCCATTTCACCTTTCAGTGTGTTACGCCCGCTCGCCACAATACATGCTAATGAGGTAGAACAAATGACTTTTTTGCTGTCGGTGCGTGCATGTGTGCGGGCCTCTGTGTGTGCGGGCCTGTTTGTGTGTGTGTGTGTGTGTGTGTGTGTGTGAGTGGGTGGTTGAATGGGTTGCTGAATTCTTCCAATCTCAGCTGCTTGCTACCAAATCGCTCACTTAACTGCCGTAAGACTTGTTAATGGGTATTCAGATGGCATTTTCGCTTCCTCACCTGGAGTCACAACATAACTGCAGATTACCGACACATGATCTGATGTCTTGTACACAGATGTTTGATTTCTAAAGCACTGGAAACAGTAAACTATCCAATATATCCAATAACCCTTTTAACAAAGAGTCTAGGGAACTGTAATCCAAACGCACTTCCCGCTGTGCCTCAAGGATCTATGGCAAATAAACCATATGATCACAATGGGGAACTACCCCATATCCTTTAAGCTTAGGCAGCCTCCAACCAGTCCCATAAATCCACACTCATGGCCTCCATCCATTTATCCTGCTCTGAGTTACTTGGCCCAGTTCCGATCTGATCCGCTCTGAGATGATAAAGTGGAGAGGTGGCTGTCAGTGGAGACAGAGAAGAGGAGAGAGAGCACACATTTCCACTTCTCTGTAACACAGACGACACCAGAGGAATGGAGCGCTTGATTTGTCACAACAGTTCATGAGACAGCACAACTGACGTCGGCAAGAGAAGTGGTGACATCAAGAAAAAAGAAAAACAAGCTGGGAAGAAAGGGGAGTGCCAGGGCGTTGAAGGATTGAGGTACAAACAGAAGATGGAGAGAAGAGGGGAAAGCAGCAGAGAGACATTTGAAAAGGATGAATAGGTATAGCAAAGAACAAGAGAAACGAAAATGAACAGGCTAAATGAGGAACAGTTGATCGAAATCAACACCCGTTCAAGTTTTTCTTGACTAGTTGCTATTCTCTTCTCTCTGCATCACTGGGTGGCGCTAACGATACATCTGAACACCTGCCAACTCTCTCTCCTGCCCCTCTCTCTCCTCCATAGTGAATCACTGCGACAGCCTGGCTTGGCAGTCATAATTAACCGAGTGCTGTAGCTAGAGAGCGAGGGCTCTCAGAGGAGAAACTCACAAGCCACACAGGGACGGAGTTCGTAGTTAGAGCTGCCTCAAGGTAAGATGGCAGTGGCTGTGAGTGTGTGAGGAATAACGTGTGGACAGAGGCATTTAAACACATGCGTGCAAATAATTGTGTGTTTTCATCAGATTGTCAACTCAATGGCAAAGATAATGATGAGGCTCCATTTCAGTTATTTGAAGGGGTGTGGAAAAGAAAAGTACTATCAGTGTCTTTACTGAGTACCAACTGATGATTAAAAAAATACTGCTGGCCATATTAGTGTAAATTGAAAAGCTCGATTTTGAAAGGTTGTTAAAATACAAGACTCCCTGTACATCAGTGCTTGTATTTTTTAAGTTAAATAAAAGTATGTTGACAGTGGCCTTATCCAGTGAATATAATAACAAATGTCTGCCTTTGCTAGATCTATGTAAATATACCTACTTTGGAGCCTGAGTATCATAAGTATTTCCTGTCTCTGTCTTACTACATCCTGAGTCAGAGGAAATCCAATCCTTTTATGGAATAATTTTCTACATGCAAAATACAAACTTGTCCTGCCATCTGTGGAAAAAATGGTATTATTAAGTGACTTTAACACCCAATTAAACTTCCCAATTCTCCTGGTCAAACACCACAATTCTCCAAATGAGAGGGAAACAACTTACAAGATCGTAACAGTGTTCACAGAAATAGCCCTAACATCAGTTTCACAGCAGATATGATTGACTAATGGAAATGGTGCCACAGTTCCTTTAAGTACAGCAACAGGAACCAGGCCATTCCTGGCTCCCTCCCGGCCCCCGGGGCCCAGGGCCCAACCCAACTCACTACACAATGGGCCGGCAGAATGAGAGGAACCGCCAGCCATCCAGAGATAGCCCCGCTGGTCAGGAGAGGGGGGAGAGGATGGGAACCCAGGGAGCATAGGCGAGAGAAGGGTGGGGATGGTTGGCTGCTCGGGGTCAGGATGTGTGTGAGGGGGACAGCGTGTGTGTGTGTGTGTGTGTGTGTGTGTGTGTGTGTGTGTGTGTCTCTATGGGACAGACGGCATTGCACTGCTCACATAAATGTCTTGTTCTTGTGCAAAAACAAACGTACACACACAGCAGCACGCACACACTCCAGAGCCAGGATGTTTTTGCTTGTTTTCAGGTAATAAAAGTTGGAAGAGCAATTGTGGGATTGAAAGCGGACGGAGAATATTTGATAGAGGAGGGAAGGGGGGGTTAAGAGGGTGGTAAGGGACTGATGGCCTTGGGCCTGACCCCACTGTCCTGCCTGCTTCCCTGGGTAAGCAGACCGTCCTATCTGGCTTTTTCAGAAACTGCCCCGGGGCCTCAAACAGTCAGAGCGGAGCAGATTCGGTCTCTGAACTTCCTGATGGCTTCTACTCATCAGGACAAACATTCAAAGTAGAAGAAGTGAATAAGGAAGGTCAAGGTAAAGGCCTGAATGTGGCCCGAGTCCTCCTGATCAGACCTTTTTTATTTGGGGTCTTTAAGGTGAAAAAACCTTAGGGTGCCCACTGTTTTAATTACAGCTGTCAAAGGTGACATACGAACACATTCACAAATATATGTGTATGCAAATATACAAGGTAGGTGAGTGAAATAACAAAGAGAGCGAAATAAAATAAAAACTGACGAAAAATAGACAATGGCAATAAATGTTTGTGCAGAACAATGATGTACTTTTCCTTGCAGTATAGTTATGCCAGGAAGTCTCTGCTTTATTGTCACTAATGATTGTCTGATGACTGTCCATGTGTCTGGCTGATCAAATAAAATAAAAATAAAAACAGTGTCCTTGATTTTTCTTCTTCTGGCACTAGTTCAACATTACTGCTGCTTTCGGACACTAGACAGAGAGGAGACTGTACCACCTTTCCTAAATCAAAACCACTCTGCGGTATAACAGCTGATTGTTTTCGGAGGTTGGAGGGATGTGAGAGTGTGGAGGTGAATGTGTGTGTGCTTCCTGTGCTTACAAATGTCTTCGTGGTTGAAGCATGGCGTGTGTTTGATGTTGAGATATAAAATAGTGTCATTTCTGTTGCTGCCATTTCTCAGGGCACGTTTTCTTGTGAAAATAAACTATTTTAGAATATGTGAATTCATTAATTTATCGTTCCTACACATGCCTTCTCCAGATCCTGATTTAATTTGCACGGCGTGAATGAAAACACTGGCACGTTTCCAATGAGAAGAGGCAATACATTTAAATGCATTCTCCCCTCGCAGTGCACAGGCAGGAGCTGTATTGCGTCTTTCCTCACTTATTAAAAAAACAACAACGGTAAGCCTCTAGATCCATTTTCATGAAATAAGGTAGTTTCATATTGGAAATCATCTGAACAGCAAGAAGTACTTTTAGCTGCAGGCTGTGTCACATTTTACAAGTTTTCTTCCACATACCATGAATGCAGCAACAACAACCTCTAAATCCTCAGTTGCACTATAATTTTCTATTACAGTAGAGAAGCTATATACACTGTGAATTGCATATAGCTGTGGTTAAGACGAGCTGTGTGAACTCCTTGACATTGACTAGTTAAATATAGGTTGACGGATTTCACATCTTATTTTTCCTCAATTGCTGAAAAGCTTCCAGCGTTGAGGCAGTTTGGCGTTAGTGGCTTTCTAAAAGGGAGACAGAGAATCTCAAAAAACACATTAGAGGTCTGAAAGCTGAGGCTTGTATCCCAGCTCAGCAATTTGGAGACTCATAATTGTTGTTGAACATCTTGTACAGGGTATTTCTCTCTCTCTCTGTTACTGCTTTCATCTCTTCCTCTGATGTTGACTCTGTGGCTTCTGCCATCAGTCTCCAGCAGTTGCATTTCTCCCAGTTTCTCTACTTTCAGGCTTGTACTCCAACTGGCACAGACAAACAGGTTTATATCAAACCATGCTTAATAAAATGGCTTTTATCCCAAAACACAAAAAGCCCATTTTGGATTGTTCCCACTGGCCTGACTGAGCGTCTGTGCCGTCAATAAATACAAGTGTTAATCTATAGGCATCATGTCAAATCAAAGCAGAACACTATCTGGTACTAAACTAATTCTTGATTATAATTTCATTAAATATTTGAGACATGCAGGTCTTTATATCTCAACATTTTGTTCTAGAAATGACTTTGCACTTGGATATCTTATTTTAAAATGTCATTCCAGTCTCTTTTCACCTTGCTACATCCCTCACCTTGATACCCCTCTCCCTGCTCCCCACCCCCTTTTGTAATCACAATCTAATCCTTTGCAATCAATTTCCCCGTGAAGATACAACCAACCCCCAACATACACACTCACACACATTCAATCCCGCGAGCAAACAGACATATCGAAGACACAAAAGCAGCCGACACGAGGCTCAAAACACAATCAAAGACATGATTGTTGGTGGTTAAATAAGCACTTGCACTAAAACCATGTTCATAAGATCAATCATCTTCAGGTTAATATATAAATGAGTGCTAACAGGTACATGTGAGTGGGTAGCGCTGAATTATTAAAACCAAATTCATAGATTTAGATACAAGTGTAATCCTTTTATATGGCAATTGTAAACAAACATGGGATAAGCACACACATATGCTGAATCAGTGTGTGTGTGTGTGTGTCCCACCCTTCATCAGCTGGTGACTTGAGCTTGTTATTGGCCTGGGGCAGTGCACGACTAATGCATTAGCGTCTTTGGCCGTTAGGGGCATCTGTCGTGTGGGGTTGCATGTTTCTGTGTGATTGTGCCTTGTACCCTTGGGCAAAGTGGCAAAACCCTGAAAGAAGACTTGTTATATTCAAACCCAGCGCCTGTGTGTGTGGTACAACTAATGCAGGGTTGTCTTTAATGATTTTTAAAATGTTTTTTCCAACATGACATCAATAAAAACATATTACAACTGAAGTGTTGCACTTAGCTGCCCTTTACCTAAGCTTGGAGGCCTGTCACTCTAATGAACTGGTAAAAAATGATACATGCTGCGGCGTCAACATTTGTCTGACACATTTTAGTTTCGATGTTCATTTCACAAAATTGCGAGACTGTTTTGTTTCATTAACATCACTGATTTTATAGAACATAATTGGCTGTAACAATGAGCTCAGCATGCTTTTGTTAAGCAGCTAAATGATGAAAAGTAGGACATGGGTATGTGGCAGAATGAGAGTGTGTGTATGCTGTGTGTTCATACATAAATAAACAGAAGTAGTATTTTTGAGCTCTGTATGAATGTGTAAACTGGTCAAGGTGATAATGATACAGTTCACCTTATCAAACACACACCAGTTACGTTGTACAACACCTTACATGGCACACTCAAACACGCTCTGCATGCTTTCATTTTAGATTGACAACCCTGCCATATGGTGCTGAGCTGCGTGTCTTTGTCTGCAAATTCAACTTGTTACTGTCTGTGAGCATGTGAGAGCGATCTGGTGAGTGCACACCTGTGTGTTTGTTTGAAGAAGTGTGTGTGCGCATATGATGTGCAGTTCAGAGATGATTTGATTCACAAACATAAAGTTGCAGCTGCACCACAATACGCTATCCCTGCACAGCTGTGAATTATTATGTGGACAATTTAATATTGCCAAAGAGGAAATAGCAAATTAAGATCCTTGTTTTGCTGTTCTGTGTGTACTGTGCGGCAAAATGTTTGTGTGCCTTCATTGCCCAAGAAATAACAAGTTCATTGATGGGTCTCTTATTCTATGCTCTTCACTCCTAAATGGGTAGTAGAGGTGTAGACAGAGACCCAAGGGGCCTACTGAAATGCTTAAGGGGACGGGGCTTTCCTCCAACTAAAGCATCCTCAAACTAACAACTAAGCAATCATTTGCCCTCTCACAGGGGAGGCATAAAAAACAGAACCCCAAATTCTTTGCAGTTATGGAAAAAGTGAAGAGAGAACAAATAAGCCAAATACTTTATCTCCCCCTCTAACTGAAAGTTATTACATTTTCTGAATGGTATGACTTTCTAATGGTTAGCATATGTGAGTATGTGTGCTCAGAGAGAGAGCAGTAGTTGAGGCTAAGTTAATAGCCCAAGCAGAGGGGGAACTGGGAACCCTTGGCTTATAAAGGATACTTGTTTCCCTGCCGCACCGAAAACCAGATGTTGATAAAGAGACATTGGGGGAGGAGAGAAGACAGATGGGCAAGACATTACCGTCACTTGGGCCAAACATCTTGAAACATCTGCAAAAAAATGTCGGACCATACAAGGGAAGATGGATTTATGCTCTCTCCTGGATTTTTATTGCTCCGTGAGAGCCCTTCTCCCTCCTCTGCTCCGCGCCTTCTCCCAGTGTTACCAGGACTAAAGAGTTTCGCCGCAATCTGGAGCTGTTTAAAATCCTGGAAAAAGCTGGGATATTCCCCTCAAATGGCTTTATCGTGGAGAGAAGACAAACATGTCTGTACACTGCAGGAGCCATAAAACTTCAAACAGGGCCGCAGTATCTGCCCAAATCTGCACGAGTCCAGTATCAAGCACACTAACTCGATATGAAACACTATAAATGTCAAACTACATTGCAATACAGGCACCAGTGTGTGCGCGAGTAGACGTCCTGCACATGTGGGGCCAAAAACATAATTGATATCATATTTCTAAAAGTGGAGCTTGGTTACCATGGAGACACACCATCTACGCTGGTATGAAACGCGCAGCTGAGGATGACATGTCCATATGGTGAGAGTACGACAGAGGGGAAGAACAGATGCTTTGATGAAAGGGCTGTCAATCGCAAATCCATAAGAGCAGCTGGGGTCATGAATGTATATCAGATGACACTACAGATACAGAGGCAGACAAATAGATTTGTTTAGATAGTTGGACAGATGGAGAGATGGAGAGATGAATAGATACCACGATATTTCTCCTCTAATTCTAAGGCTTTCTATCTGAACACACACATCTGGGGAAAGGCAGCTCTTGAGATCTCTATCTATTCATCGATACACAGCTACAGCCTCGCATCCAATCCTCACAACTCCCCCTTTCTTTACTTAACCACCATTTTCAGCCAGAAAACCAGGACTTTTTTTGTATCCCCTCGGAGAAAGGAAAACCCAGTGAGTGTGATTATTGTGAGCATAATCTTCTTTTTTTTGGAGGTGGAAATGCCATCAAATATCATTTCTACTGAGATAAAATGAAGTGCAATTTTGTTCCCGGCGACGGCTATATCGACTGTGAGCATACAAACACTTAGCGGGGTGGCCAGCAACAATTCAGGCTATTGAAGGCTGAATACTGAGAACAGGATGCACTCGAAGTTAAACAAAATAGGGCTTTTACTTGGCCCCATTTTGGGAAAATGGAGCTCCTTTCATTTCTTTATGTAACCCCCACTGTCTCCTCTGCCACTCTCCCTCTTTCTCTTTGAACCCATTTCTAAAATGGTCCTTCCTTGAAATAATTGACACTCTGCGTTTATCATTTGAGGCACCTGCTGTCGGTTTGACAACAAGACAATCGGACGGAGCGAGCGGCCGTCGTCCCATTGTCCCTTCTCCCTGTTTGTCTGTGACACTAACAGACAACAGCTGGAAGCCCTCTCCTCCTACAATACTCATCATGCAAGTCAAATTCAACCACAAAATAAAAGGGCCTCATTATTTGGCTGCAGTGGTGTGATTTTAACCAGCAAAGAGAGGAAACAATTATTTAGTTGTGTCTGCTGATGGTAGATAAAAGATCTTGTGAGCGACTGGAGTCTTAAAACAACAGCAGATCTATCTGCTCTGCATTTGTCGACAGTATTTTAGCACATCTTAAACGCAGATGTCTATTGGCTGCTTGCACCTACTCACAAATACACACATGTACTGAGTTGACACACATATGGGTGTAGACATTCAGAATATGCGCCCATCTCCTCACACACATAGTTGAACATCCCCATCTCTCCTCTTCCTCGTCTTCTCTCTCTAGCTGTAATTGACTGAACACGTCAATACTCGGAGGGAAAAACACAGAGGGTCCACTGTCTGCATCTATTGATCGCCGCTTCTCGCTTTCTCTCCCTCCCTGTCTGCTGATCTTAATTACACTTCTTTTTACCAGGCTAGCCATGGCCTCCACTCCAGCGACTGCCCTTTTCATAAAGTGTAAAGTCCAAATCCATACATCAAAATGAATGAGCTGTAGATCAAATATGAGGGTATCCAAGCTGATAAGCAGGGATGGTGGTGGTACATTATGTCCTTTTAAAAAAACAAGCAGTAACAGAAGTGTAGAAAGGTGCAGGTCAACGTTAACAATGTAGACTTTTTATGGAGAAAGCCACCTTGGTTTAGGTGATTAAAAGCGCTAAAGCGTGACGGGGCTGAGGGAAGGTTTCTCCACAGCCTCCCTCTCCCTTTTTCATCCCATTCCTCTTTCTTTGTCAATTCGTCAGATGTTCTGCCTGCCTGTTTGTTTTAAGAGCTGTCTGTCTGCGCCCACCTCTCTGTCTCTGAAATACGCACACAAACAAGGACACAAACGACTTTTATGGGCAGGTTTTATGGACTGGCAGCAAAGCAAGCCGGTCCATTCTTCAACAATTGTCCTCTCGTGAACTAGGGGGAAAAAAAGGCTCCTAATCGCACAGTTTCACAGCTCATACTCCCCATCAATCAAACCTCTCTGTGTGTCCTCGGCAGTTGTGTGAGCATGTGTGTGTGTGTGTGTGTGTGTGTGTGTGTGTGTGTGTGTGCACACTTTCACCTTCCAACATCCCAAACCTCTGCGGAATCACGAAACAAAAGCTATTAGAGATGGCAGCGCAGTAATCTCTTTCCACATGTGCCCACACACGTACACACATTTCCTTTTCATGCAAACCTTCATAAAAGAAAAGGCAAACACACATAGGAACACACACACATTTAGGAACACACACATACACACACCTCTGAATTCCTTTTCCTACCACTGTCTAAACTTTAGATGTAAATTGTGTGACAGGTGAATATTGAGGAGGAAAGGGATAACAGGTAACATCTTCACTCTGCCACATTATCGACGCTCCACATCACTAAGAAGTGCTTATTCAATATTGTTACTTTGGCAGAGTGCAGGGCACCACACACTTTAGCGTGTGTCCCTTTGTATTCATTAAAAAAAAAACATTGACACCTACATGTGCACTTACGCTTACACACACAGTCACAGAATCACATCCAGTTACTTATCTTTTGGAATAAGAAAAGGGGCTTGTCAGGATGGCATTGACATTGTGTGTGTGTGTGTGTGTGTGTGTGTGTGTGTGTGTGTGTGTGTGTGTGTGTGTGTGTGTGTGTGTATGTGTGTGTGTGTGTGTGTGTTGTGTGTGTGTGTGTGTGTGTGTGTGTGTGTGTGTGTGAGTGAGGGAAAGGCAATGTGCATTAGGGCGATTACAATATCAGCCGACTCCAGATGGAGGCAGGAAAATAAACAGTGGGAGAGAGAGAGAAAGAACGCATGAGGGGAAAAAACATCATGAGACAGAGCCTAAGAGAGAGATTGTGTGTGTGTGTGTGTGTGGTGTGTGTGTGGTGTGTGTGTGTGTGTGTGTGGTGTGTGTGTGTGTGTGTGTGAGTGAGTGAGTGTGTGTGTGAGTGTGTGAGTCTGCCTGTGTGCGATACAGTTTGAGAAAGTGAAGTTAATTAGCAACTCAATCCCTGTCTATATAGAGAGGACTGAGCGAGGAGTGTGTGTGTGTGTTGTCCTGCACACGTCTATCAGAATGTTTCATTGGAAGAACAGTAAGCAAGCCAGCTGTCTTTCTTTAACAATACTGCTAGTAAAGCTGCCTCTATGCATGTTCACAACAGTTAAGAAATGGAAGAAGAAGAAGAAGAAGTTGGAGAGAGAGAGAGAGAGAGAGAGAGAAAGAAATGAGAAGAGAGGAAGGGAGAGAGCGAGGGAGAGAGAGGAGAGAGAGAGAGAGGAGAGGGCGAGAGAGAGGAGAGAGAGAGAGGAGCGAGAGAGAGAGAGGAGAGGAGAGAGAGAAGAGGAGAGAGAGAGAGAGAGAGAGAGAGAGGAGAGAGAGAGAGGAGAGAGAGAGAGACTAAGAGAGTTACGTGGGTTGTTGTTGAGGTAAAGGAGGATTAGATTGTAAACTTTAGTCTAATTTATCTCAGTGGGTCTCAAACGGTTTGGTCATCTATGTAAACAAATATTTCCATCTATGTAATATTAGTTGTATATAAAATAAGTTAAGAAATCCTTCCAATGTGTACTATAGGTCAGTACAAAAATAAAAACACAGTTTAAAGGGGAGTGATTAGTCAAATATGCATAAATAAAAAGAAAGAATGCAGACTAGGTAAGATAAAGATAGGAGAGAGGAGTTGATCAATGATTTTTTATTGATTGTGAGCATATTCTAATGTTTTTTTGATTATTGAAATATATACAGTTCTGTTTCATATGAGTGTTGAGAACTGTATCCATAAATCTCTTAATGTTGCCCTCAAAGTGCACCAGATTGATACATTCAACTTCAATTTAAAGAAAATAATCTTCGCGGGGGTGCATTCCCCCGGACTCCCCTAGAGGTCATCACAAATAAAACAGGCTCACATGGATAGGATACTAGATAAGTGTGCACACTCATTATATACACTACACATTTTTCTTGGATTTGTTAACACTATAGTCCCTAATATATTTGTAGAAAGGCAGGAAATGGAATTAAATTGAGAACATTTTTCATTGCGGAGGACCCCCTGTTTTGTGTCCCCCCCACTTCTCAAACCAAAGTTACACCCTTGCTTGCATCCATAACAGTTGATGAATTGTCAGACTCTGCCCTATTGGTCTCTTCTTCACTTGCCCTATAAGTCTCCTGTTATCTGGAGTAAAAACACGAACAATGCCAATAAAATCAGTTTGTAGTGCTCGCTGTTGACTTTGACATTAAATAAGCCCCTTGTAAAGGCCAACTCACAACTACAATAAAACAAAGACCTCTTGGTTTTGAGAGTACTGGAGTATTCACACACACGCGCCACGTATACAACGCACTTGGACAAATCCTTACACAGACCCCCACACACACATACAAGCAAATCCTTTTATACAGCTGCTGCTCTTTCATGGGTGATGAAATTCAATAAGCAGTGAAGAGAACTGCCCTCTTGCTGATAACCATCAATGGGCCTATCGATCTACAAGGGTATGTGTGTGTATGTAGGTGCTCGCACACACACACACACAGACTCCATCTATAATTCACTCAGGGACTTGGTAAGAGATGGCTCTGAATAATCAGAACAGATCTATACATCTTGAAGGAGTGCATGGAACAGTGGTTTTACTATCCAATTCGACTGCTGACATTTGCCCCCGGACTGCATGGCTTCAAATGCAACCTGTGCCTGTTTCAAAATGCTCTGCCATCTTAATACAGCTTTCATGCAATTACAGGAGGAATTACTTCTTAGTTTTCCTTGTTTTTTTCTTGAATGGGATCGCAACCGACCTTCGAGATTGAAGTCCAAAACATAACTTGAAATTCCAGCACAAGAAAAACTGACTTATTCTACTTATTAAGTAGTGAATTAACTCACGAGACCATACTGCATTTAAATCATATGCATATAGTCTAGCCAGCCCATAAATGACGTAGCTGGTCTTTGATTCTGCCATAACAACCTGCCATACAAAAGATGTGTCTTACTGATCATTTTGGGCGTCAAGCACTCTTGAACTTAACTCAGCTTATTGATAGTCCCACTAGAATAAACTCTGCCAAACCCAATAACGATACCCTTATAGATGTCATTCTAACAAATGCAGCTCATAAGTATGTGTTTGTTGGTGTTTTTCCTAATGATATCAGCGACCATTGCACTATTGCTTGCGTTAGGAGCACTAAGTTGCCCAAAGCCAAGGGCCTTATTGTGCTCAGACGCTGCTTCAAACACTTCTCTGAGCAGGCTTTCCTACACGATCTGGCGGAGGTTAAATGGCACTTCATAGCGTTAATTCCATCTGTCGATGTTGCCGTCCAATTTGTTATTGATCACTTTTTATCGATTATTAATAGACATGCCCCCCTTAGAAAATTCAGAGTTAAGAATAGGAACACTCCATGGTTTACTAGAGAACTATCGGATCTAATTCATGATCGAAATAAGCAATGGTCCTTAGCTAGAAAGTCTAACACTAGTGATGACTGGCTTCTTTTTCGTGTCCTCAGAAATAAATGTTCAGCCCTTATTAAAAAAGCTAAAGCTGATTACTATCTGAGCTTAACCACTGATTGTTTAATGACCATTCTAAGTTCTGGAAAACAATTAAATTACTTCAGAACAAGAAGGTTTCTAGTTTCCCAAAAAAACTGAAGGTCAGTGATTCTTTTATTTCAGATTCAGATGGTATGGCTAATGCTTTCAATGCTCACTTCAAAAAGGCTGGTCACATTTTTGATGAGCAAAGTCATGACTCTCTAAAAGGTCGTACTCACAGCCCTAGTCAAGAGATGAACTCCCCTGTTTTTGATTTAGCTTATTTCTCGGTCTCTGAAGTCATACAGGGTTTGCAATCAATTGATCCTAAAAAGTCTGCCGGGCCTGACGGCCTCGACCCGTTCTTTTTAAAAATTGCAGCTCAGATTATAGCACAACCAGTAACTGATATTTTTAATCTCTCCCTGTCCACTCACACACTGCCATGCTGTGTGGAAGCAAGCTCTGGTATCGCCCCTCTTGAAAGCTGGTGATCCCATGGAGCTAAATAACTATCGTCCTATCTCAAATCTTTCTGCGTTATCAAAGATTCTTGAGTCCCTAGTTTCTACTCAGCTAAAACTTTTTTTAAATTCACACAACATCCTTAACCCTATGCAATCTGGATTCAGATCAAAGCACAGTACTGTGACTGCCGGTCTGAAAGTCTTAGACGATATTAAGGCTGCTTTGTATAACAAATCTGTATGTGTTGCATTGTCTATTGACCTAGCCAAAGCATTTGACACCGTAGATCACCACATTATGTCTAATGTTATGTTGATGTCTCGTTTCGGTCATAATGCCATTAGCTGGTTTCAGAGTTATCTAACCGACCGTACTCAATGCGTCAGGTTGGGTAGTACTGTCTCTGACCCTGTCACCTTGAAGAAGGGAGTTCCACAGGGCTCTATTTTGGGGCCTTTGCTCTTTTTATTATATGTAAACAATATTTGTAATCAGATGCAATTTTCTACCTATCATATGTATGCTGATGACACTATTGTATACTCATATGCTCCTTCTCTGGATATGGCCGTTTCCAATTTAAAATCTGATTTTATCACGCTGCAGCATGCACTTCTTGATTCCAAACTGCTTTTGAACAGTAAGAAAACCAAAGCAATGCTTTTTGCTCCAAGTCAGCGTCCTCTTGCCTCTCCATTGACACCCTTGATGGCGTCTCTGTTGAGTTTGTCGATACCTACAAATATCTTGGCTTTTGGTTGGACAGTAATCTCAACTTCAAACACCATATTGAAGTTCTAACTAAGAAATTGAAATTCACTCTTGGCTTCCTTTACAGACTTAAATGTTGTTTTTCAACTTCATCCCGTAAAAGGTTGGTCTTATTCCTGTCCCAGCTGGACTACAGTGATACCATTTATAGATTTGCCTGTCCCACTGTTTTGGCCAAACTTGACCCACTCTACCATGCTGCACTGCGTTATATCAAATGCACCCTATAGGACTCATCATTGCAAACTGTATAGCCTAACTGGATGGTCCTCACTTACTATGCGTAGGATGCGGCATTGGTTTTTATTAATGTATAAAGCCATTTTAGGTAAGCTTCCACTGTACATATGTGCCAGATTTGCTCCAGTTTGTGACTCTTACAACCTCAGATCCAGTGCCTGGATACGGTTCCAGGTACCTGCTGTGCAGACTGAGGCTGGGAAAAGGAGTCTTTTTTATTATGGTCCTTGGTCTTGGAATGACCTTCAATCACGCCTCAAATTGATGGCACGTCTCAATAGCATGTTTTAAATTGAAGTTGTCTGAAGTCCTTACCACTAGCTGCTCTTGCAGTAATAAGTAGTACCTTTCTTACTGTCCTAATGTGCACAATGTAGTGACTGCTTTTTTGTCTTTTGTTTTCTTAGTTATGTTCTCTGTATTTTATATGTTTGTGTTATGTGTAACGTTGCTGCCTTCTTGGCCAGGTCAGCATTGCAAATGAGATTCTATCTCAATGCTTTTATCTGGTTAAATAAAGGTTAAATAAAAATAAAATAAAAACTCTCAAATTGGCTCGTATAAAACCAAATGAGCATACTAAACAATACAGCTGATGCGATTATTCTTGGCATCATTCAGCTTTTGCCTTTTGGGGAGATAATATGTGCAACGTGTAGCTGTGTGAAAGTTCAGCCCTTCAGCTGATACAGAAATATACAAGTGGGCTTCATGATGTAGCCGGCATATTAACTCCGTTGAGTCACCATCACTTATTCACCATGCAGAAAACCTGGACTGCATCCAAATGTCTGTGTGTCATACTTTAAAGAAGTGCTCTGAAATGACATCACAGCGCTGGAGCCTCCATGATACTCTGTGATTAATGGGAAATCAATGTTTTCATTGTGAAATCATAGTAATTAATTGTTTGAGGGTGTGATCTCATATCTGTATTGAAATACACCACTGTGGTAATCATTAATAACCACGTAAATAAAAAATTGTGAGGTGATATGTGTGTATGCACCAGGGGTATGTAAGTGTTTCTGAGCACGTCTTTGTGCGTGTGAAGGCGAGAATAAAATGGCTGCCATCATTTTTGCAAGGCCACGTCTGTGTCTATCAGCGGACTGATGCATTTGACCCTAAAGCCTGAGATCAGGGAGGAGGGAGAACAGGTGTGAGGCTGGTGGCTGGGCAGATGGACCCTGGAAGAGCTAGCTGGTGCTGCAGAGCCTGGATGGACTGCAGAGAGTTAGCAGCCAACGTTAACACAATCCTGTTTATACAGCGTGCGCAGACATGCATGTAGATCCGGCAACACACACACATACACGTGCAAACACACACAAACACAGTCATAACCTGAAAACGGCATTTATCATTTACTCTTCCCTCATCCCAGCTTTGTTTACCTTTCATTTATTATTTCTGTCTCTCTGCCTCTCTCTCTCTCTTTATCTCTCTAAACACACACACTCCAGGTAATAGTCTTTTCAGTCAAGTCACTATTTTAATGGAAGTCCCAGAGGTTAAAGAATGGACAAAAACAAAAACAGATGACGTAATAAATGACGTGCAGGGAAACAAATTCAAATAGTATGACCACTGCAGTTAATAATGATAAATAATAATAATAAAAAATAAGTTTGCTCATTTAGATCACAATTAAACAGAAATATAGGATACATATGACAGCCTGAAATGATCGAATCTTGGATACACAGAAGACATTAAAATCTCAACAAAAAAAAATCTAATATAGCCTACTATGTTTTATTGACAATGCAAAATGCTCATAAACTCTCCTCGTTTTTAATCTATATTTAACTGGTGGGTCACGCCTTTAAGAGGAGTTAACAATCACGCCCTCGATGCCTAAAAAGCTTTGCAAGGGACTAATCGCCATGCGTAAATAAATTCCAAAACCCTGTGGGTTTCCAGGAGATATTTTCCTCCCTCTCTAATCTGAGCCGTGAGAACAGTCGGGCATCGACAGCAGGTTGAGCCCCAGCAACCTCCCACCCTAACCCGCATTTCTGAGCTTCTCCCAGTCGGGAAACAGATTCCCACTGGAGTCAAATATAGCCCGAACCCTTTAATTTCAATCCTACGACACTCCATTAAAAAGGGGAACAAAATATATCCGTTTTTCTCTTCTTTTTGTTGTTGTGCTTTTTGATTATTTTGTGATGGCAAAGTCGCAGCGGGAGGAGATGGAAACTTCACATGGATTTTAGAAGATGCGTTTGACAGTTGTGACAGAGCTTTGGAGGAAGTCTTCAAATGCAAACTGTGAATTTCAAAGTATGTCTCAAAGACAGCAGAGGGAGAGGAAGAGAGCACGGCTCTTCGCTAAACAGCCAGGGATAGCAAAGTCAAAATATCTTTCCAAAATAATTGCAAACATCAACCTTTTGGAACAGATGTATTGACATTTTCCTATTTTAGAAAATAGTAAACAATTGTCATCAAATTAATGAATGCGTTCTGTAAGTGAGAATGGGGCCTAAATCCGTGAATTCATCTCTTTTTCTTTGATTTAAAAACCTGCATGCTCTCTGTGGCACAATAATATCTATCTCAGGAGTCGCCTCACAATATAACTAATACTCTGAATCCATAAAGTGTTCATGCTTTCTGGGGATTATCAGCTGATAGGAAGGCTACTTCACTTCTCGAAATGGTATTGACACATCGGAAGGATAACACTTGATCCGTGAACTTCAGTGGCCTGTTGCCCGTGGACAACTCTCCATCCCGGGTCCAAGCCCATGAATTCAAAACTGCTTTTTATGGAGACAGGGACAGCTGTGAGTTGGTGTCACTGATTACACAAACTGAACCAGCAATTTATAGAAAGCCAATTGTACTTCTGATAACACAAACATGGAACAAATACTAGTTAAAATGCAGCTCCCAGTAGACAATATTATAGGTTTACTCGAATAGTCCTTAATCGTGAGCAATTGGGTTTCAATCTCCACTGCTCAGCATTTTTTCTTCCATCAGAATAAAACCATAACATGCACTATTACGCACAGCACAGACACGCATTGTTCCCTCCTGCAATAGGTCTGTCATCGCAGTTTTTCTCAGACAACGACAATACAATAAAAATGTTATTGCTGGCTATTGTCATATGTTGTGTTTTAATATAAATTACTCCACGTTTATCAGCCGCACCGGAGCTGCTGCTTAATTTACATTGAAACATATGAAACGAATCATTAATGTCATTTTATAGTGGTTCAGCTCCTATTTCCTAGTATTTCTTATGTATTCTTACAAAGCCAATGCGTAATCAAAATACAAATAATATCTTAAAGAAAGAGAGAAGCCACTTACACTGAAAGGAGGCAGAAATTCCCACCATGCGGTACGTTGATGTGAGAGGGCTAAATAATTTCCAGTCCTTTGGACTCCGCGCAAGGTCCCCTGGATGATCCTCTTGTATCGGGAAAACGAAAGCTACAGAGTCCAGCCAGCACTCAAGGGCTCTGGCGGTATACTTCCAGGAGCTCCAAAATGTGGTTCAAACTCCGACTGAAGAAGAAGGGGATCTCTCGGCTTCACAGAAGTGTTCAGTCACTGTGGTTATTCAGGATGGGAGAAGCCGGGAGTGTTGTAAAGGCGCAGAGCAGGAGGAGAGATGAGACAGCGATGGAGAGGGAGGATGCAGTGCGCAGGGCACCCGTCTGATTTCCTACCCGCCTTTACCACTTTCTTCCAAAATCCTTTAAAACGTCGAGTCAGTCTAGATTGTAGAAATTCTTTTTTTTAAATATGAGAACAATTCATACACACACCGTCGGTCAATGGGCTCCTTGTTTTCTGGCGTGCGATAGAGGAGTAGCGGCACTCTGCCTCCAGTCGGCGGTGCGCAGCAGAGCCAGGTGGCGGTGGGCGGGACTGCCGAGGAGGAGGGGGCGGCGACTGGGCAGCAGCCAGCATCTGTGTGTCCTAAAACAGGTTGGAAAAAGCGGGGTCAGGTCAAGTCGAAGTGGTTTCTACCAGTAGCAGCGGCTCTCGAAGCTTCTTCACGTCAGGGGCTCCCAGGGAGATCACACCAAGGTTGTTATTTACCCAAAGACAAAGGAAACGAGTGCCATCACATATGACTGGATAATTAAAGGATACCTTCAAGTCTGTCTTAATTTTTGTTTACATGACCATGTCTGCATAAACTCGTCATTAGTTGCTGATATTGCATTATTTGCACACAATGGATAATTATTTGTATTTACTTTTCTTAAATTGAATTTTCTTATGAAGGTTGTCTTTGTTGCCGGATTGGAACAAGAATTTCAGCGACAACATTTTGTTGTGTCCGCATTGCTTTGAGAAAGATGCTAACAACGTTGAACCATCATTAAAATCTTTGCTTAATGAGACAAGTTAGATACTAGATACAAATACTTTGTGCATATCCATTCAACTACATGAAATTAACCAGATTACCAATTTGGTTAAGCTTGGGACCCCCCAGAGTGTCTTTAGGGACCCTCAGTGATCCTTGAAGCCCGCTTGGAGAAATACTTGCACCAACAGCAGTGGAGTGTCACGGACAACAACAACATCCAGCCAGATGACTGCTTGAGGAGCTGGTAGGCTGTTGTGAGTGTGGGTGTGTGTGCAAGCAAGATTGTGTGATGCATGTCTTAACTCTCTATCTCACACACAACACACTCACAACACCACACAACAACACACCACACAACACACACACACACCACACACACACACCACAACACCACACACACACACCCACACAACACACACCACACACACACACACACACACACACACACACACACACACACACACACACACACACACACAACACACACACACACACACACACACACACACACACACACACACACACCACCACACACACCACCACATACAGGATTTTGTGTGTGTGTCTCTCAGCTGAAAAAGACACAGGCAGGCTGGCCTGCAGTAACCTAAGGCAAACACTTTCCCCGGACCATCTGGAAGTCATCTCGCCCGCAGAGCCAGTGAAAGCACAGAGCAGAAGCTACGTTTACAACTCGGGATAACAACCGCATCCACTTGAACTGCATGGTTGAACAAGTCATGCACCAAGGCCCGATCATAGCATCTCATAAATGTAAAGATTCTACTGTATTTTGTCCTGTAATATATACTTGTATGTGTGTTGGTGGTGGTGTTAACAATAACTCAAATTGATTATAAGACCTTTATGAATATTTAGTCCCCTCTTGTCTGATGTCAGATAACGTGGTTTCTAATTTACAGAGGTGAATACAACAAAAAAACTAATTCTGTGTTTTTACTAAAAAAGTACTTCATCCACCTTATGGAGCATCACCACAACAAAAGCAATATCTTCCACTTGTCTGTCACGAGCTGTATGTAAAACATTGTTAGCACACCATCAGCACAAATCTCATTGTTCCCTCAACGCAGTCTCTGTGGGGAAAAGATGATGCCATTAATGGCAATTGTTTGCAACATTAACATTGTGCATTTCTCTCCTTCACTTCAGCTCTCTCCCTCTCATATCCCCCTTGTCTCACAGCTTCAGCGGCGGGTACGTGTTCTCAAAGGGAAAATGGATAGGGAGAGTCTGGCTCTCTGACGAGCACAGAGCAAAGACTGTGTGCTCTACTTCCATCTTTCAGTCTGGGTCCTTTTGTTAATCTCTGACAAAGGCAGTGGGCTACACAGGATGTGTGAATAGATAGGGGGAGAAGGTATGGGATGGAAGAAGAGGAAGAGAATATTGGACGAAATAGATTAAAAGAAAATTAGATGTGGTTCATAATGAAATTAACGAAAAAGGACAGATTGTGGTGAATTGATGTCTGAGAAAATAAGTGGCTTCTGAATCAGACATGAGAGGTGCAGAGGTAATGTGCCAACTCAAAGTGAATAACCTCATGTAGTCCGAAGGAACCAGCGGGGATGTGAGGATGCCGTCACTCTGCGCCTATTTGTGTCCTCTGGTTTGTTCCCGGAGAGCAAGTTCTCTCATGGCAATCACAGCGAAACATCTTGACGGCCGGAGGCACAAGGATAGGCGTTGAGGAAACCTGCAAGGGAAAGGAGAATAGGGCAATGATCTGTGTGTGTGTTGTGTGTTGTGTGTCCTGTGATAACGGTGCATGAGAGCAGGAAACACACAGTGCCTGTTTTTGCTGCAGGGGTTCCTGGAAGTCAGCCGCCCAGTGTGATCGGCGACATACACACACAGACACACACACACACACAGACACACACACACACACAGACACACACACACACACACACACACACACACACACACACACACACACACACACACACACACACACACACACACACACACACACACACACACACACACACACACAGACACACACACGTGAGGACGCACACAGGATACCTCGCCTCTGAAAGGGAAAAACATGCTGCGCCTGATACATGTGGACACAGACAAGCAGACTTCCTGCATTTTCCCACCTACTGGGCGGCCACCTGTAACACAATCACACACACACACACACACACTCAGATTACATACACATTCTCTGGGACAAAGCCAGAATGAGACAAATATAAGTTGGGAGTTTGGGAGTTTACAGTAAACAAGTGCCATTCAAACCCTGTAATTATCTGCCATTGGGTCAACAACAGTCTGGGGCCAAGAAGCTCGTCATCATCAACACTACCACTGGTTATACAAACAACAGGATAGGCAGGGAGATATATCTAAAGTTAGGTACAGTATTTTCAAGACTGTATAAGACATCAGTAGGATCTAGTGAAGATTAATCCAGAAAGATTTGCATGAAAATAATGATGCTTCCCTTTCCAACCGAATCAGATTTAGATCTTTGATGCTTTTAGATATGTTTGTCACACCCTGATTCTCTTCCACATTTTCGAGCTAGTATCTCCAATATCTCATGTTCACTTTAGATCCTCCTACTCTGAAGTATCCCATGTGTCAACGCCATTTCCTATCACCTAATCTACCACCTGTTCCAACTTGCCCATTAGCCTTGCAGTATAGATTGTATGTGCTTTTAACTTATCATTACAGCCATCATCTGCCTGACTTCTGCCCTTTTGCCTGACCCTAACTGGATTAATTTTTGCCTTACTCACATGTCTGGTATTGACATCGATGCTAACACCTACTTGTTTTTTGGAATATGCACAGGAATTAAAAACAATTCTGTTAATTCAGGTACATGTTTGAATCATCCAATACCACTATTATTGTTGGGTAATTGGGATTAACTCTATCAAGTACAGCATATTCCTTTTTTTAAAGAATGGTGTTCAAGGTAACTTTTAAATTGTCCACAAGCTATTCAGCAAATAATGAATACCTGATGAATCAGCTACGGATACAAAATTAAAGTAACATTTATGGAGACATGGAGTGCGAGTCTGTCAAGGGTAAAATGTGACTTTTATTAAATGTCTTCTCAAGGTCGATGTGCTAAATGAGTGAGGGATTTTTTGTTAACTGCATGGCTCAAATGTAATATTTGACAAAAACATTTGATTTATCTATTTGGCTTAACTTGAGGCATTTCTGTAACATTACATTCCATCATCCACATGCCATTGAAATCCATTTACAAAATACTGAACTGAATCAAATACAATAAAAAAAAACATCCCTGTCACAAAATAAATAAATATTTAAATTCCAAATATTTCTCTACAACTTATGTAGAAAGTATAAAAAGCAATGAATTAAATTAACCAACAAAGACAAAATCCCCAACCTTACTTCAAAAGAGATGCAAAGGGATTTTAAGAGGGAGGAATAGACACAGAGCTGCATGATGGGATGGCAGCTGCAGTGCAGCATCTTATGCAGGTACAGTGTCTGGAGAGGGATCTCACACACCGGGGTATTATGGAATTCAACCACCGTCTGGCTCATAGCAAAGGAGAGGAACTAAGTGGGTGAAAAACTGACAATCTTGCCTTCCTCCATGAGAATGTAAATGAGTCTTTCCAACTCAGAGAAGACCGGCTAAATATCTTGACAGCCTGCAAACAAGCAAGACAATAACTTTCAAATCACGCTGTCGGACAAAATCAAAAGCAAACAGAAAGGATGACATCTTGACAAATATATTACATTTAAAAATGCGCTAGGGCAAGTTTCCTTTGCGAGGAGATAGAGAAAAAAACAACCAAAAAAATGATATCCCAATTGTTTTGTCTTTTGCTTACATCAAATCCTGAAATATACGTCTGTCATTGCTTCTCTCCTGAAGCCTGGAGGGTTTCCCACAATGCTCGGGGCTGCTGTCTCATATGCATTTCATGTGAACATGTGAAAATCTCCCTGTTTGTTTGCAACCACACCGCTCCTCTTTCTGCCTAGCCCTCTCCTCCCTTTTTCATCACTCCCATGATCACTCTGCTTGTGAAAAGAAAACATTTACAGACAAGATGCAAGGAATGTTATGTTGCTTTCCTGTCAGTCGGTCTGGCAGAAAGTCTGTTTTTTTTTTCTGAAATGAGCAGAACCACGGAAAGTTGAGCCTGGATTTAGCACCATTAATTTGCCAAAACGGGACAATGTTTTAACAACTGGAAGTGTACTCAGTCAATGAAACCTTTAAAACACATCTCGAAAATTAGGAAGTCAGGTATACTTTATAGCCTCGGGACATTATACACACTAAAAAAACACTGGGGCATTTTATATTTACGGCTCATGGACCTAAACTGTAAAGGAGCTCCCGCCATACCCATCATTTCCATGCAATAAGAAGTTACTCATTATGAAAATGCAATAAAGGCATTTCCTTTACTTCCTTTACTGTGTAATTCCTACCCTCGTAGCTTCCCTTCGACAGCTGTGCTAATCCCTTTGTTATAATGTTACTTGGTTCTTCTGAGCCTCTTGATGTTGGTGAAACAATTGTACAGTGGAATTCAATTGATGAAACTACTCGTCAGCTCCGAAAGTAATTAACCACCTAACATTTCTCCTTTGTCTTAGGAAACAGTGTGATCTTGACTCACTGCTTTCACCCACTGAAGAGTACTCTTCCACTGTTTATTCTCGTCACACAAGGACACATTTAACGCCTCTGGATGTATGAGAAATGTAATGGAAAATGTTGCGTTGATTAACATTTCACAAGTTGACAACTCAATGTTTTATTTATGGTCCTTTTACCTATTTTTGTTCAGTTTTACTTGGATAACTCTATTATTTGATTTCACAATAGATTCTAGCAGATTGAGATCTACCACAGGTCTGAAAGTATATTTAGATTCAATTAAATAACTATTGTCAAATTAATATGGCAGTGACTGTTGAGGACTTGTGTCTCTTATCAGCTAATGGATAAAAAGTCAGTGTTTTCTTAGTGGTTGCAATCATCACACCGTCCAACCATGTTCCTCAGAGGGAGCCTGTTACATTCACCAAACTCAATGTAAAGGTATCGGGGGATCATTCCCACCTCAGGGATTGAGTTAACAATGATATTACCGCATGTTGGATGGGATTTTGAATGCTTCTGCCTGGATCGAATACAAAAAAAAAATAGTACTGTATAGACAGGAGAAGAAAAGTTAAGAAGATAATGAGTGGAAAGAGGACAAAGGATGGTAGAAAGGAGAGAGATGACTGGTTGAGCGAAAGGTAAAGTGGGGAGATTGGGTGTCTGAAAATGGCTGTATACCTATGGGATGTAAAGCATTTCTCCTACACATGTATGTATAATAGCTGCCTAGGGTTGCTATGATTGGCGTCGATGCTCCAGGCCCCATCCATCATCATCACCCACCTTGCTGCACCTCGCTTGTGGACCCGACTTCCCAACTTCCCGCAAATCATCGGCCAGATGGCCCTCGCCAACGCTCGCCCGCTTTATACACCTGATATGAAGCTATCCGTCATCTGATAACGACCGAGCTTTGGCGGTCCCCCAGCTGGGGCCTCTGCTGCGGCACTGGGCACTGGCGGGTATCGGGGATTGGGTGGTGGCGGGGTGGTGCACAGGCTGACTGCCCCTCTGATGGATTAGTGCTAGGGAGTGCGGCTGGGGAGGGGGTGGCAGTGCTGAGGCGTGCCCCCTAATAGGATTCACCGTCATCCAGTGGACCATGGAACAGTTGGAAGGAGTGACAGGAACGAGAAAGACAGGGTATGTAGTGATGAAGCGTAACTCAGACAGCAATACAAAGAGGAGAAAATGGTGGAAGAGCCATTAAATTCACTAAAAGATGAAGGAATAAGAAAAGGAACAACACAAAAGGAGACCAAAGAAAATGACCAGTTGTTTGATTGAGAATCTGTCTTTACTTTTAAGATAAAGCAAGTCATTCTTGTTTATACATCTATAAACCAAGGTGTTTTCAAATCACTAGGACAGGTATACTGTTGTTATCTTCCTGTTTCAGATCCACAGTAAATGCTTGTTTCTTCTAACTGAAAACAATTGTTCCCTAACCTTCAGAGGTTGTTGTGCCTTCACCCAACAAAACTTAAACTGATGTGGCACTGTCAGAGAAGGGGTTTGTGCAACAGTTATTTATGGCCGTTATGTTGATGTTTACATAACTGAAATGGGGTGTCACAGGTTTTTTTCACCTGGTTTTTAATGAGGACAATGCCACTATTGCTGTCATGTTGAGACATATTTAACCTACAGTCTAAAATAAGGGCAAAATCACCTTCAGCTCACTAATATGATTGCCATTTCCACATTGCATGAAATGTATTCAGCTCTCAATAATGACTCTTAACACAGTTAGACAGAATACCTTAAGTGTTAACAATATCTTGCTGTTAGGATGATTGACAAGATAAAAATGCCTTAATGGCTTATGTTGAGCATTATGTAGCAGAGTTTCTGACTTACATATGCTACTGCACAGCGAGGCAGCACCGATACATTACACAATAACACATATACACATTCACAGAAATACATTTATTCTGCCTCTCACACACACACACACACACACACACACACACACACACACACACACACACACACACACACACACACACACACACACACACACACACACACACACACACACACACACACACACACACACACACACACACACACACACTCACTCACAGACTAGCAGTTCTCATTAGTGAAGTCAGTGTGCTCTAGGCAGGCAGCAACCCTGCAGCAGTCTTCAGGAGTCAGAGGAGCCATTTGTCAGTGGAAAACAATTAGCGGGGAATGATCCGTCCCATTGGTTTTAATGAGTACAGCCGGGTCACTCTGCTCGCAGCAGCAACACGCTAAAGGTTATCAAAGGCTGAGAGCCATGCACAACCAAGTCACATACGTGGGCGCAGACACACACGCGCCCCACACACACCTCTATTCACTTTCACCTCTCTGGGCCGCTTCCAATGTGCTGCATGCACACACGCTGATGCAATCACACGCTGACAAATGGACACTCCCTGACACCTCACCCCCAACCATCCATTTCTCATCCCTCTGAAGCAATCCATCTCCCTCCACATCATCGCAGGCATTGAAAAGCCATCATGATTATATCGTCTTGTATTATGTTAGAAGGGTATTGTTCATATGTGTGACCTTGGAAAGTACCCATGGCATGCTGATATATGTAATGCATACACTATGTTAGTGTGGCTGATTAGGTGCAATATGGTAACTATAGTAACACATGGAAGAACAGTATGCCTTTATTTTCTTCAAAGAAGAACAATAGCACATGGGAAAAGCACGTCAGTAATGGAAACGTATGAAGATGATGAGCTACTGAGGTTGTTGAATAAACTTCACTCAGATCTAAGAATAAAGGAAATCTGTTGATTATGTTAATGTATGTCCTTACTGTCTGACATACACTGCTGTAGGGTAAATAAAACCAGTAGTATTGAACTGCTAAATAGTTGTGAAAAAATAGCCCAACACGGAGATAATTAGCTAAATTGGAAGTATTTAATCTGTTTACCAGGAGGTCAAGAATGAATGATCAAATTGTGCCGGACTGACTCCATATTAAGGTTAATTATACCAAACCTGAGTCACATTAACCAAAACAGACAGATGACTGCCTCATTTCACTTGAATTTGGTATCAGCCTAATGAGCATAACTTTTGCCATTTAAAGTGTATTTCTAATAAAATAATTAAAATGCAACTTTTTACAAAAAATGTATGTTGAAATACTGTGACATTGTCGTTTTTATAAAATCATTAAACGCGAGTTCATGGCAAAAATATTTTAAAAAGATTGCAAAGCTATTAACTCAGTCTATTCCATCTTTTATCGAGGAAACATGCAGGCTACAGTATTTCCACCATTTAGTTGTTGAAAGAGATGTAGACCAATACAGAGACAGGTTTTGTTTCATGAAACCATGTATTAATTTTACATGAGGTGAATTATTTAGCTCACATATTCAATGGAAACACTAATTGCTCTGAGGGAACTGACCTTCAACACTGCCCACACAAAGCACTGCTCTTTCAATCTGCTGATGCTCTGCTCCTCCTGATTTTTCACTCAATACAAAACACTCAAAGCTCCATTTTTCTCCTGTCCACTTCCTTTAACCCGTAGATACATCTCTGCGTCACGTGTATGAGTGTGTGCGTGTGTGTATGTGAACATCTACTGCATGTACTATACTAGATAAAACAGACCCTTATTATTACAAATGTTGATCCTAAATGTCTCCATGTCCTCTGCGCCCCACTACCTAAACCGCCCACTGTTTGCCCCGTAATTCAGACACACTGGGAAAATGCTAAATGTTATGTCGTACACATGACTCTCCCTGTCAGTGTGTAATAGCTCTGGTTTGAGAGAGAGAATAAGAGATATGGAGACCACCAATAGAAAAGCACCAGGGTTCATAAGGTGTTCAAACAGGAAGGGGTTGTCCCACACTTCACTGCCCTTAATGGGCACATTAAGTGAGCAACAGCCATTTAGCGTAACAGCCCACCTGGTGGAACCGCAGCCCCCGAGCCCTTCCCCCCTTCCCACACTGAAACCATGGAGAGACCTCATGATGGTTTGTGAACACTGTGACAAGTAAATTGGGGTGGGGGTGGGAGTTAAGGTGTTTAAAATGGGAAAGCCCAGCCCAACACAGAATCCATGGAGTTATTTATTCTGTAAACTCAGTTTCATTTTATGAATTTGAATGTCTCACGTTTAGCTCAACAATTGTAGCAATGTGCTTTCCCCTCCTCTGTCCGAAGCTACTTCCACAACGCTGTTCCCTAATGAGCACAATTATGCATAGAAACAAGTACAGTTATAGTTCTGAGGATTCTCTGACTTAACATTTGTTGAAAGCAACTTAAAACTTGGATATATGTATTTTAAACATCATTGGAAGTAAAACATGTACCTTTCCAGAAGGAAGTTCTGGAGTGAAAAGTTCACAAGGTACAGTTTTACATAATAAAGCGATATAGGTACTTTTTTTTGCATCTTTGCATAAAACGTCATTTACTTTTGCAACTCTATTTTTAACATAGTAACAACAGGGAGTTTAAGACTGGAAATACCAACCAATTGTCTCCAAAATACGAGATTTTGCAGAGATTTGTGACCTGTTCACAATAAAGCACAACATCCGACCACTGCTGCAAAACCAAACAATGTTTTTTTTTTTTGTAGTCTTTTCTGTGAATGATGTGTGTGTGTGTGTGTGTGTGTGTGTGTGTGTGTGTGTGTGTGTGTGTGTGTGTGTGTGTGTGTGTGTGTGTGTGTGTGTGTGTGTGTGTGTGTGTGTGTGTGTGTGCGTGTCTATAAGGGATTGTGAGTGTGGACATGATTTAGAGAATGTCTTTAATGAAGACATGTTGCCTACATTATGACGCTGCCTTCTCGCCCTCTTTCCCTCCTTTCTTGCTCACGCACACATTTGCTTGCAAAGTGCATCGGCGAATGAAAGGACGTGTCATGGCAATCGGAACAATGTAATTAGAAGTGCTAGAGAGGTGGAAAGTGCTTTATGGTGATAATGTGGCACAGTAATTAAGGGGAAATATCATGACCCTAGTGCCCACGGCATTTAAAAAAAGAGTCATTTAAGCCTGATATTAGACAGTGATTGTCAAATCAATGGAGGAGAGGGAGGGGGGAGGAATGTGGAGAGTGAACCTGTCTTGATGGGGTGCATCGGTGATTACAAAAGGGACGGATTCAGTATGCATGAACACGCCTCTATGAGTGTGAACTTAGTAAATTGACTGCAGGTATGAGTGGGTTGAACTGCAGGTATGAGTGGGTTGAACTGCAGGTATGAGTGGGTTGAAACATGATTGACTTATGTTTTTGTATTTCTCCTACAATTTATGAATCCTCCTAAATTAATACATTGCATGTTTAATTTAGTTTTATTGTTTGGAATCATGGATAGTATCAAACATCCAAGGGCTTACAAAGCTTATAAATGTGTGTTTGACCGTATTAATACACACTAAAGTGCAGTATACTGCAATGTGTGTCGTGTTATTGCACTCACTAATATTTTGACAGTGTCAAGCTGCAGTTGCAGAACACCCACAACTAGAGGAGTCAGACAAAGGGGAGAGGTGGAAGGAGTTAGACAAAGGGAACAAGGGTAATAAAAAAGGGAGAGATCTTGGTAATGACAAGCACTTCACAGTCAGATCCGACCTCCCTCCACCCACGCACCCCGATGAGATAATTCCTTCTCCAAATTGCAATCAAAGCTCAGAAAAACACTTGAGGAGCAGGAGCCCTTTCAGCCATTAACTCGCCAGGTCCTGGGGTGCTGCTTTTTAAATATTACATTTATTTGAATGTGTTTTCTGCATATTGTTTTTTCTATGTCATTATTATTCCTATTTCTCTTTGTCTTGAACTCACCATTAGCACTGTTTGGGATTTATTAATATTCAAGCTAAATTACCGCATTGACAAAAGAATATTAAAAAGTTCATGCACTTAATCATCCCCCCCATCTCCGGTCCCTTTGTATACTGACATGACCTTGCTAAAGTGTATTAGACAAAGCACCACTTTCACAAGAAGGCTGCTAGTTTTCTTCTGTTTACTGTCTCACACTGTGAACAGCCACACATGATGTTTGCTCATTAAACTGCAGGAAATAAAAGTTGAAAAATATACAAGCCACAAAAACAACCAGCGTCATTATAGACACATCTTGAAGGAGTCACTACTGTTGTATGCAACCAGAAACCCAATTAGAAAATGCTGAGTTTTGGCACCGAGCCATCGTCCATACTATTTTAAACATCCTGTCTCCAATTTAGGTGCAAGACCCAACATTGCAAACCATAACTATTACATCCATTAACCAGTGGTCACCCATTTCTCCAGAACATGTGGGTGTGCTGATGAGGAACACCATGAAATGAAACAAGCACAATCTGTTGTGAACAATTGAGTCTGAAAAGGCGATGTTTGAGTGAAAGTGCTGTGTGTGGGCGGAGGACATGGCCAATGTCATATTTTCATGAACACTAAGGTGAAAAGTGAACAGGTCAGTGGCTGTAGAAGTAAACAGCATTGCTTGAGGATAATGTGGCAGGCCATTTGGACATTATTGTGACCCGCCTGTGGTTCCCCATGCAGGACCTGAAAGACCCTGAATGGCAGAGAAAAGAAAGCTCAGTCCTCTGCTGTAGATTGTGTGTCAAGTGGCTCTATTTGTCATAATTATGTGGTTGTAAAGGGAAAGTCTATAAAAGGTCTAATCAATCTGATTTAATTAAGTGCAGTCAGTCATTTGAAATGAGCAGAATAGAATTAATAAGCACATTGTAAATTTGCATTTAAACCCATGTAATTATGCCAATTCAGTTGCCTCACAAGCACACTCGTTTTTTTTTTAAAGAACAGAAAAAAGACAGAAATAATTGTTCTTTCCTCTTTATTTGATTCTGAATCGATATGCAGTGAGAGATGGCTAAAATAATGCATGTTTAGTTTATTTTATAAAAAATATTAACATGTTCGCTGTTACATTATTGCCGATTGGTAGGGTGTATTTATTGCTCTGATGCTTTAGTAATAACAATTATGGATCTTAACATTGACATGTTTCAATGGCAGCCCTGGAATACATAATTTCCCCCAAAGGACAGTGTTTCATTAATCCCTACATTTGATAAAAGTAAATATTTATGACCAAATTAATTTTTATTCTCCAATTTACATTTTCATATCAAGCTAATTTATTGCTCTAAATCAGGGGCGGGGAACCTTTTTCCTCTCAAGGGCCATTTCAATTTTTACAACATCCTCTGAGGGCCATACAAATTATTGACCTCTGCTTAAAAATAATAAAATCACAGCCCATTCATTTCGCCTTTCTTTCATGCTGTGCAAAGAAAAAACAACCTCTTAATCCAGATTACCATGACTCGCGCATGCATTCACGTGCACGGTTGTGGCATGACCACCAACACAGAAAGATATGGACCCAAGATGTGTGCAAATGTATTTAGTATCCTATCCATGTGAACATGATTTAAGTAGGGGGTGGACCTAACATCCTCTAGGGGGGTCCAGGGGCATGCCCCCCCGGGAAGATTTTTTTTAAATGTTGAAGTTAAAACCATCTATCTGGTGCACTTTGAGAAAATTAAGAGATATATGGATACATCTCTCAACAACACCCATATGAAACAGAACTATAAGCAGATTTTATTTTTTCTTTATGGATATTTTACAAATCAACTTTTTTTTTTGTACTGTCGTATAGTATTTTATACCTGTTTTTCCTTTATTCTCTTATTTTTGTATAAATATAATGATCATATAAAGATGTGCCTTTACCTCACCAAGGTTCATGTTTTAATAGCATTTTTCCAAAAAAACCCCAGGTGAGCCTAACATGTGAAAAAAGGGCTTAGACCTCAGAGAGTTAAACTTGGGCCTGCGACCATAGTTATACTGTATTTTGTTTTGAAAATCCACAGCGGAGGTTTGTGTCGTACTACATGCGGTGTACTTTGCATTTCTCTCAGTAGCCAACGATCTGTGAGTCTGTTGGCTCGGACATAAACTCCGTAATAAATGTAGTCTACATTTCACAAGAGGTGTAAAACCTGTGAGCATTTTAAATCGCATTTGAACTAAATGCTTATATAATCTGTAGTTGTTTGTATTGTTGATTTATTGTGTGGACGAGGCCATATAGAGAAAGTTAAACTGTCATTATTAGGCTGTTATGTACTGTTGGAGTGGTTAGCAGGCCTATTGTTTTTGGATATTTGTGGAGTTAGGAGGTCCGTGAATGTTTTTTTATTGGTTAAGTGGTCCTTGGTATGAAAAAGTTTGAGAAACACTGCGCTAGTTTATTATCAACGGGGGGAGCCTCGCTGCGGGCAAATTATGCAGATGGCCAGTCCGCCCCTGAAAAATGTCTATGCACACGTTATTATTAATAATAATTAAAAAAAAACATTATAATTTTATTTTATTTTTTTAAATTAACATTTTGTAATCATCTCGCGACCCCCCACTTTGGGAACCCCTGGTGTAGACAATGCAGAGCACCATGAGTGGATGTGAGGGGAAGGAAAGAGGTTTTATGCCTGCAGCTCTCCCTAGAGACACTGTTGGTGTTGGGGAGTTAGGAGAGTATAAAATGTGTGTGTGAGAAGGAAAATTAAATGATCACCTGGCTGGACAGGTGGAGGACTGGGTATTGGCTAACTGATGGACAGGCTGATTGATAAGGTGACTGAGAAGGTGACTGTTTGTGTGTTTGGTCTCGCATGGATGAGTCTCTGAGATGCAACGATGCATTTCCTCTAGAGAGCACGGCACGACTTTCTTTCGACCTGTGTTCATTGGAATAACCTGTGCAGAAAATATCTAGAAACTCTCAGTCCGCCTCTTCAGACATTAGATAAAACAATGTTGAAACAGCTCTGAGTTTCAACCCATTTTGTCCTAGTTTAAACAGTCATACTGTAGAAATCTAGCTGTGATGATGTAATTTTCTCACAGTGCAACTTTCCCTTTATTGTTGATTTGTTTAAACCCATTTCATGCATATCTTTTAACTGTGCAAAGCATGTCAAACATAATTTCACATGCTGTGTGGAGAAAAAACTGCACACAAATAAACATCACAGCCTTGCCGACGGAGCATACCTGCCATGGAAACAGCTGAAATTAACCACCTCCCACAATCCTTTGTTCTATTTACGTTTCAAATTCCACTTGAGCAACTCCACCTCTCCCACTGAAAACCATATGGGCATGATGCAGGCCTATGCTCTAAACAGATATTACACTTTCCGTTAAAGCAGCGCTGCACATCTGTCTTTTAGGAAGGAACAGCTGAAAAGGGTGGCTTTTTTTTGCAGAAAGCGTGCTTGTGCGAATGTGTGTGTGTGTGCAAGAGAGAGATAAAGAGATTCGTTATTGAAAGAGAGAGGAGTGACTGTCGACGAAAAGATGCCTACGAGGTTTTACAGTATCTTACATGTTTTTTTTCCTTGATATCACAGCGCTCCCAAGATTTCCCAGGCGTCGTTGTGTCATTTCCAAGCAGCTTCCACCATCTAGCCGCTAATCAACAAAGTTCATTTGTTTCCCCCGTTTATTTTTATGAATCCTCAAGCTACCACACTTTTCCTATGTTCCACAATATATTTCTCTAGCTAACTGGCAAAAGCTCTCTTCATTTATCAGATCCACACAGCCGGCTTATTACAAGAGTCCTCTTATCTGTCATATTTCCTTCCAGTAGCGCTGCAGTGGTTACAAATGGGACTTAGTCTATCTGGCTCGGAGCTGATGAGGGGGGAAATGAAATTATTGTGATTAGATCTGACCCATATGCTGGAGTGCTTGGAGTGTGTGTTGGTGTATGTGTGTGTT
>NW_022991375.1:4915784-5068284 GCF_902827175.1 Gymnodraco acuticeps
CATTAACATAACATTTTGTAAAGGTATTTGTTTTAGTACATTTAAGTTACAGTCCTTTGTTTCAGTAGTTTTTTCATTTAGAGTATTTGTTTAAGTAACTTTGAGTGACAATTTAATAATAAAATAGCATTTGCTTTTATAAGGTAATGAACAGTTTAATCTCCACTGTACATCCGGGTCTCTGATTTAATTTAGTTCCAATAAATCGTAATACTGTAACCTTTTCTTTTTAGGGGGGGGCCACAAGGTCAGTGTTACGGGGGCACTGGCCCCTGTTGCCCCCCCCCCCCCCCTAGAACCGCCCCTGCTAAAACCGTCATCTTCACCTGAACAAGTCTATTGCTTGTTACATTGATAATGGTTCACAGAACATAAGTGGGAATTGGATTCCTGTGCCTGGTTGTTCCCATTTTTTGTATTACTCTGTAATGGCCTTAATGCAAGTGGTTCAATGAGGCTGTGCCCCACTCATTTCATTAGCATCAAGTCCTTGGACAAGGCTAGCCGAGGTCCTTCGTACGCAGCTTGTTTCTACAATAATGGGCTATGAGGCATGTAAGTACCGAACAGAGGAAACATCAATATTTGAAACCATTTTGAAGACCATTAAGCTTGTAGTGTGTGCATGTTTTATCCTGGCCAGTGAGGAGTGAGAGGTTAGTGACTGTTAAGTAAATAAAATGCAGCTGAGAGGTTTTGTACCAAAAGTCCTTGATGCATGAGGACGGCTGTCTTTTTGTCTCTCAACCCATATGTGACTCTGCTCTGTAGATTTATATTGGTTTAAAGCATTTGTTTCTTTTTGTCTCTCTGCTTTTAAATTCATGAACCATCCTGTCTCTGTGTTATATTCTTTATGATAATATGAGCTTATGCAAATGTATGTGCTCAGTTTTTGTGTGAATGTGCACGACAAGGCAGATTAGCGTCTCTTGGCCTCTAAGTGAACACATCTGCAGTCAGGGCTCGACATCTGGATCTCACATTTTCTCCCACCATCACTTCTCCAACTGAAAATGAACACACAGGAGGAAAGGAGCGATGAGAAGGAAGTGCTACTCGAGCAAAGCATTCCTCTCTAAACCACTTTTTATGGCCATCTTCTTTCCCATTTCTTCCTTTCTTATTGAACTATGTACACACTTACATCTGTGGTGTCATAACATGTATGTGAGCTATACACACACACACACACACACACACACACACACACACACACACACACCACACACACACACACACACACACACACACACACACACACACACACACACACACACACACACACACACACACACACACACACACACACACACACACACACACACCACACACACACACACACACACACACACATTGATTTTACTATCACCTGAAAATGTTTAGGGGCATATTGGGCTGAAGCTACTGTTGTAAACATGCGATTTTTCAGCATCCAACAAATACCTTAACAATAAATAAGCAATTCCACCACATCCATCCAAGATCCATGTTACCACTGTAATGGAGCTTTTGATGATATCACATGAAATGCTACTTGTGTGTGTGTGTGTAGTAACATAAACCTCGACCTTCACCATCTCTAACCCCAACCATAAATGTTTATTCGATGGGGAACAGACTTTTCCCATATGGGAGGCGAGTCACTCACTAATAATGGTGCGAACAGATTATAGTCCCCACAACATGATAAACTCATAGAAAACACACACACAGACACACACACAGGCTGGATGGCAGCTCTTCAGCTGGGCTGATTTAGCGGTCACAGAGTCAAGCTCTCGACGCTCAGGGACAGACAGTTGGTCACAGAGCCCGTCCAAGACCCATTTAGCCCTCTCACCCAAAACAGATGTCAGAACATAGGCCATATAAGCTCAGATCTCACACATGGTTTGACCAAAGAGCTACATGACATACCTGGGGGACACTTGATGTACAGGAAAACTGTCTAAATGTCAGATAAGGCACCTAAAATACTTACTTATAAAGATAAAGTATATTTAAGCACTTCCATCCCATTAAATGAGTAGTTTATATTTATATATTCACACTTTAACATAAAAATACCTTTTGCTTTTTAGAAGTGTTCAGTGTTTAGTAAAGTTTAACTTTACTTTGACTTGAACAATTCTGAAGGGCATTAGGTTTATCTGCTTTTCCCCCCTCCCCTCTTTCTTAGAGTTCCCCTTTGATCATGATACAAGTATATTCACTTCAAACTCCCGAGGCCTCCTTTCTCCTTCCCTTCTCCCCCTCCATATCTCTCTCTTGCCACCACCCATTAGATGACAAGGGACCAGTTCAGAGTCCGTATCAAAGCCCATCTGGGTTTAAAGTCTGTCTTTCTCTGCCTCGCAGTCATCCTCTGGAGTCGGTGTACGACCGTCCATGACCGCCCCCCCGCTCACTGCTCCCAGTGCCTTTGACTGAGGAGGGATTCTGGGACTGCTCCAGCCTCGAGGTGGGTGGCTAGATAGAGCATGACCTGACTCCATGCTGGTCAACACTTCATTATAAGGCTCATGACAAAAACTAAGCGATGTGTAGAATGAAACTGCCTCATACTGGGTGTTTATGTTTTCTAACCACAACACGTTTTTCCTCCAAGTCAGATGTAATATTGTATCAACACAGTGCACTTATTTAAATACAAAAACAAATAATGTATGGCTTATCCAGGATACTACCACTTTGATAGAGATGTATCTAATGACATTTATTGTAACATAAACAGATTTCAAATGCAAGCATAACTTTGTGTTTATGTGCATGTTTGTAATATCAACCATTTCCTTATTCATTTCGCTTTCTCAACCGTGTGTTAACATTGAAATGAATTGGTTCCTGTATGGGTTTTGACAAATCTCCTCATATGGGAGAAAGCAGCTGTGAGTCTATGAGGCAGAAAAAGTCCAGAATGGCAATGTTTTCCTCGTGGGAAGCAGACACTCTGGAGGGTACAGGCGGCCACACACACACACACACACACACACACACACACACACACACACACACACACACACACACACACACACACACAACACACACACACACACACACACACACACACACACACACACACACACACACACACACACACACACACATCAAATCCTCTACATTGATTTCATTCATGCCATTTCTCTAATTTCCAGTCAAGTTTACAGAATGCAAAAAACGTTATTAAAAACTGTAATATTTGTTTCCGTAATACCTTAATCATATAGCTGAAGGAGTATCACAATGCTTTTTATTGCTATTCCTGTAAATATAAAATAAATGTAAATGCTTCTCAAATATAACCCAATATACTTTCGCTTGCAATTGTCAACTCTTTACTTGCAGGCCCTGAACGAGCTTGTTTTACAGCGGCATGTACAATATGGGAATGATGGGATAGAGACACAGTACGTATTCTTCATGCACTCACTGACATTTTCTCTCATAACTGCCAACCACATTTCACTGCCTGTGTGGTGTGACACCATCACAACACCCCTTGTCTTTTCCCCTGAACTTGCACACACATCATACACTTGATAAAATATTAACTAGATGCGTCCATTAGAGCTGCCAGCCCCTCTGAAATAAAGCTGATGGATTTACAGTTTCACACAACTGCTCCAGCAAAAGGACCCACAACGCCCCCGCCTTTCTTTGATGCTTTTCTTTTTTGTTCTCAGTAGCCCCTCTGCGACCTCAGCTTCGTCTCCATCGGTGGAGAGGGAGGGATGGAGGCCTTCGACTTATTCCTCTACCACACAGATGTACACAATCCCCCTCTTCAATGCCAAAGGTCTTCACCTGAAGCCCCAGATAAAATCCTCAAAGCTAACAAGGTGCTCCAAAAGCGAGTCCAATAACAACAATATTAAAACAAGCCAGAGTGAAGTTAAGTTAAATGATGGATTCATTCTACAATTTTTTGAGAATTCCAACATTTACTCTATGCAATAATGTGATCTTGAGGTGAAATGAATGGATATGGATAACCTGTCTCACAATTCAATTACTCCCGTTGGCTCATCTTTCATGTTTCCGTTATTTCTACATGCTCTTTGCCTTTCTCGTCACATTCATATCATTCCATTGAGTTGAACAGAATCACTGCTTACACAACACAAACTCATGACCTCTGTCGGCATGGGGAGGAATGCCAAAAGAAGACATATGTCTGCTTTTTTGTTAATGACACAGAACAGCTACTTTCTCCTTATACCTTTTCCCTTTTAAGGCCCTGCTGGCTGTGAGAAGCTCAGCTACTCAGCTGCATATCAATTCAGTCTGCTCCAACTCTGTTCTTGGTCCCATTCTCAAACCGGGGTTACTGGCAACAAGCTTATTGATGACAAGACCATTTCTAGTCGGCTTGCAAGCTGCTGATGGAGTGAGTGTAACTGATAATCTGTGACAAGAATAGGTTAGCGTGCCAGAAAAGGCAGAAAACTGCGACTCACCTAAACATGAATTGTAATCCTCATTCTTCTCCAAACCACATCTCTAAATCTAAGTGAACGGCTTCACCACTGAATCACCGTGCAATTTAAACGGGAGGCTTTTATGTCAGCTCTAATGTGATGAATAGTTTAAACGGCCTTAACGTGAACTCCTGTTGGAAATGACTGCACAGTTAGGGCAGACGGTAAAGCGAGGAAAAAGTTCAGCTAGGCCTACTTGAAGTAGAGAATTCACAGAGGAGCGATACATGAATTTAAGCACACATTACCTCATTCGAACACTTAAATACTACAAGAGATCAGAGATAAGCTTTCAGCCAGTTCTGCAACACAATATCTCGACATCGCTACGTCAAAACAGCGAGTCCTTTGAGTTGCCTGAGTGATCACATTGGCTCCTAGATGTGGGAGTTGCTTGTCAAATGAGACAGGTAGATAGGATGCTGACAGGCAGCAAGGTAAAGACGCAGGGGAGCGTAGACCAGCAATTAGTGCGGATTGATTTAGGTTGAGGAGCCACCCACGTCCGCCTCGGCAGGAGCAGAGTCGAGGCCAGCAGCTGTGAGAAGCACCAGGTTAATTAGCGGTGTGTAGGTCTGTTCAAGTGTGTGCACTGTGTGCTAATATAACTCTTCTCTCCCTTGCTGAGTGTATATGACCAGATGTGTGCTAAATTACACACATTACTAATGCCACCCCCCTGCAGACCCAGCCCCCCATGGGTTCACATACATGAAAACACACACAGACAGAGAGAGTAGCATCATTGGCAAACAGCTGGCTCCATCATGCTCTACCATTGGTTGATTAGAATAACTCCATCCCAGTGTCAGAAGTTGCCTGTACATGTGGAGACAAACATAGCAACCCTATAATCATAGATGTGTGCAAATGTATGCCCGTGCTCATCATTCTCCCTCTCTTTAGCTCTGCAACGCCTGATTTCTCACTGTAGAGGAAACTTCTGTGTAGCATGCAGTTTGAGTCACCGACTCAGGAAGGAGACACGGGAAGAGTCGGAGCTTTGATGTCAAACCACTGTGATTTATTTGGAGTTGGTACCAGAGTATTCACATCACAAATCCAAGAGTCAGAGGTTCTGACTCCACGGTAGAGTTGCCACGTCAATTCTGGAGAGCCTCTCTCTTGCCAGCCCATCTAACTGGTTTCGCAGAGAGTAAACAACATATTTGAGGAGATAGCCTAAACAGTGTGGGAACACAGAGCTACTTGCCTCGGACACTTATGACCTCGAAGATTTTACCTTGGAGTCCACAAATACAGAGAAGGAAGTGTCCCAGTGTACCCACAACACAGACCATCTGTATCCCAGTATTGACCGGTCACAGAATGGGAACAATAACATTATTGGCTAAGCCGCCTGTGTCCTTAAAGAAGGTAAACAGACATCGAGGTTTGTCCTGTATGTTACTAATTGGCGTCTTATGATAATTATTTCCACAACACTCACCCTTGGCAATTAAAAAGGATCAATTGTGGTTGTCATTAATCAGCATGGCCACCTAGCAGTCTCCAATTCATATCTGTCAAATGCAATGGGTAGAAAGTAATAGGTCACCAATTATACACAGGAAGCCTTGTAAGGCATTGGAGACAGTGGGTTTTAACAGAGCATCCACTGAGTCACATTGTGACACACACGTGGCTGAACGCACCAGAACGCACATATACACACAGAAACACACTCCGCGCAGAGGAGTCACACACCTTATTTTTCTCCCCTGGTGAGAGGTTTGACAGGACCTGAGGTGAGGAGAGGGTAGAGAGGGGAGGAGGCAAGAGGAGGGCGAGCTAGCGGCGAGGAGATGAGAGAGCGACTGTTCCAAGTCCTTTAACAACAGAGCGGCTAAAATGAAACAAGATGTTTTCCCTCGACAGCCGAGCTCTGTTTTAGTGACGGCGGGAAGCAGCTGTTGGACTGGAGCCCCATAAGAAAAGAAACCACAACAGAAACCCTCGCCATTCTTCTGAAAACCATTCCTCATTCAGTGCAGTGATAAAAGCTAATGGAAAAAATCTTGACCCAGACAAGAACACAATTGACTTTCTGAGTCGAATGAATGTCAACAGTCCAAGACCCATCATCCAGGGAAATACGAACGTAAAATACTGGATATCTCTTCAGTCCAAAACATATGACTCCTTTGAACTGACATTGTGTTTTGTTTTTCGGATCACAAGTAAAACCAGGTAAGGCATGTAACACACACACACACCCACCCCTACACATTCAGTTCAACACAAACAGACACACTCTGATGTGATGCAACTCCCACATATGACTTGAATTCAGCATGTGGGATCGAAAACTGAATGATATAATTGTCACCAGATGTAACGGCCTGTTGAGCAGCAAGTTCTGGTTTCTAAATAAACAGGCTTTTATGAGTCACAGTGGTGACGGAGCTCCGGTTCCCCCTGTTGAAACACAAATAAATAATCAAGCGCACCCCCTCAACGTTCCACCATTACCATTTTGTTCTTGGCAAGATGTCGCGGGGGACTGTATGGTTCGTATTAGCCTGAAAGGAAAGAGCAAAATGTTCATTCTGTTTCAATATGGTTCTGTATTTTGTTTAGTTTTTCGAGCAAAGTCTTGCAGACAGGCGCAATGAACTCAAAAACCACACACTCAACGTGAGAGCAACTATATTTAGCTTTTTCTCTTTAGAAATGTAGAGGTGCTACTTATACTGAATGTGCCATTCCACTGCAGAAATATAGAAGTCAATTTCAAAAATGCCATGCTGCTGTACAAGTTGTTGAGTAACACTATACTTCTTGTTAAGAAGTCATGGCAGAAATGAAATACAAACATTGAAAACACACACTTAAACAAACACTAATAAACACATTTAAATATTTGCCAAGTCACAGAAACTAGTAGTAGTTTGACATTTTTGCTTAATTAATTTGTTGCAGAGATGAAAGGGATTGACTCTCTCTTCTGTGCGCAAAGTCTTTGCTAAAGCTAGCAGTTGGTTAGCTTAGCTTAGCATTTAATTGAAACCGGGTTAATCAGGATCCATACAAAGTTCTTCAAAGACCTTTAAAGCTCAATAGTTAGCATGTTGTTCCTTTTTTTCTCCATTCACACAAAAAGTGTAGCCTGCATGGATGGATTTTCGATTCCAATAACTTCCTGTCACAAGTTGTGTCACTGCTAATAGCAATTGTTTAGAACTATTACAGTCCCCTCCCCTCTCAGTAAGTAATTGATATTCAGTTGGAAAGCACTTCACTGCTTATAAGCCACTCACAGACTCACAAACTCACACTTAGCAGGCTGCAGAAAAAGCTGTGCATCAGCTATTCCCTCCAACCATTAGGAGTATATGAAAGTAATGCAGCTGCAGACGTTTAATCCTGCAGATGTACATATTTATATTCTCTCTGCTATGAGCTCCAACACATTCAGGTGCTCTTTATCAATGACATTGTATGTCTTTGTTTAAACATCAAGGCTCCATCGCTGTAAAATATTCAGTATGAAGTACATGAAATGACTGTCTGTCCCCATTTAAAGTAACACAACCGGTGGCCAATTTTTTTATAACATTTCGTACTGTTAAGCAAACGCCAGCCCTTCCTTTTCACCCACCCCTCTCATCACATATACAATTATCCACTCAGTGTGCTGGGCCCAGTGTCAAACCTGCAGTACCCACGACGTCACAGTCACATTAGCCCGTGTGTATTAGCAGTCAGTCTTTTTGGGGTCCAGAATGAGTGCAGGGGATCTTTTCACCTGCCACGTGCCAGCAGGTAGAATTTTAATAATTGACGGCCAAATTATAGAGATTCTGCAGAAAGGAGACAGGTTAATAGCCTGTGCAGAAGACAAGAGCGAGAGTGTGTGAAAAGCATATGCTCACACAACTCTATGTGTGAAAAGAAGGAGTGAAAAAACATACGGCAGATCTATATGCAGAAGAAGAAATTACATAAAAGACATTATTCATATTTCTAATGCAATTGAAATTCTCTCATTCTCTCCATTTAAAGAGAGCTGCGTCCCTTGATCTTGCTAATTGTGAGAGGTTAGCCATGCATTTAACTGATGAGCTGTGTGAGGTGTCCATTAACCATTAGTGCCGCTATGAATCTTAATGAGGAGATAAATTCTAATAAAGCGGCGACAAACACACAAAATGGAGATGTGAAGATGTCTTTTATATAATGGAGGAATGTACTGCTAATACAAAAGGACAAAGTGAGAAATAAATCATGGGGTCTGCCAACACATCTGCACTTAGACACGGTTATGTGGAATGTGTGGATATAATCAAGTTCAAGGAAATTCAAACGTTTGACACTTTTACTTTATGTTCAGAGGGTAGGGTGCACACGCTCCTTTTTAATAACACACACCAGTTACACACGTTTTCATCTCTGTCAAACGTCCTTCACTGGGCCACTCAACAATTTCACAACCCAATATCCATCTCTTTGCCTTTCTCAAGGTGAAAAATGTTAACGGACCAAATGTATTCCTTGCATTAGATAGGTCTAAAAAAAAGAAATATATCCTTCATCATCTTCAAAGTCCTGCTCATAACGCACACAGCCCTCAACAATCAGCCCCCCCCCCCCCCCCCTACCTCACAGACCTGCTGCACCACCACACCCCTTCCCGCTGCCTCCGCTCATCAGAAGCCAACCTCTTATCCATCGCCACCCGCATTAAGCACCGGACCTGGGGGGACAGAGCCTTCTCCGTTGCAAGCCCCTCCCTCTGGAACTCACTCCCACAACCCATCAGAGACTGCACTGACCTCACCACCTTCAAAAAACTCTGACCTCTTCAATCTGGCTTTTAATGTGTGATTGTTTTTGTATTGCTTGATTTTAATTTAACTATATTTATTTGTTGTTTTTTTCTTTTCACTATCTCTGTAAAGCGACTTTGAGCACCTGTAAAAGCGCTAACAAAATAAATCTATTGTTATTATTATTATTATTATTATTATCATGCTGTTTTATTGTTCTTCAAATGGAAGTGAAAACTCACAAAAAGAGGACAGCTATTAGTCTGGAAACTGGAAGAAAATCCAAACAAAATGAACAAACACAGCTTTTCTCTGACTACAAAAGACTGTCATCATTATCAGTATTGACGGATTCCAAAACATTTCTACAAAAACACAACAGACGTATCTACTTTCTATGCATTGGGTGCAATCTACAACATTGTGGCAGCATTTTCTATGCATGGGTAACAGCCAAGAAGCAATCTTTACAGAAACTCAAAAGGAGAGAAAATCGTTCGGAAAAAAAACCTCAAGGATCTCGATGGGTGTTGAAAATAAGTCAAGGTGACTTCAGGAGATGGTGACAACAATAGTTTCAAAACAACAGACATCACATTGATGTATTTATTGATTTGTTGGAACGACAGTTAAAAAAACGTGTTGCAAATAAAAACGTATAAATAGTTGAATACACTTCCTCACATTAGAAGAAGTGTTCTTTCCAACTGTTTTGTTCCCCCGTCAAGTCTCCTCAGCTTGTAAACAGCTTCATTTTAGCCATTTGACTGTAAAAAGAAAACATCTCAAATCAATTGCCGAAAAAAAGATTGGTTTTGGCTCACATGCAATCACATTAAGAGAGCACTACTTTTTGAATTCTCAGTTCCCTATTCAAGCCTGATGATTTTAGAAATTTCAAAAGCTTTTTGATTTACAACTGCCACTTATCTATCAGGAAAACTCAGGATGTGTTTAATAAAAATAAGACACACAGAAAAAGATTTACATTCACACAGAAGTGACAGATCATTGGTTGGATAACAGAACCAGCTTCCACGATGACAGCAGGTGTTTTTAAAAAAAAAACTAACAAGTACATGATGAGTGCAATGTTAGAAATCAGTTCTCCATCAAATATATTCAAGCCACTTTCTTTTTAAAATGCAAGGCAATCTTTTCAATTTGACATGTCCTGTGTGCTTTGTTGAATACAAACATATTATTCTTCAGAGCTTATTGTAAATGATAAAAGAATGTCAATCACCACGGGCTTAATCAGTGCAGTTGTGAAGATGAAAAAGGGTTTTCTAAATGAATTGGATGGTTTGTTTTCTAAATATCATTTTGTTCGGCACACAAAAAAGAAAAAATATTGAGATCCCACAAACTGATTAATCTGTTCGCGCTTTTACTCAAGGACACACAGCCTACAACACAAACAAATTCAAAGTATTTCTTGCTGGCATTATTTTATGTATTCGGCTTTTGTGTTGAATCTAGAATTGTGCAACCTTGAACAAATGAACATCATAAGTGTGTATAGAAAATAAATAAATGATTAAGATGGGTTATGGTTTTGAACAAACAACTCAGTTTAAGAAACCAGATAGTTAGAGCACATTTAAAATATCAGTGAGATCAGGTCAAAGATTCATATAAGTTGGGTTGATGAGATGGACTGGGATTTCTGTGTGTTAAGATACAGGAAAGAAAAACATACAGAACTGCTCTTACAGTACGTCAGTGATAGAGTTCCTATTCATCAATCCAACCTCTGGACCCGCTGCGTCCTCACTTCCTCCATGTTTTCTCAGTTTATTACTTTAATCTTCCCCTCCCTTCATCCTTCTCTACTTCCCCACCTTCAGTAGCGTCTTACCTTCCGTCCTCCCTGCCTCCCCTCCTGTCCTCTCTCTGATACATAAACAGAACAACAGCTGGATGTAGATTGCTTCATCCAGGCTTGGCTAGCCACCAACTTTCTCTCTCAGCTATTTTAAGCTCCTACCTCCCTTTCTCTCTGTTTCTCTCTCAATTTAGTAGAAAGCATAACAGACAGTGACAGATGTTGAATCCCCGCTTTACTCCTTATCCCTCTCTCTCTCTCTGTTTGACTCTCTCCTCTCCCCTTGCTCTCTGTTTTATTGGTGAACATTTGTGCAACAGCCATTGACACAGATGTTGAATGTTGTTCGCAGGACCCAATTCTCTCTGCTCCCTTCACTCGCTGCCTCTCTCTCTCTCTCTCTCTCTCTCTCTCTCTCTCTCTCTCTCTCTCTCTCTCTCTCTCTCTCTCTCTCTCTCTCTCCGAGTCTGCACCTGTGCAGAGTCTGTGCCAAGCTCCTGTTGTGTCTAAATGGGAGGTCCAAACATTCCCGGAGCTTAGCTCATGAAAGCAAATCTCACATTATTATAAACTGTATTATGGGCTGTCGCTGGGGGGGCCCTGTTTGGAGAGTCACCAGCAGCTAAATGATGCGAGAGGGTCACGTGCATGCAAAAACATGTAAATACCCACATCTCCGTATACATACACAGATTTACAGGCACAGCAGTCTGTATATCTCTGACCTGTAATTATGAATGACAGACATCTAATTGTATGCATAGAGCTTCCTATTATCTGCACATGCACACGCACCCCCCCCCCCCCCCCCCCCCCCCCCCCCACAGACACACATTGATCTAATGGAATATTGCTCATCACACTGAAGGATGTTAAGTGCTGTGTGACAAAAGTTTGATGAAAGCTAAAAATAATTTGGAAATAATGATTGTGATTCATGTAGCAGACCAGCTTTACAAGGAGAACATTATAAATGATTTCTTATTAAAATATAATATTCATTTCAAACCTTTATTTATACAGATGAATCCCATTGAGATCATTGATCTCTTTTTCAAGGGAGACCTGGGGCCTATACTACGAAACTGGTTCAACCTAACCTGGATATGTTTGAGTTAGCCGGTTGGCCTAATCCAAAACATACGCGCTCTCGCTAAACTGTACTACGACGCGGGTTATCAAGTGGATCGCTCAAGCCAGCCGTTTCCTATCTAGTTAGGTGCGCGTTCACATGAAAGGGGTGGTATCTGGAGCATTCGACCAATCAGAAACATGGAGAAGCGTACTGACAGCGCAGCGTCATACTTCCTGAATGAAAAGTGAACTTTAATACCAGTCAAAAATGAAGAAGTTAAACTTTAAACATCCATGACTTAAACACTTTATCCAGGATAAAAGCCACATAGTCTGCACCTGCAAGGTGAATACAGCTGGCAAAAGAAAAAGTGTTTGAATGCGTACATTAACAGGTTTATGATATCACTGCCCCGTCTAAAACACGATTTGACTTTAATTACATTTGTCTCGAGTGTTTCGTCAACTTAATGTGTTGCTTAAAATAATACTTCTGCATACAGTATGTGACACTGTGAGTGTTGCACGGCCAGATACGGCTCAGCTGACTCAGATAAGAAAATATATGATACATTATGAAGTGATATGCCGCGGACCTGTACTTAATGTTACTCTGATCCGGTTACTTATGTTGTGGCAGATATGTAAGTAAGCTTTCTTAACGCTAATGTTATAATAGTCAGATTGCTCTGAAGATGGGAGGTGATATTCTATTAATGTTCACGTTCACACAGTCGGTGATTTTTGCCGGCCGTCTTTCCTGCGACTGCAGCTTTTCTGTATTTCCTTTCTCCTGTAATATGACTTGATCGCTTTAAACTCCGCACACTGAGCTCTGATTGGTCAGCAGGCAGTGCTTTCACTGAGTTGAGCTCTTAGCTTGCAACCTAACCTGGTCCCGACCAGGTAAGCCGCTAAGCATAAGTTACCATGGAGATCTAGCCTGCTAAAAAGAGAACCAGCTTCGTAGGACCGGAAAGCCGGAGTTTTCCCTGAATTTAGCCGGCTAAGCGAAAATCCTGCTTCGTAGTATACCCCCCTGCTCAAGTAGTTCCACATGAAACATACAAACATAAATAGAACAACAAAAGGACATCATACAGCATCATTTACATAATTATCCACATACACAGGTACCAATAGCTTCCGATTGACTAGCATCCAACCGAGCTTTAAAAACATTTAGTGGCACCAGATTGTTCAGTTTCCATTTAATTTGCAGACTATTCCAAGACAGAGGAGCTGTGCAGATATCTAAAAGCTGTCTTCCCTAAGACAGTCCTAGCAGTTGGCACATTTAATAAAACCACAGCATGCGATCTCAGGCAGTAGCCACTTACAATTTTCCGTGAGATCAGGGAGCAGATATAAGTTTCCCTAACATGGCTTTGTATATAAAAATGTACCAGTGACTGAGGCTCCGTACAGTTAGTGAAAGCAAACCAGCCCTTGCATACAGGGTACAGTGATGGGTTAATGCTTTACAGTTTGTCACAAATCTCAGTGCACTGTGATACGCAGCATCTAACTTGACCAGGCAATTGGCAGGTGCATTCATATACATCAAATCACCATAGTCCAGCACAGATAAAAAGGTCACAGTGACTAGCCTTTTCCTGGCCTCGCTTGAGGCCAGGAAAAGGCTTAATTATTATTAAATAATTACTATATTTTTTTTTTGTTATCGTCAGCAGGCAAACTGAGGTTTGTGTTTATCAGAAGGATTTTTAGGGCACTGATGCACAGCTGTGCCTGTTCTAGTCAGCAGGAAACAGATGTTTATTTTTTATATGACCAATGATTTCATCAGCTAGTTTTTTGTTAACCAAATACATGTTAAGGAAAGAAATGTGATATTTTCAAGTTTATAGATTTTGTGATGGACATATTCATTGTTATACTTTGAAATTAACATACAAATATATTGCAGTATTTATCTATATCATTACATATCTGGCTAAATCAAGTTTAGCAAAACACATTTAAAAACTGCTTCAGGGCTTTTTGTATGTTTTGCAATCACATACATACAGAAATCTGATATAATCAAAACATGTGTGTACAGTAAAACCCCATTATTAAGTAAAAGTTGATTAAAAAATATGTTTTAATGGACTTTAATTTGTATTTTCTCAACACAGATGAGGTTTTTCTATTCATTTAACAAACCCTTTGAAGAAGTACTGCTTAAAAGCTACACTGTTTCTGTGTCTTGTGTCAAGACTCGTCTTTTATTGTACGTATTTGAACATAATATTCTTACAATGTCTTACCAGGATGTAGAAATATTTTTATATTTGAGGGTTGGAGCTTGTTTAAAATATCAAAATGTAAAATAAATAACCGAGTTTCAAGAAACCTACCATGGAGGAAAATAAGCTAGAACGGATGGCACAAGTTGGAGATGAAAATGAGCAAAATGTAATGTGTGTGTTCACCAGGGGAGAGGAGTTCAGGGAGCCAGATAGAGAGGGGGTAAAGGATGGAGATGAGCGAGATAGCTGAAAATGAGTGTGAAACAGATCGGAGCAGCAGATGGACTGGGGAGCAGCAGAGCGAGGCGGAGGAACAGCCTTTGTTCTCCCTGCTGTCTGTCTGCCTGCGTTTTGTGTCTGTCTGCCTCCTTTCTGTCTGCCTGCATCCTGGTGGTCCTGTTTCCCTCATGGGGTTTAATTTCTCCTCTATTCTTCTTTCCAAAACTCTCCCGTCTCTTCCTCTCTTTTTCCTCACTGTATCTCTTTCCCTCTATCTCACCTTCCCTGCAATCTGCCTCGCTTTGACCTCCAAACTACCTTTTGTATGTCTGCGCCTTTGTTCGGTTTCCCTTTTCTACTTGATTACATCAACAATCCTACTGTCATTTATCCTCCCTACCTACACAGCATAGGGTCCCTGGAGACCTTGAAGACCACCTCTCTCTCTCTTTCTCTCTCTCACACACTCTCTCTCCCCCCCTGTCTCTTATGGCTGCCCATAGCCCAGATGTTATGGCACATGCCATTACACCTACACGCCATTACTCCTAATGTCTCACTAGGGTGAAAGTATGCGCTGGGCGGAGCTCATCTGTGACAACAATTACACACACACACGCACATCACATACACACACACGCACACACAATGGCCGGGACAATGTTTTATGCTGTTGCTTTTACCAAAATATGTTCTATATCTTGTGATTTTAAGGCATTGTTTTTATAAATTCATGTGCATGTAGTATAGCTTACATCATCACATTTGTAGGAATATGTTTGTTAGTTTTTTCAGTACAAAAAAGTTGTCATTCATCTCCCAAGTGGCATTTAAGTGAAATATTCCTTATTGTTGAATACACGCTTCAAACATACAGTTGTGTGTGTATGATTCCATCTGAGCCACCCTCCACAGATCATCCCAGCTCTCCTCACAGTGGGGGGGTGCAGTGCCATGCCGTGAACAAAGGATTAGGAGGAGACAGCACTGTGTGTGTGTGTGTGTGTGTGTGTGTGTGTGTGTGTGTGTGTGTGTGTGTGTGTGTGTGTGTGTGTGTGTGTGTGTGTGTGCTACTGCATAAACATTACACGTCACATACACATAACCCCATGTCCTCAGGGCTGACTGCTGCCTAGCCTCTATTCTATCACCATCCATCTCTTGCGGGTGTGTGCATATGAGTGTGTGTACACGCGTGCGCACTGATGCTATCATCGTATTAACATAGATGACAATCTGGCGCGAAGGTGCTGATCAAAGATACATTTCCCTCCCTGGCTCGCCTCCCGTTAATTACGCCATCTGTGTAGGAACGCAGCGTCCCGAGCGTGGGAGGGGGGGATCCGTCAAACGCTCCCGCTCTCCGGCGCAGACAGTTATCCACCAGAGACTGATCGCCTCCAACTCTCAGATAGGTTACGCACACATGGACGCGAGGGCACACATATTCAATGCTCAGTGACACACACACACACACACACACACACACACACACACACACACACACACACACACACACACACACACACACACACACACACACACACACACACACACACACACACACACACACACACACACACACACACACACACACACACACACATCCCACTACAAACTGTTTTTGGGCTTTGAAAACCTCAAACCACACACACATGCAAATACACAAAACCCTCTGCTCACCTCTCACCGCCAATCACACACACATTTCAACACCTCTCATGCAGCATTTAAGTCAAATCTCCCTGACAAGTTGCCATTTGGCCAGTGTCAAAAGCAGCTTTCAGAGTTCAAGTTGCACTTGGTTTAGCTGGAAGCCAGTGGAGCTGCACCAACAGCTTACACTGAACATCTGAACCAAGAAAACTCCGGCTCAGTCAAGTCTGTAACAAGGTGTAGTTCACTGAGATACGATATACTTCTGGCAACTCAAATCCTTTTCAATGACTTCAAGCATTTAACCAACTCAAGACTATGATATCTTTACAAAAGTGGAGCCTCAACGCACACACAACATGTAAACCCTATTCTCAAACTGGAATTATGCCTGTCCTTCAACCTCATGAAGTCATGGTTTAAGAGGTAGAATGAACGTACGGGTATAAATGAAACAGCTTCACAAGGACTTCTGTGCATGTTTCCAGACATCTTTCCGTTGACAGGTTTCGGAGCCATGTGCTTTGTTCAAACCACTTTTTACCCACAGACAGACTGTATATAATAGGGACCTATAGGCTCTGTTAATACACACCTACGTTTTTGAAGAGCCGTGTTGAAGCACTGCTAACTCCAACCAACTCAGTGCAGGGGGCTAGCAACACACAGGTAACCAACATGGCTCCAACATGGCACTCAAAGTCGGTACACCCTAAGTTATGCATAGCTTCAACCCGTAATATAATTTAAATGGGTAAGTAATATAAAAGATAATCTGCAATCATCAGGAAATTAGCTAACAGTTTTTATGTTTTCATTTAGTTGTTATGTACCAGGCTCTTAACATTTCATGAATATAGCCTCAGCAATGCACTTTGACCAAATCCATATACTTGTTCGTATTCATTTATATTCAATATGAGTAATCTTATCAGTGACTAACAAGGTAATTGTATTACTCCGTAGATGAGGGTAACATGGAAAACCATTCAATAGGATGGTCACTAAGTGCTTTAATTGACAGATGAACACAAAGGAAGAAGATAAAGAAGACTGTGCTCGTAATGGCACATCACATCTCAGAGGAATAGATAAAACACCGATAATTATAGGTATAGAATATGACTCTCACTACTTACAATATCTTCACCAGAAACCACAATTTAAGTTCTAACAAATTCATTACACTGATAATTTGAATAGTACGCAGATCTTTGGCTGTCACAGTTTGCCACTCATAGTGACTGGAAGGAGATGCAAAATAACTAAAAACGTTTAATGTGTTACCATCTGAAAAACTGCATGATTATGAATTAGCTTCACTGGAGCACAGTAACATGTATATTGTGTTGTATACTGTCTATATTGTGATGTTGTAAATGTTGTATTGGTTACTGCTCATTTTGTATTGTTTTTTTTATGTTTATTTGCGTCAACCTGCTTTCTGTTGCTGCCTCTGGGCCAGGTCTTTATTGTAAATGAGAATCGGTTCTCAATTGACTTATATGGTGAAATAAAGGTGAAATAAAAGAAATAAACAAAAAGGTATAGTTGTGCCAAGAGGAATTTCCTTCCTCCAGAGAAACAGAGAAAGAGAGAGATGATTGTCGCCCCATGCTCTACGCTCGAGCCAGATGTGTGGGGGGGGCTTTACGAGGGGGCGCTTGGCACAAAGTGCCACTGTGACGGAGACGCACACACCATTAATCTCCCTCTTCTGGGATGCTTGGATGCCTGTATGCTTTAAGAGTCCTCCACCCCCCTTACCTCCACCCTTCTCTCCTCGTCGCTCCGCTCTCCCATCATTCCTCCCATCTGTTATGCTGTAAAACAGAATAGAGTTGTTTTTTTATACCTCTACACATTTATAAATGAAAACTTAAGCTTCCATGCATGCATTTCTCACTCCATCACTTACTCATCCATCCATCCATCTCCATCCTTCCATCGCTTAATCTAATTTACTCCGGTTCCCCTTAAAATCTCTCATCTTTTCCTCTTCCCCTCCTCCAGCGCTCCCACCAGTCAAATGAAGCAGTCACAGCTGTGCAGCCATTTCACGGGGGGCCGCACTGATCACACCATTACGATTATTGACTACATTAAACAAAGGCGGCGGGGGGGCTGGTTGTAACATTGACCACAGTGCTAGGTGATCAATAGATCCTTTGAGGGAGAGAAGGAGATGAAAGAGTAGGCTTAAGAATTAACACACCAGTACTTTCAATCAGAGGTCTGATGGAGGACAGATAAACAGACTTGCATATCATACTTAACAATATATACTGTAGGTCCAACATGGTAGTTCATCTAAACATTGAAGCAGTGGAAGAATCTTCACATGTATTTTATTTTGCATGTCTCTCAGAGTGTTCCCTTTGAATTCAGAGGTCAGGCAATCCAAATCTGCTTTAACTATGAATGCAAAAACAAACAACCAGTTTACTGAAAACGTGACTTCTGAAAGAATGCTTACATCTTCACTGAGTAATTAATTACCACATCTACCACCCACCGGTGTCCTTGGGGATTATATTTGACAACCAAACTTTAGTTGTTTATGTGCTGGGGCCTTTGAACACGAGCAAGAAACATTGATGTGCTTCACACAAGAATCAAGGTCATCATTAACATTTCAAAGACATCAAAGCAATTCAGTCTGCCTAAATTGACCATTAAGAGAAAGAAAATTTGTTTGGCATTTTAATATTCTCTTTCATCCCTTGAATCGTTTTCATGTGATGAACCTATTGAGGGAAAGGTTTTTTGGGGAGAAGCTATGAAGCAAACACAGTACATATTTTGTTCACTGATGTGTTTTCAAAGTGAACCAACCATGAGTCTTTTTCAAATCAGTCCCTATTACCTACGTGTTTCTGGTGCATCTATGATAGTTTAAATTCATCAGCTTAAAGTTGAAGCTCCTTGTGTGTTTTCTGCCTGGTGTGTTTATGTGCCTGTGCTCATCTTGTTTGGTTGGGCTCTTGTGTTTATAATTTTGGTGCATTTTCAGAGCGCCATGCTCTCCCAGGATCGTCCTGGAGCTTTCCCAGATGGCCTGCAGAACTCCTACCCGCTCTGAGCTGGCATCACTGCCAGGCCCGGCGCCCGCTTGCAGGGCGGACAAGACTGGGGACTTGGCACATTTACTACTGTCTCCCAGGACACAGAAACAACTTTTGGAGGTCATGTCAGTGTTATTGGACCAGCTGTACTTCCATCAAACTTGGGGATTTACAATACTAGATATAGCAAAATCTGAAAATGCTTGCTTATGTCAAGCGTTTAACAAAATAAAAGTAATATATGTCCTATTGAAAATACACAGCAAATAACCTATACATATATTTCATTCACCTACAGAACATTACTAAGTAGACATTTTGTGTATAATTGTGTAGGTCCATACTAACTGATTTCAGTGACTGTTGAAAATGGTCATGACACTTTGGTGCTGGGGTTTCATTGTGAGTATATACAAAAAATATATACAGTAGCTTACAAATGTGTCCCTGGCTATAGCTGCTGAATGACTGAATGGAAGTAATTACATTTATACTGTAAACAATCTCCAGTAAAACCAGGGTGACATTCACCTGTCTCTATTCCTGCCTTTGCATTAACCCAGCTACAAACCAGGCTATGTGACTATTTTGCGTTAGAAAGTTATTTTCCTTTCCTTTTTAGATCCGAACTCCAAATGTGGTGTCAGGAGAAAATGGAGGAGAGACTAAGATAGGGAGCAGAATTAAATGATACGGAAATTAGAGTAGGCGTAAATGACTCTGCGAGGGTGAAGGACGGAATAAATTGGATTGGACTGATTCTGCAGCCAGCTGATAAAATCCAGCAGGGATAAAAGAGGACCATATACTGCTTCATAGGTGTGGCGTGAATATCATTTTTGAACAAATACACTACCAAACCACATTAATATGTTCATTATTAAAGAATAAAAAACGTGTTGGTTATTTTTCTCTCTCTCTTTCTCTCTCTCTCTCTCTCTCTCTCTCTCTCTCTCTCTCTCTCTCTCTCTCTCTCTCTCTCTCTCTCTGGTGGGGTTAAGTGTGGATGTTGCAGGATGTGTTATCCCCAAGGTATAACATGCCAAAGAGTGAGAAAAAGATTGGTAGGTTTAGAGGGAATAAGATAGGAGTAAAAAACAAAAAAAGGGAGAGTGAAAGAATGAGAAAGAGCCTCAGATGGGTCCAGATCAAGAAGGCAACTGGAGGAGCATCCAGGGACACAGTCAAAGGCAAGCCCTGAGGGGAGTAGAGGGAGAGAGACAGTGTGTGGAAGAGGGATGAATAATAATGTTCCCTCTAGAGCAGTGGTTCTCAAACTTTTTCTGTCAGGCCCCCCCTTTGGAGAAAAAAAAAAGTCGGGCCCACCCAACACAAGTCAGGCTCAGTGGCGGTGCCAGAGATTGATTTTGGGGGTGCTGTGGGCAGGGGCGGATCTACCGGGGTGGCATGGGGTGGCAACTGCCACCCTAAACAATAGCCTTGCCACCCCAGCTGCCACCCCAGTTGGCATCTTTGTTTTGAAAGAAAAGTTGTGGCTCATCGGACATTTCTGAGAGAAAATCTCTAATGTCCGAGTGCAAGTGAATGCAGCACAAGACGCGTGTCTTGTAACCCCTCCCCCGGCCCTGGCGCGAGACTGGAAATATGATTGATGGCGAATTCAGTTGAACGGTGGACGGCGCAAAACGAGAAGCATTTCGGACCCAAGCACTGAAGGAATGAGGTAGTTGCGATCTACACAGAGAAGAGAATGTCAAGTTTGGCTGTACTCAGCATTGAATCAAAACGCACTAAAGCTTTGGATCTTAATACGTTTGTGAGGCGTTTTGCTGAACAAAATGGTAATCACCGCATTCAGCTGTAATAGACATGCCAACTTGATGCTCTGCTCACGGATGACTCGATGAGAATAACGAACTGTTAAGATGATGACCTTGTATGCGTGTATATATTTTTTTCTTTGAGGGGGTCTGCCCCCAAAAAAAAGTTTTAAGTCCTGAGGAAGTAAAATCAGACGGTGTGTAAAACTACACTGCCCAGCCAACAGAAAGTAACCACTTTGATTTAACTAGGCCAGTAGGTATGTTTTAGCTGAATACACGTTTTTTAACCCTAACTGATGCAGTTAGTCACTTCTTTAATGTTTGTTCTTTCTGATGTAAAGTCAAGGTTGTAACTGTATATCAATAATGATATAATTACTTGTTTTTCAAATTTGAAGGAGGGTGAGCAAGCATCTTGATGAACATTCATCATTGACTCCTCCAAAAAATATATAGTTTATTCAATAATAAATGAATATGTGAATCATAACAGTTCTTCACTATATCTGTAAAGCGTCTTTGAGCACCTGTAAAAACGCTAACAAATTAAATCTATTATTATTATTATTATTTATTAACAGTGATTGACAGCTGATAGGAATAATATGATTGTTAATAGTATCATATTCATTCAGACAAACATCGATGAGACAGTTAATGAATGTACTTATTGCAGCAGTGCATAGATTTGGTTCCCCTGCTGGTCTAAGAGTGAAACCAACTCATTCAGTTATTGTTCAGTTAAAATTCATTAAATTACGTCTGCCACCTTACATATGTATATGTAAGGCTTTACTGATGTGCCACAATAATATCACCTAATGTCATTGAGTTAAAATATTAATATTGTGGCTTTCCAAGTTAACATTGATTGTAGGGGTGTAACGGTTCACAAACATTTCGGTTCGGTTCGTACCTCGGTTTTTAGGTCACGGTTCGGTTCGGTACGTTTTCGGTACAGCAGAAAAAAATATCACAACATTAATTTTTTTTTACATTTTTTTTAATTATTATTAAACTGTGAATATTCACTCAAATAAATACAAAATATAATAAAATAAACATTAAGGTGCAGCATGTCGATGAACTGAAATGATCTGTATTTGAACTGTACTGTACCTAAGCAGCCAGGTTGACATTAGGACTTGCTTTTCATTGTATTTTCATGTTGTTTAAAGAAAGATGAACTTGTCCACATTGCTTGCCGAAAGGGCAGATCTGCTGGCACTAACAATGTCTCCTGCTGTGGAGAACACCCTCTCGCTAGGGACAGAGGTAGCAGACACAGCCAGGTAGCGCTTTGCTAACATGGCAACATAAGGCTATTTGGCGTTTGTAATAGCTTTGGTTCGGTCTGAACTCTCTGCGAGTGGTGGAGGCTAACATGCTAGCGGGAGTTGGGTTTGCACTTCAGTCTTTTTTCTTTTGGTACCGGTGATATTCACGTTCATGCCTTTTCAAATGAGTGTGCAAGTTTGATGTATTGCCAGCCGCGTAACCAATGTTAGTTGAACAATGCCGACAAACAGCTTTGGTTCGGTCCAGCTGTCTTTGTCCGTCATCCTTGTTCGTAACTGCGAAACCAACATTTTCCCAAACCGGAGACTTCAATGTTGCTGGAGGATTTTCGAGCTCAACTTTATCTGCGTTCACCATTTCGATAGTTCCTCAAATTACTGACTACATTTGAACGCATCCCTGTGACCAGCTCTCATAGTATGCCTCTCGTCCAATGAAATTACTTGGTCGCTCTATGATATATACCTAAGATTACTTCCAGAAAGTTGTTCATGTTCTCAATTTTTTACATTTAACGTTATATTCGTTCGGTACCCTTCGGTTCACACGTGTACCGAACCGAAGGGCCCGTACCGAATAATTTCAGTACGTGTACCGTTACACTGCGATTTAAATCAGCATATACTTCTGCCAGGGGATGCCACCCCTCAAAATCTCCTGCCACCCTCTTGCCACCCCATGAATATTTGTCTAGATCCGCCCCTGGCTGTGGGGTAGCTTGACGTTTCATAGAGGGTGCTCAAACATTTAGGGTTTCCCATTAATGTACCGGTCGCTACAGTGGAATGTTCTACTGCAACACTCCCCACACACATATACACAACGTATCCGCAACTGTTACAATGAAGGCTCGATAATCAGCTCACGGCGTAGAGGTGTAAGCAGGGGTCAAGTGTTATTTTTATAGGTGGTGTGTGGACCTCACATTGGGGGGTCCGGGGGCAAGCTCCCCCGGGAAGATTTATTTTTAAATATTTAAGTTGAAAGCATCAATCTGGTGCACTTTGAGAGCAAAATGAAGAGATCTATGGATACATCTCTCAACACCCATTTGAAACAGAAACAGATTTACTTTTTCTTTATGGATATTTTACAAATCACTCTCCTTTTAAACTTTATTCATTTTTTAATGTCATATAGTATTTCATATCTGTTTTTAATGTATTCTCTTATTTTTTTATAACTATAATGATCATATAAACGTGTGCCTCGGAAATAATTGTTTACATTAATGGTGACCAAAACGTTTGAGACCCACTGAGATAACACTGAGAGAGTCCTTTAGTTCACTGAGTCTCTCAGTCTGACAGGAGAGGACTATCCTCCACTTTGGTGTTGAAAAAACTCCTTATATCCGTTAGCGTAGCTCGCTAGCACCAGAAGCTAACAACAACGATCTCCGGTACCGGTGCGCTCTCTCTCGCTCGCGCACACAAAATGGCTCGTTCCACACACACACAGAGCCGAGCTTTAATGAAACACAGAGACCCAGACGTAATAGTACTGTACTGCATCATATTATTTTCGAATCAATAATTTTTCAAATTATGATTTTTTTTTTTTTAATCTTGGTCTCTCGCGCCCCCTCTGGCATGCCCCCCACTTTGAGAACCACTGCTCTAGAGAAAGCTCCTGACCACAGACAAAGAGAATGACTTTTTGCAACAAGAAATGGCAGGTCAGTCGACAGTTGATAGGAGGTAGAGGGATCCAATTGTCCTGGGTGAGACTAAGTCTCTTTTGTCATAAATGTATTTATGGAGGGGAGGTTCAGGCAGGTTTTCCATATTGGATTGGGTTAAAAAATGTGGACCTAAGAAGACCTCAAGTCTGCATAACATATGTATAACAGCAATGTATCACCCCTATTATATCCACCACTGCATTAAATCCTCTTCCCATAATTTCTACCACAGTATAATGAAAACATTGTAATATGGGATGTACAGCATTGAACCTTAGCCTGAACCCCTGTTAAAAAGTTGGAATTAAGTCAAAGTCAGATGACCTGTGTGCCTTCTGTTAAAAGCTACACGTTTTTAACTCACCCCGAAGAGCTGAGACCTCCAGAGCGAAGCGAGAGCGTCGCCTGGTGAGTTGCTTTAATTACTTCTCTACCTCCCTTGCCGCTAATATCTTTATTTTATTAGGCCTGATCTGATTCATATGCATAGTGCAGACATAATTTTGATTTGAAATTCTTTCTTATCTGCGGTGGCTGGGACTACCCCTGCATGACTGCATCCTAAATCAATTACCTTGTTGGTCCCCTGGCGAGCATTTGGCGAGCAACAGAGTGGCACGGTGCGCAGGTCTGATCACAGACTTTTAACCTTAAACACAATGTTGTTTTGCACTTTGAAGGACATCTCTGATTCTGGAGTGATGTAGTGTTTTATGGATGAGGACATAGTTGTATCACTTCAAAATATTCCCTCATTTAAATCACTCACTGTGAAAGCTGGTTAGAAGGAGAGATTTTGTCCCGTCAGTCAGGTTGGAACTGAGACAACAAGTGAATGCTAAACTCGACTTTTAATGCTCCAAGTTTCCCTTCCTCCTTACAGACTCAAAAGAAGACAAGCTGCCTCCTTTACACACAGATACCAACCTCTGGCTGGCAGCTTACCCTGTGATACGGCATCTCGCCATCATATGTACAGAAGGGTAACACCTGTGTTAAACAAACATCCCCAAAGATGTTTGGCTATTCATTTGCAGCAACTTCTCGTTATGGATCCATTATGGAAAGTGACCAATACACTGGGGTGTAATGACACAGGCAATGCTTGCTGTAAAACAGTGGCATATGGCTAAACTACACAACATTAAACATTTTGGAGACTGTGCCTCCCCGGTGCCTAAATGGCACAGCGCTTTGGCAAATAAACCATTACGCAGTGTGAATGACTTATGGACTTCTACTGAGACAAACAAAGCAGCAAAAAAAGATAGCAATCTGAAATATAAAAATATGCAAAAATACACACACATGCTACATCTGACTACACTTTACATGAACATATTAAAACAACATAATTACACATATGCCAAGATCCAACTTTTGAACTACCTATTTTTAGCAAAGAAGACAAAAAATGTGTTTTCTTTGCTTCGTCCTCCAACTTCTCTTTGGCCTGCTGAGGTGTTCCAGGCCCAGCAGGGATACATTAATGTAATCCCTCCAGAGGGTCCTGGCTCTGCCTAAGGGCCTTCTCTCACTGGGCAGTTATTGATGTAACACTACACTAAGTGTGGAATACAAATCTAAATCAGATGCCAAAATCACTCCAATTTGCTCCTTGCATTGTGGCAGTTACCCTCCAAGCTCATCTTGATATTAAAGCCCCTTCTCTGTCCCCTGAAGATGAGCCTTGACCAACCTGCCTGGCTAAACTAGCCTTTGTTTCGATCAATAAAGGTTTTGATGATTACCAAACGCTTAAAGGTAGGGTAGGTAAGAATGGAGAAACCAGCTCGAGTGCGCTAGAATTTGAAAGTATGCAGCCGAAAGAAATCGGCCCCTTCCTTCAGACTTCCTTACAGAGCCCCTCCTCCAACACACGAACATGACCAATGAGGGCACGAGATAAGTTTGTGCACAGGCTGACAGGCAGGTAGGCCATCCAGTTATTTTAGCCGGGCCGGCTCAGATGATTGGTCGTGCTTTTTACAGTACTACGGCTTCCACAGATGACTTTTTTTAATGTATTTTTTGTCAAAGCATTTAATGTATTCATTGCTATCGGGATGTTAAGAGCATTCCATGGAATATAACAAAAAGTGTTTCTGAAATAAATTACATACCCCACCTTTAAGACATCTTTTGAAAACTGTATTTGGACTGCAGCTGAGACCCCAACATAATTGCTCTGCTGATGTGTCATTTACAACCAATTGAGAACAACTTTCCTTTGGTTTCAGGACCAGGGCCTCAGATTCAAATTGAGCTCCATAATAAATGGCAGCATATTACAACATGTATTGCTCATGAGAGCCCCAGTCCGACAAAGACAGGAAAATCATCCACCATAAATAGAGATGCAAACAGAAATCAAGCAAACTGGAAACTCAATATTTGCAAATATCCTTAAAATCAGGTCAAGCATGCCCTCAGTGTTTATTGAACACCAACAGCATGAAGAACCTTCTAGAACGAGTTGTACCAGTAGCCTAAACACACGCAACCTGAGCCTCTCTAACATTTACACACAGACACACAGTCTGCAGGCAATCATCAACAAGCAACTGCACATTTCTCTGGAAGACGAAGTGGCCTCTGCATCTGCATCTCCCTCTCTGTGCCAGGCATGTAAACCGCCTCAGTCATGCAGTTCCAGCCATTTCTGTGTGATTGATGCGAGTGCTTAGCTGGGCGACAGAGGTCACAGAGCCTGGGAGATTGTTTTAGCCCTACCTGCTCCTCTTTCCCAGTTCCATCTCTTTTCTGTTTCTCTTCCTCCCCTCTCTCTCTCCCCACCTGGAGCGTCGTGAACCCTCTCCACACTCCACCACCTAATTATATCCTGGACGTGTAAATGTATTCATATTCATGAAGGCACAGATGCTAAATTAACTGTGGCAGGGACACGTTGCACTGTGCCGACTGCACAATCTGCTTCCTCCACTTACAGAGAGGAGGGAGGGAGGAAAGGGGCGTCGGAGCTGGAGGAGCGAACACCGAGGGGGGAGAGAGAGTTAAACAAAGAAGGGAAAAGGAGGAAAAGAGATGGAGATGAAAACAAAGCAGGGAAGAGAAAGAGGATGTGGGAAGGTATGGGGGAAGATTAGGCAACCACAGATGGTTCAGAAGGTGAGAGCCATGGTTACAGCAACAAAAAAATCACTTATTCAACCTCAACAGTGACTGAATCACCTGAGATGTCACCGTTCTTGATACCGCCGAATGCCCCCACCAGGCCCCTGCCGTCCTGGGCCTGGTCACATGGGCCCAGGCGGTGATGAGTGACAAATCAAAAAGCCAGAGTGCATAAAAACTTGGAGCCGGTGGCGGCAGAACGGCGTACAGGGAACTCAGGGGCAGATGGAGGGGGGTGCAGCGGTGCGCAGCGAACAGATGGCCGCTCCAAACTTGATATATGAAATTAATAACGTTTCTCAAATAGAATTCAGAAACAGGAATACATTACCTGGATTTTAATAAGTGATTTTCTCTCTTTTCTTTGGTAAGACTGGGGGTAGAGGGGAGCATTTGCATGTGTGGTGGTAAATAATGTGTTCAATTGTAATGGTTGTTTTTTTCCCTCCCCCAATGGAAAAGTAGACAATAGAAGGTAAACGATGGCAGCTGCATTGTTCAGAAAAGTCGCTCCTTAATTATTTTGTGGTAGCTGGAATCACTTACATTTGGTAACTTCATTCTGTTTAAAGGCTTACTTTATTGCCACCGTCATACTTTATATACATGTAATTCATCAAAACTTCAGAAATGTCTTAAAATTCGATTTTTAGAACACTAACAAAAGGTTTGAACTCAACAGTAATCTTTCCCCCCATTACCTGAATAATGAAGACAAATCCTTGAACTTAATGGTGACTGGCTCATTTCTGTTTGAGGTCTTTCGTTCATATTTCAGAAATTGAAATTGAGTGAGAGGTTTGGCTACTTTAACAAAGAGCTTTATTCACTGCCGCTTGATTTGCCCTGACCGAAAACAGAACCTTGCAAATTCACAGACCTGCAGCACTATAAAGTCTACTTCTTTGAAACAGTGATTATTTTGGGGCAGAGCCTATTCAGTAACATATTATGTCCCCATTATTAATGCTGAGCACCGAAGAAGAAAAATACAAATACAATAATAATAATCACTGGACATTCTCTGAATAAGTATAAGAAAAAACAAATATGTATCAATCAATTAATCAAAAACTGTATCATATCTAACATTTATTTATCAAAAATCCAATCCAGCCTGAGATCAACACATGTAGCAGCAGAAAGTACTGGTAGTTGGGGAACAGGTTGTTCCTAATCTGACTTTGCTTTCTTAAATTCGTTTTTAAATCAGGTGACATGGCAGCAAGATTTCAGGAAATTACTTTGTCTTGCCAAGAAATAGTGTAACACATACAGTAAGAGCCCTTTTTGAACCACGACATGGTGTTTTCCCACTTATTTCCACAGATTAAACACATTGACTATAGAGGCGGTGCTGCTGCGGTGTGAAGAGGAAAAGCCGGTACTTTTCAGGCTCTAGCTCCGAGCCGGCCTTGAAAACGCGTTGGTGTGAAAGGGGCATAATTAGTAGTTTTGGAGTTACTGGTAATGCAGATGTTGTACCTTCAGACGGAGCTTTCCCACTTCCACTTGTAATGCTAACCTATGCTAACCCGCTGCTGGTTGTATGGAAAGACTTGTAAACAGGGTTCGAGTTACGTGGAAGCCAATGGGAGCTGAGCTCCCATAAGGAGGGGCCTGAGCTCCCACGGACCCAGTGAAATCAAACATCTGTGGGGGTCGCTAATATACATTACCAACAACCATTATTTTGATCACAAATAATGCATTTTTCAATGTAATGAGTATTATTTACGTTAACGAGGTAAATAGGTAAACAAAACAATGTTTTCCAAAAGAACTACGCATCGTATTCTCTCTTGAATGACAATATGCCTGCACTTCACCTCTAAGGTGCGCAATAAAATATTGCGCAATCTATGCCTGTGAGGCTGAATGAACCGGGTCCGTTATATCAACAGACATTGAAATATATTGACAAGATACACACATACTACGAGTACCAGCAGACGATTACCATGCCGCCCAAAAAAAGGCCACTGCCGCCGACGGGGTCTACAAGCCTGGCTAGTTTTGGTTTTCTCACAAAGAAACAGCTTTTGACAACCAAAATGCACCTGCTAGCGTGGCAGCTAGCACTAACCTTGCTGCTACGGAGGATGCTGTCTTTGCTAGCGGACCTGATGCTGTTGAATGTGGGACCACCTGCACACACGTAGAAAGATCCGAATCGGAGCGGCATGAGGAGGCAGGAGGTACTGCTACAGAAGGACCACCACTTAACTGGGGACACAATCAGTGGAGATCCTGGAAAGAAAGAAACCCCTAGCTGTTTTCAAAGGAGGGTGGTCTTGGATGCCTCGTCTGTAAGGAAGCCAAGACTCTCTTACTTTCGGAGAAAAAATATGGAACGCATTTGGTGGATGCCTGGCAGGGGCGGTTCTAGGGGGGGCCAGTGCCCCCCTAACACTGACCTCTGACCCCCCTGTGGCCCCCCTAACAATGAAAAGTTTTTTTATTTTATTTTTAAATGTATATTTTCTGGTACTCGGTTTGCCAAAAACCGCAGGATTTTGTTGCTGTAATGTGAAATTGTGCAGATACCCTTATGTAAAGTAGAGATGTAATTGTTCATTGCCTTTATTTTTATATAAATATGGTGTTAGTGCAAACATTGCACTATAACTTAAGCTGAAGCTAACAGTAATAACTATAAGATATATCTGAAATAAATAAGTGTACTGAAACAAATACCAATAACTGTATTGCATTGTTTTCTTATGCGCAATTACTTCATACTTTTCGTCCTGCATTTATTGTGCCCCCCTCAGAAAATAACTGGCCCCCCAGTGGCCCCCCCCCAGTCAAATTGGTCTAGAACCGCCACTGATGCCTGGACCAATGGGACTGTGAGTAGCCCTGTGCAGAAGCATTTGCGGACATCTTTTTACATACACCGTGATTTTTTACATATTGCTCATAAACGAGCTGTTGAAAAAGCGGAGCTCAAACTAAAATAAGTGCTTCCGAAGAAAGTTGCAGAACTGAGCTCCAGCATGTTTAATGAGACTTGGAGTCTGCACCTCCAAGGTGTGCAATACATTATTGCGCAATCTGTGACTGTGTGCGCGCCTGCGCGTGCGTGCACGCGCGCATAAGGCGCATGCGTTAGTTTTAAAGACCCCCATAGAGCTCAGTTTATAACTCGAACCCTGCTTGTAAGTTGTAAGTGTTATCAATCTTCTGATTTTCAGCAAGGAAGCGATTGAGCGTAGTTCCTAAAATACAAAAGCAATTATTTTAATGCAGTGGCGAGGAAATGACCGTCTTTTTCTGTCGGAGCGAGTTAGGAGCAACATGTCTCGCAATTGAGTCAGGCTGCTCTGAGAGAGGAAATGGACCTCATCATAGACTTTACTTAACAACTGAAGCAAATTACACTTAGACTGTCATATTTATTTACCGATATCAGTGGTTTGCAAAAGGAATTCACTTACAGTAGGCTATGTAGCCCACACATTGAATACTATAAAGACCTTCCTACAGTACTGAGAAATAAATAAAAACTGCACTTGGTTACAAAAACGATCACATCAATAGAAAAGAGTGCCTATACTTTAATGACCATAAAGTCAAATAGTAACTTGATAAGGAATGAGAGTTTGAAGTCTTGCAGGCTTCAAGAGTTGGAATTGGGCCATTATAGCAGTCAGTGCAAATAACAGGCTGCAAGTAAAGAAAATAAGTTTTTTTTAGCACAACTGTGTGTTTTTATGGCCTCAAAATTACACTTGTGCATCCAGGGAATTGTGGAACCCACACGCAGCTTTTGTGTGAGACTATATGGGCTGAATGCATTCACAACCGAACCAGATCTATGTCTCTCTCTCTGCTAAATAATCCCAGATTTGAAGCAGGAAGCGATGGCTCCAGGATAAAAAATGAACAGCATATGTTTGGAGCTGCATCAGTCTGCCTCATCTCCACTGTACTGGTGCGATGCATTAATGAACAGAATGATAACAAACAAAACACATGACCTCGCATTTGACCAATGGACGCATATGAGAAGCGTTTAATTCAAATACAGGCTCCTTCCTTACTACACTTTTAATAAAAAAATACACTGCATTAAAGATGATTTATTCATATCGTTCATACTCTGGATAATCAACGCATTCATCTCAGGCATACTGGATGTTTCAATATTTCAGTGTTCATTGGAGGGTTATATTTAGGGCTCATTTGAGAGGGAATCAGCATGTTGATGGTACAACTCTGAAAAACAGCTGAAACTGATTAATATGCAACACAAATCTGGTGACAGTGATACTGTACCCCTGCAATATGTAGTGGGTGTGGTAGCATGAAAATCTTGGAACTGGTTCAGGCACACAGTCTGTTCACCTTCTTGGGTAAAATGACAGATGGCCCGGGTAGCTTTCTGCAGCAGAGCATAGCACAGCAAAGCTTCCATGTCATGAAGAAGTTTGCATGTCTGGGAGTTTTGACAAGCTCCGGTATACAGCAATCTGTGCATGCAGACGTATGCACCTGTGCACACATTCAGGAACAAGGTAAAGCCGCCGCGCTATACACTATTTGTTTTCCCTCCGAAGCAAGTCGCTAATGCAAAATCCATTACCGTCGCAGCGTTATTATCAGTGGCGGTCGGGCAAGTCAGGAGCTTCAAGGTACGTCTCAATCCACGGGGGTGCACGTTCCCTCCAAAAACAGAAGGTAGAAGTTGGCGAGGCGTTGTGCACATGGAGAGTGTTACTTACTGGTTATTGTGGTGGTCATACTGTGTCCCGTATGGCAGTGTATAAATGAACAGCATGCAAACACCTTCTGTCCAAACATCTGCGACAGGCACATTTTTAGGCTGCCATCCAAAAACTAAAAAAAGATGGAGGCAGAAGAAATACAATCTCTCTAGCTGCTTGGCTCAGCTCATCTGCTCTCAGTCTGTTGGGTTATTCATATTTGTTTCCCCTGTCATTCAATCTGTTTGAGCCATTCTTTGAAAAATACAAAAAGCAACTTTCAAATAGTTTCATTTTCAAGGATGTTTGCAGACTTAGATTAAAAAGAAAGTTCTGTGTTAATAACCAGCCAGTGTGCTTTGCCTCATTGGGAAGCCAATACGAGTCTCAAAAACAAATCCTCCATCGCTCATTGGAATTAATTTGCTGGTAGAATACACTATCTCATAAAACTCACATTATCAATTACATGTGTGTTACCGTACATTCTGTTAATTAGAATCTGCCATCAGCTTTAGACTTTATATTTATGTATTCTAAAATATATTTATTTATATAAAGAGCACTATTTAGGATAAACCAAGGGCATTCTAACCTCTCAAGTTAGACCAATAATGAGCTAAACAAAATCAGTTAACCAATAAAGCTCCTGGTCTGTGATGATCCTCTATAGGTATGTAACCACATTGAAATGATCAGCAGTTTTGTAGCAGGCATATAAAGGGCTGCCATAGTCACAGTGACAATAACAGGAAGGACTGAAAAGGTCTAACGCTGAGACTAAATGTTCAGAGAAGTAATTTGTATAGAACATATGATAAAAAATGTAAAACATTATTATTGTTGTGGCTTGAAGGATGCAGATTACTTGAGCTGAATGCCAGAGATGAGACAGTGGTGGTGTGTGAACGTCCAACTATGGAAGATATTTTATTGAATTCAATTTAATTAAACTAAAAGGTTTAATGCTTCAAGACCAAAGCTTATGAAGAAATGCAAGTTGAGAAGCTTGTGTACTCAATTATTCAGGGGCACTAAATAACCATCATTAGATCATGGTAAATTGATAGTGTATTAAACTTAAGTTGATGGTGTTGTTTAATGGTAAACACATGAGGGATAGTAGCATGATATTGGTGTTTTGGGAAATGTTGTTTCTGACTCATACGCAATGTTCTTTAACTTATTGTCCCTATGAAAAGCTAAGTGTGAGCATTAAAAGCATATGTAGGAAACGACTAGGCTAATTAACTTCTTACTGTTTCAAGTAATTTGATCTGATTCAGCTTTAAACACAGTATCTCCTTCAGTTCTGTGTGTTCTGCAGTCATTGAACCTATCCGTGCAAAGATGTTTTTCATCTACAAGTTACATGACCTGGCCAACACTGTGTACACAAGTACTTGGCACGACCATACATAGCTGGCCAAGGAGGCGCCTGTTATAAAAATACACAAGTGGAAGCTCGGCCGCAGAGACTCCTGCTGCTCCTTCTCAAGGCATCACGTCATGCATTCCTTCTGTTTTCACTCATTTTCCAGCATTTTTTGCCGCTGAAGCTTTGCCCCCTGAACACGACTTATAAAAGACATCCAGTGTCAGCCAATTATTTTGGACTTTGATGGTCATAAATCAAGGCTGACCAATAAAAATGAAGACAGCCAAGTATAATGTTCGTGTGTGACTCCAAATGGATTGTAAATGAAGCCAGATGGGCTGGGAGAGTGCCACTGAACAGAGCTGGATCCCATCACTAAATGGCTGTGTGTGTTTTCCCCTTGTGCACAAATTACGGCATCACCTCATTCAGCGGCATAAATCAAAGCCCAAGCTGTGATATGCGCAGGGCATCTCTCCATCTCATTACTAAAATAAATTCTCTGGCAGCCTTGGATGTGTGAGCAATTGTTGATGCTACCACAATCGGCACTTTTGTAGCTGCTTTTATTTTGAAGCCATTTATGTGATCTGAGGCATGCTTGGAAATTAAACAGACCCTTGGAGTGTTACCTCATAGGGGACGTCTGGACACTTATTGAGAAGGACTGACATGTTTGGATCTGGGAGAAACTGAAGGGGGGGGGGAAGGCAAGAAGGAAGAAGGTAGACATCAGATATAACTCACAAAAAGGACAATAGGCAGAGTTGGACAGTGACAAGGAAAAGGGACAGGAGTGACAGATATGTAATAGACAGATGTATTTGAGCAGATAGACACCGGCAGAGAGCGATGGATTTATTTTGAAGTATTCTCCGGCAGGCGTATGAGCTCTATATTTTCCAGACACACAATGCTGACCTTAATTCGTCTGCTATGACTTCCACTGTAGAGCGAAGAAACAGAACCCTCCGCGAACCTGTCTTTCTCATTCAATGATAAGACAGATTCCCCTTTAAACAAAGAATGGTTTCTCTGCAACCCTCAATTCATCATTCAAAAGAGTACAAGGGAAGTTGTGATACTCCAGCTTAAAGAGAATAGACAGGAATAAGGGTTCTTTGTGGATTTACTGTATGTTAAAGAGTTTTACATATAGCATTCATGAATATCCGAGGTCAGGGAAGCATGGCCAAGCTAAACAAGATTCCCCACTCCACAGGGCTAGAGTACTTAATCAGCCCGTGATGAAACAACACAAGGGTTGAAAGATGGTCCTTACAGCAGAGAATGATTCATGGGGGAGTGAACAACCTGACCTGTTACGCTTTCTGCATTATGCTTTCTGAAAGCGTAATACTCTTCCACTGGTACCTGATGAAAGGAAGCTTTCAGTCAATATTTTGGTTTGGCATTTGACACCGAAGGTCATAGATACGTGTCTGTCAGAGATGCAGGAGTGGGGAGCTATTGCAATGCTGCTGACAAAATGTGTCACCTGTCAGTCAAAGCCAGCAAAAACAGATCTATAACATTATACGGTGGATGGTAACCGAGCAGGGGTGTTGCCGCAGGCAGCTTTCTCTCCTTCTCCATCTCACTTTGCTCAGATGTACTTTCTTTCCTGAGGGAACTGATTAGCGAATATCCAGCTGATTGGTTGGAGCCCAAACCTTTCCCATGTGAACAGTAAACCGATCAGTCGGTCCAATGTTAAATCAATGTATGAGACTACTGTATTTATAAGTCAATGTGTTTACTGCAATTGTAGGAGATGTGCAAGTGTTTAAATTGTTATACAACTTTGATTGCGTTCATCAAATTAAAGATATAGCTGATCGTTTCTAAATGGAATTGGCTAGATGTCCAAACAAAGCAGAACTGAGAATCTGAAACTGTAGCAATGCAGAGGTTGGCGAAATACAGAGATAGAGGTTGAATATTTAAACACCTGAACTTTTGAAAGAACATCCATAAACATTCATCCGTCTGCATCTTGCTAATTATTTATCTGATATATCATATTCCATTTACTTGTATATAGACTCTTCTTGCACTATTTCTATTTTATTTGTATTTACTTGCACTATTTTATCTGTCCTATTTGTTCTATGTCTTATATATTTGTTGCACTGTTGGAGGAGCCTGTGACCTCAGTTTTGCATTGACATATCTGCACTGTGGCTCCTGTACAAATGACAATAAAGCCTTGAATCTTGAATAATATAGATATGACCTTGTGTGCAGCAACTTTCTGTTCACTGGGAGCCTAGAATAACCTTTCCTTTTTCGCAGGACCGTCTGCCCGATGTTGAATAGCAGAGCTTTGCCATGAGCTATACCAGGCGTGCTCTCTGGCACAATACACACATCATCTGTTACAGTCAAGGAATTGTGGAGGTACGCAACAGCAGGCGTCAAGCTGCAGACAAGTCATACATCTTCCGTGTTTCACTTGGAGTAGGTGGTGGGGCCTGTGTTGGTATTTGTGTATGTGTGTGTGTGAGTGTGTGTCCATGCATGTTTGTTCCTGCACCTCAGTGTGTGTGTAAATGTTCCCGTGTACATGGATGTTTGTGTGCGTCTGCCAACAGTCGTCGCAGTGCCTCAAACAAAAGAGCCCATTGGTTCATGTGGAAAAACTAGGACGTAAAGAGCAGAGGACCTGGGTCTTATCATTCCAGCGGTTTAACACTAGCCAGAACCACCTCTCGCTAACTCCAGGCAGCAAATTAGGAGCAGGGAGCTGCCGACTGGCTGTCACAGCGCTGTGATGGAGAGCAGGCGGGCGGCTTCACAGCTCGCATGGACCATGATAGGAGAGGAATGCTCCCCGTGTGCAGCCAGGATAAGTAGTGCAGGAATGGGTGGTGGTGCTTTTGTTTCACATCAGAAGTCCTTGTAGAGATACTCTGCATGTAAACAGTTCCAACAATGGGATGCTTCATTAATACAGGTTACTCGTGTGCCAGCCATCTGTTGCATTACAGTGGGTTTGAGACTGTATAGAAAGCAGGACAAACAATATAACAATGTGTAGATAAACAATGTGCAGTACTGTACACACACTGATGAAAAAACACACAATGCCAACTTCTGATGAGGTTTAAAAGCCAGAATGTATAATCAGATTATTCTTTTAGCTTGGCTGTATATTCATTTTAGATAATCAAGTGCATATATCCTGCATTTATTCAGATTTTTTCTTAGGAAAGCGGTGTTGCGATATACCGCTACTGATGCTAACCATGATGTTTAATTGAATTGAATATTAATTGTATTTTCACAATACACATATAATAATGTCGTGTAATAAATGCAGCATGTTTGTTCTGCTTTTGTGCAGTTCTGTGGGGTCACAGACTCTCTCTGCCTCCCCTAAAGGATTTTCTTGAGTGCATTTATTATTTTGTCCACTATAGTCGTGTAGTGAAAATCTGATATTCTTATGGCCCTACATTTCTCGCCTCCAACTGAAAAGCATGTCACAAAAGCATGTTTGCAATTCAAATAATCTGATTTAAAATAACTGTTAAACAACATTTAAAATGACAAGCTAACTAAAAAGAGTTTGCATTGTATATTTCAAAGGTTGGGAATAAATCTAGGTTTCAGACTCTGTGGCCCTGGGGAAAAGTCTAGAAGTGTGCTAACATTGTCCGGGGTTCAGAGACCCCCAAATACTGAGATTTAAAAAAGCACATGACCATAATTGATGTACTTACACACGTAGACGCTATACCTCTGTGACTCCAGTGTTTCTGATTGTAGGTCCCTGCCATGACAATATGACCTCTCGTCAACTCTTATTTCCCCTTTCAAGGTTATTTTCCTCCTGCCTGTCGCTTGCCCTTTTCACTGTCTCGTGCTCTGTCTCACTCCATTTCCCCTCCACACGCATACAGTATTAAAGACATTGCATATATTGTACTTAGAGGAAAAGCATCTGAGTCACTCTGTTCACTTTGGACATTTGTCAGGTTGAAAGACATCCTTCTGTTAAACACCTTAGCTAGTCTGAGGGCTTTGGAAGGTTTCCCATGTCTTTTTCCACAGCCGGCTGGATGAATTATGGTCGTGGCAATACTCTCTATTTTTCTGATATTTTGTATCCCTCATAGCTTTCTGAATTATTTTTATTTTGTTTCACACTCAATGTTTCCAAAATATAATATCTCACTGTTTTCAATCAATCAATATTTTAAACCAGTTTTCTCTGTTTAAATAGAACTTGAATTGAGTGGCTGTAAAATACCGACCGATGTACCGCACTAGTCTGCACTCAAGAAAAATGTTTACTGCACGCCAAAAAGTATAAAAAAAATTCAAGGGACCTACACTCACAAAAAGAATTGCAATATCAACACAGTGGCCCTGAAGTTGTATTTAATGCAATAAAACGTTGTTTTACAGTCATATTTTCCCCACGTAAACCAGTTTTATTTAAAAAACTTCTCAAATAATATAGATGCAGAATAAGAGATTTTACAAACAATCACACACTCATAAACTCACATAGGTGGAAAGAGCACTGAAATACTGTTTCTTTTCATTCTTCCAGTTTAACCTTCAAATCAATTCAAAATATATTTTAAATGTTCTTTAGGTGATGTCCACTTATTTAAATACAGATATATAAACAATAAGTTACCTCATTACAGAACTTAAAAATCAAAAGGCAAAACTTTATACAAAATAATCAAGAATTAAAATGGATGGCCATTTCTCAGATTTACTATGGAATATGACAAAAATACAAAAACTGTGTGTGTGTGTGTGTGTGTGTGTGTGTGTGTGTGTGTGTGTGTGTGTGTGTGTGTGTGTGTGTGTGTGTGTGTGTGTGTGTGTGTGTGTGTGTGTGTGTGTGTGTGTGTGTGTGTGTGTGTGTGTGTACTTAGTGCAGCGGGATTGAAGCCAGCAGTCCCTCATGTGACCCTCTGTCTCCATTCCTTATCAACAGCACTTTGTCGCCCCGCTCCTCTGTCAGTGCTGTGTGTCTGCAGCACCTCCCTGCCTGATAGCCAACAGCCGCCTACACACACCTGCACTGTGTCACACTGTGTCACACACACACACACACGCTCTGCCCTGCTCTCAAATCTAATACACCCAGGTTTCAGCTCCAACCTTGCTTTTCGTGTTATTTACATGCATCTCTCAACAGCTTCCAAAAAGACCTGATGTATCCAATTACATATCAGAAATGAAGTCAATAATCTGTAAATGATTCACACATTTCACTGATGTGAGATGTGTAAAAACATGCTATAGTTCATTCCATATTCAGCCGGTACACACAACTTAATAGGCAAAGTTGTGACTTGATCTCAACTTTCCCAGAGAATCTACCCTCAATCAAATGAATGAAGATACAAACAGCCGATGCTTAGCTAGGCGTGTTTCCACACATGGCAGCAACAAATTGGACAATTAAGCAGAGCTGCATGTCTCTGTTCGAGCAGCAACTGGATTGTGATGAGGAAAATGAGAAAACGATTATACTGAATTTGCATGCAACACTTTGAAAGCTCAAGCTGTGTTTCCTCTTTTGGAGTTCAAACAAGTGAGCGATAAAAATGTGTTTGAATACTACTGCTGTTACATTTGTGTGTAAACTGATAATCCATGGAACATCCATCCTTTCTTCTGTTTGCCATTAAACACAGCTAGAGGAAAGATCTACTGTGGCTCGCTGTAAGCTTCCCAAATGTGTCTCTCAGTCTACACTCTACTCCAATGTTTATCACATTGCTTCTCATATTTCCTTCCACTGCTCTTATCCCTTCCAACACTCCCTTCTTGAATACACTGTATTGTATATATTTCCCCTCCATGCCTTTAGCCTGCTAGTGCTTCACCTTTCAGCTCCAGACTGTCTGGTTTTCATCAACAGAGCCCGCTGGCACCATATTGACGCCCACCAGGCGTGCTACAAGTGAGGAGCCTGCGGTGGCTGATAACCTGCCCTGAGGCTGCCCTTCCACAACCAAACACACTCCCTTTCTTAAAGCCCCCATTACAGCAGAACAGAACAAATCATGTCTTGGGACGAATAAAGGTAAAAACAATGTATAAAGAATAGTAACTATTTCAAACTTCAGTTTCACCACATAAACGTGTTTTTAACCATAACTTTAAAAGGAAACATGGTGGAAGCTCTCCCTGTAAATGAAAGGACTTGAGGCCAAGACCCGCAGGTCAAAATGTGATTCCTACCAGCTGGGGTATAGTGTGCGTTAGGTGCTGTGTCACTTCAGGGGGAAATGTTGAAAATGATGTTAATCAGTCAGTTGCACCTCTTAAAAATAATACATATCTTTTGTGTCTGTTATAGCTGAGAATACTTCCGACCCAGCCTGGTGACAGGAGTGGCATCGCCAGTTAAGGATACAGCCGCTGATGATGGCCACAGACAGTACAGCGCCATGGGGGCTATAAACAGGACGCATGCCACCATGGGTGAAGTGCTGATGAAGTGGTGTGTGTAAGTGTGTGTTTTAGTGAAAAATATCCATCCCAGTTACTAATGGTCCAACACTATGTCTTTAAAACCTCTTTTTTAGTCCTAAACCTAAATATATTCAGTTTAATATGATATGGAACACGGATAAGCATATCTATATTTGAGAGTCTGGAAACATCATCAGCGGCCATTTGTGCATGAAAAATGACTTAAATTGATCAATCAATCATCAAAGTAGTTGCCGATCATTTTTCTTAGTGCCGATTATGGCAACAGACAGTACAGCGCCATGGGGGCTATAAACAGGACGCATGCCGTCATGGGTGAAGTGGTGACAGAGTGTGTGTGTGTGTGTGTGTGTGTGTGTGTGTGTGTGTGTGTGTGTGTGTGTGTGTGTGTGTGTGTGTGTGTGTGTGTGTGTGTGTGTGTGTGTGCGTATGTGTGTGTGTGTGTGTGTGTGTGTGTGTGTGTGTGTGTGAGTGCGTATGTGTGTGTGCGTATGTGTGTGTGCGTATGTGTGTGTGTGTGTGTGTGTGTGTGCGTGCGTATGTGTGTGTATGTGTGTGTGTGTGTGTGTGTGTGTGTGTGCGTATGTGTGTGTATGTGTGTGTGTGTGTGTGTGTGTGTGTGTGTGTGTGTGTGTGTGTGTGTGTGTGCGCGTGTGTGTGTGTTGCACAAAGAGCAAACAAAGCCTGGGGCAGCGTCAGGTATGGTGGAATGAAATTAAGGTCTAAAGTGGTTGCCTTTAAATCACCAAAGGCTGCTGTCTGATGTAGTATTTACCAGTGGCACTATTTGAACAAGGACTCATTTTAAACAAATTATATACATTTTCAATTTCTTCAAACTGTTTTTCTGTCTTTGCAGTCAATGGGGAACAATTTAAGAAGCAACTGACAACATAATACACCCAAAACACTTTCCACAACCCCGCATCTCTTTAAAATCAATCATCTGCCACAAATCGCTCTCTCATGCTTTTCCCATCTACCACGTGTCCAACTATTTGTCTTTCTCTCATGCAACAACTCTAAACCATATAACACTACAGACAGATCTGAGCATAAGACAGGGCGACGCTCACAGGAGAGTTGCGTGAGTACTTTAACAGAGTTGCTGGAACAATAGCGTGGTGTGCAGGATGCTCTCTCTGCCCTCTGCACCTTCACCGGCAAACAGAAAAGGGAGTGAGAGTAGTAAGTGGTTTAAGATGTGGGTCTGTGTTGAGATTTGAGAGGAGCACGCATCTGTGCACGCATCTGTGTGTGGGCGAGAGAGAAAGCAGAGTGTGTTTTGTGAATGATGATTACATGTTAACATGTGCAATACATCTCTGTATTTGTGTGTGTGCTTTGCTGCATATGTGATGGTGCGTTAGTGTCTGACTATGTTAACATATATGTTTTTCTCTGCCCACGCACTTATGCCTGTGTGTGTGTGTGTGTGTGTGTGTGTGTGTGTGTGTGTGTGTGTGTGTGTGTGTGTGTGTGTGTGTGTGTGTGTGTGTGTGTGTGTGTGTGTGTGTGTGTGTGTGTGTGTGTGTGTGTGTGTGTGTGTGTGTGTGTGTGTGTGAGCAGCCTCCATTGTGTAGGCTCTGCACCAGCTGTGTGGGCCATGTGGAGGAGGATGTATCAAGAGGTCAGGAGCTGGCAGCTGGCAGAGAGGCAGTCCAGCACTGAGTCTAGAGGCACAGACATTAGGAGCTGCTTTAACACATTGCTCAGAGTTGTGTGTGTGTCAGATGGGAGCTTTGGCGAGAAAAAGAGAAAGCAAGAGGGAACATGAACGTGTTCTGCATGCCTCCGTGTCTATTAAATCAGATAAGTGCATTAACACTTGCACAAAACACTCCCGACTCAAAAGAGTTCCTCTCTGTTGATAGTTGTTCCCCAGAGTCCGTGCACACACTCAACATCCACACGCTGTGCTGAGTTTGTGGCTGAGCTGTCATTAACACCTTCAGCAGGCATCTGGTTTTCCTCTGACATCACTGATGGTTTTGACCTCTGGAGTTAAGGGGGCACACACCAGTCACATGTGTTGTTTCCAGGAGCCATGTAACACCAACATGCCTCACACAGGATATGGCAGATTAAAGCTTTGAGGTTTTCTTCTACACTATTTAAATTCAGGTTTGTTTTTTTATTACCTCCGCCAATGAGGTTTTGTTTTCTGCTTGGTTTGTCAATCAGCAGGATTACGGAAAATCTACTTGCATGATTGTTATCAAACTAATTGAAAGCAACATCTTGCAATGACGTGGGGGGACATTTTGCATCACCTGATCTCTTCGATATCTAGCTAATGCAAAAAATAGCCTGGGTAATAATGTAGGCCTACATCACATCTGCTTTGAATCGTTCATAACCATGTACTCAAAGTAATAGCTGAGATCTGGGAGCACAACAACAACAACACTTAAATATGTGATTTGCATACAACTATGGGAGGTAATAGCCGTTAGTCTGCAAACACTGATATATAATGATGATAATTGATAATGATTTTTAAAGCTTCCTTAATGTGTGGTTCAGTTAAAGACATGTCTATCAACTGTTGAACTCTTTCAATCATTGTTTTCCAAGGTCTTATGGATTTGTGAGCACCATGCTTTTTTTTTTACCAATACCAACGATTGGAAAACGGAATCAACCGTTAAAAGTGACTTGGTGTTGCCATATTTTCTCCCAGTGGAGTCGCTCTCACTGAAAGCCTGTTCCAGTAATTAGAGTTGATTGGACCAATAAAAGAAGAATATTTACTTTCCCTCTAGAAGTAACAAAATATGTTTTAAGCCAATGGTGATAGCCAAAAAACTGTTGTAAAACATTACCATCTATAGCAACTGTAACCCCTGAATGTTATCCAATATTCTGTATTCTTCCTAACTTCACAAACCAAAGGCCATTCCAATCAAACCACCTCTAATCATTACTGTCAGGGACTCCCTGAGGTGGATGTAATGTGTCTTGCTCCCTGATAAAGCTTCTGTGTGCTGGCAGGACTAGAAATATGCTGCAACATCTGTGAAGCTACTTGTGGTCCTAACGTTTCACTTCGCTCCAAGCTAAAGCAAACAAGAGGAAACATATTGGGAAGGAATTAAGGGCAGATTTGAGACAGTCTGTATTGTTAAGCCTTCACCACTGACATTTCTGTTTCAGACAGCATGACCTGGCAACCGCTTCATAGACCTGGCAACCCCAGCCAAGATTTGCGAGGTGCTGATTTGCATGTCTGGAGGCTTAAAATGTACATATATTAAGAAGTGTACTTTTTGTATAGAACTTTCAAACTCCATATGCGTCTAAATGTTTTGTTAACGGAGACAAATAAATAATACAGCAGGAAAACTTTGGAAAATTGGGGTCTGCTGAGACTCAACCTGAACTCTGCCCTAACATTTAAATCCATTATGTGAACCTTATTCCTCTTCCAATCCGATCTGACAGATTAGAAGTAGAAACCTCTTCTGGTCCTCTCACAGACCAGCAGTCAGACCAGCACACAGACCAGCACACAGACCAGCACACAGACCAGCACACAGACCAGCACACAGACCAGCACACAGACCAGCAGACAGACCAGCACACAGACCAGCACACAGACCAGCAGACAGACCAGCACACAGACCAGCACACAGACCAGCACACAGACCAGCACACAGACCAGCAGACAGACCAGCACACAGACCAGCAGACAGACCAGCAGACAGACCAGCACACAGACCAGCACACAGACCAGCACACAGACCAGCACACAGACCAACACACAGACCAGCACACAGACCAGCAGACAGACCAGCACACAGACCAGTACACAGACCAGCACACAGACCAGCACACAGACCAGCAGACAGACCAGCACACAGACCAGCAGACAGACCAGCACACAGACCAGCAGACAGACCAGCAGACAGACCAGCACACAGACCAGCACACAGACCAGCACACAGACCAGCACACAGACCAGCACACAGACCAGCACACAGACCAGTACACAGACCAGCAGACAGACCAGCAGACAGACCAGCAGGCAGACCAGCAGTCAGACCAGCAGACAGACCAGCAGACAGAGGGACACCCGCTCATTTGTTCATTTGCTATCTGAAAACCCGAACAGATGACGGCTTCTCCTCTCGGCGTGCTGCCTGTCGTGGTGGTTGGCGACGGCGCACTCATCATTCCACAAAACCCCAGCCAGATGTCCCAGAGCCTGGGAGGCAGGTGGGCCGGGGCCCCGGGGCCCCCCCCTCTGCCGCAACGCGTCGGGGCTGGCAGCTCTTCAAACCTGCTGGGTATAACCTTTAATTCACAAGCTTTCCCTGGCACGGCGGGCCGAGGGGCTGCCATCTGCCCGGCCTGTTGTGGTATACAGAGAGAGACATGGAGAGAGGAAAGGAAAGAGAGAGAGTAGTGTGTGCATGTGTGTGTGTGGGGGTGTGAGAGTGCAGTGAATGACCGTTGCCCAGAGGCCACCACACACAATATTGTTCTGGTGGTCCATCACTTTGGTATAAGACACACACAAACATACACACACAACACTAGTGATGGAACGAATACTCAATTACTTGATTACTCAATCAGCAGACAAATTTGTTGATGACTTATTGATCAAACTAAAGGTTTTAATTTTTACGCAAAAAGTATTTTTATAGCCTCTCAACTTTTCCCTGTTTAACATCATATTAAAAGAATATTTTTGAGTTTCGGACTAACAAGAGAGGCATTTAAAGACAACCATGGAACATCTACACATGCATCAACATGTGAATGCAGACAGCTCTCCACTCACAAAACCATCTTAATGTAATGCTTACTATTCAGTTAATGTACCCTCACATGCAAACTCATGATGGTTTACCAGTATCCAGACTAAAAAAGAGGAATTTAAAATACGCCCTAATGGTGACGTTTTCATTATTGCATCAAGCATCAACACCTTGTTGAGTGAGCAAATGACTGGTTTGGGTTCTCTGTGCAGATGCTCACCAGATGCAGGGATTTCCACTTGAGTCAAACACTACTCAGATGACTTCACAGTATCCCTTTCATCTTCTTGCTCACACAACCTTTGTTGCCTCTCAGCACACTCCATCATGGAGGAAGGGCTACGCTGCTTGGCTGAGAACAGATGTCATTAATAATCCCCAACATAATGAAATGCCACTGATCCCCAAGTCACGATACAGGCAACAAACATGGCAACACTCACCCTGGAGGTGAGCAGTAAAAAGGGGCTGCTTGAGTTGTAAACACTCAGAAAAATAATATCACAATGTGGGGAATTTTTGCCAGACTGAATTAACTGATAAGATCAAGGGAGGAGCAGGAAAACAAATTGAAAGTGTCTTATCGCTTGAAGTGGGGTGAATCTCAAAGAATTGTTTTTGCACCACGTTCCCATCTTTATTTCTGTATATCTGGTTGGTGCAAAGCTTTTAAATTATATGAGGAGGGCTGATTTTAGATGTTGATGTCATTTACACAAGAAAATTATGTGTTTCATGCCGCATAAAAAGAGAGCCTTTAAAATAACTATAATTCACACCATCTGAAGATGAAATATAATTGATTTGAAATGATATACCAAAGAGAACATATTCTCTTAAAGTTAATAATAGGTATGCTGAAAATATAACTACCTGCATATATTCAATGTAATTGTTGAATGATGATTCAGACCCTTTTGTCATCACACATTTCTAATTCAGCTCTGTGGCATGTTGGCGTCTCAATATGCAAATCCATGTCTGGGTCTGATCTTTCCCGAGACAGTCTAAAGGCAATCTTGTCCCATCCCTACTTTCTCCAGCTTCAGAGGAGATGGAAGATACAAAAAACGGGAGTGTGTCAGAGAAGCAGAACGAGGTAGAGAGAAAAGAGAAGACAGAGAGGGAAAATCGAGTGGGTCAGATCCAAGGAATGAAATAAAGAGTGAGAGGGGAAGAACGATTGTGAGCAGAACGCAGCACATGCGAGAGATAATGAATAGAAAGAAAAGGCCTGAAATAGACAAATAAGTCAAATGGAGAGAGAGACAGGGAGGTGCTGCAGAGAGGCAGCCACAGGCCTGCTGCGCGGTGCATGGCGGAGGCTCATCATTCAGCTAATTATGATCAGGCTTCTCCCTGCAGGCACAGCAGCGCTGGAAATGGAAAGTCTTTGTTCTCACACACCCCAATGGAAGCGATGGGGCATGGCGCCATGCAGATGAGATGTGTGTACACACAAGTACACTGGTATACAGACACACAGACACGCAAATACAAGCAGGCGTGCGGCCTCATTAACACTACATGCACGCGTTGTGCTTACTCCCACATTTACATTCTTGTAGAAAGAATACGCACAATCACCATTCACACCACACTTCTCTCTTAATGCATGTTGGCAAACGTTTGTATATTCCCCCTAACACAAACACACACGTCTACCGCTCGCCCTCACTTATCAACTTGCAGTGCCACACACACACACACACACACACACACACACACACACACACACACACACACACACACACACACACACACACACACACACACACACACACACACACACACACACACACACAGTTTTTGTATTTTTGTCATATTCCATAGTCTGGCAAATCTGAGAAATGGCCATCCATTTTAATTCTTGATTATTTTGTATAAAGTTTTGCCTTTTGATTTTTAAGTTCTGTAATGAGGTAACTTATTATATACACACACACACACACACACACACACACACACACACACACACACACACACACACACACACACACACACACACACACACACACACACACACACACACACACACACACACACACACAAATGAATATGAACTTGCACACAATTGTACACAAACTCTTTTCAGCAAGAATGCAAACTGTAGGAACATTATGATGATACTATCAATTAAGTTTGCACCTACTGAGCCAAGATATCCATCCCTATTACAGAATACAGACCTCCTTTCGAAGGACCAGTGGGGTATTCAATTAGAAAAGGGAATCAAACAAGAGATTTATATCCAACAAAGACTTAATAGATTCCAAAAGGGTAAAATCAAGCTTCTCTCTGACTGGGCCTGTTTGTGCCAAGTTTGAGCAATTAGGACATATTCACAACACATTATTCTTAAGCCGACATATGGGGTCAAACATCAAAGCAAAATATCCATAATGGCCACAACTACCTGTCAGGACCACGCTGGGAAGTTCATGGCCGGTGAGCAGCACTCATTAATTGAAATTTATGGGTTTTTCCAACACTTAATTACAAAAAAACGCTCAAATAATTGCTTTATAAATAAATAAAGCACAAGAGAAAGCCTGCGAGGATATTGGCACTGGACTGAATGCATAAGTACTCCCCTAATGTCTTGTTTGAGAGGGTCTAACTAAAGTATTCAAATGACTTCTGAGAACAATGTATGCCTTTTATCTATTATTGTAATATTATATTTTATTATAATGTTATGTTTGCTGTGAAGCACTTTGGTAAACCCTCTGTTTTTAATATGTGCTATAGAAATAAAGTGGATTGGATTGAACAACAATGCTATTCAAACTACAGTATGGACATTATGCAAAAGTGGCATCCATTAAGTCAGTATGTTAATGTGTATATTTTCTATCTGTTTTGATCAATACTTATTACATGACAATAAAGAAAACCAACTTTGTAATCGTGAAAACACTTTTATACCCTAATGAAACATATCAATGTAATGGTATGTTTTTTTAACCAAGATGACAAAACATGCTTGGCCTTTTTAAACCTGCTATCCCGCTCCATCTTATATGGCAGAGAGTGCTGGGATCATTAGGTTGAATATGTTAGTCTAGTCCGCCTGAGTCATTGATCTTTTATCTGACTGAAGTTTTTTGCAAGTTACAATCTATAGCCCCCGGCCATGGCTCTGAAGTAACAGTTCAGTGTATTGATGAATCCATGGCGCTGTCCGTGGTGCTGAAGGAGCAGACGGATTTGTAATGGTGACTTTACGTCCCGCTGTTCAGTAAATGTTGCCTTGGATCGAAGTTATTCTCTTAAATATGCAGCTGAAATAATAGAGAACTAAAAGAGTCCTATTGGGCGGATATCACATTGTAAAACAATTTTTTTAGAAGAAACTTGGCAGGGCATGGAATTACAGATGTGTGGTCACTCAGTCGGGGAGGGTCTAATCTAATCCAAGGACACTATTAATTAAGTTGCATGATGGGAATTGAAGGACACACTTCAACTCAAGATCGCTCAGCTTTTGATATTATTATTTCAACCACTTGTTTTTCCTAATGACATGTTAGTGAGTCCATCAACTTTATTGAAGTCAAATGAAATTGCTAGAAGATCTGCTTAAAGTGGCCTTAGTGACACTAAACCCTTTTGATTTTCTGTCTTTGAAAAACCTTTTAGTATTCATATGAAACTAGATGAAATGAAACCAAAAAGACAATACTCAACTTCAGATGAACATGATGATTGCGAGGACAGGGAGGAGGATTCCTTGATACTCAATAAAGTACTGATCCACAATGACGGGATACACTTTTCTTGGGAAAAGGATGTTATGTTTTACAAGGCCAGAAATAAAGTGGGCTGTATTTTGTGGTCAGAAAAGAAGTCTATAATAGCTCGGGGAGGGATTTGATTAACTCCATTTTGAACTGTGGAGAGCAATAACTAGGTCTACTCTATTCAAAGGTTCTGATAAACAGAACGTCACTGAAATCAGCTTACGGGTGGGAGAGGACAAAGTGAAATCTCATTGTACCATAGCTTACAAAAGCAGTGTGTCAATAAGCAGAGCCATGTCTGAGCTTTGATGCTGTGGAAATAATTAAGATTGGCATACTTTGTTTTGTGCAAAATGAATGAATAGATGCTTCGTAAGGACACGTTGCAGACAAGTGACTGTGAAAGCTGATGAAAGCAAAAGATTCCACGGATATTATTCAAGATTTCTGCCAAAATACACTGTTTGTTTGCTGCAAAGGTGATGAGCATGTCCTGCTGATGTGTGTGTACGCTCAACACAACGAGGATAACAGATTTGCGAAAGTATTGAATGTCAAATAATTACATTAACATTTATTGTTGTGTATTGTTTCATGAGTCTACTAGTGCAGCCCCCCTGGCAGAGAGAGCATCTCTTGGCATGGCTCTGAGCCCCTCTCCGTCTCCCCTCTCTTGTTTACATTACAAACACATCTGCCTTTCACGCATAAGTGGCTCCTCAGAGTTGTGCAACAGTAAACGATATCCCCCCTGCTCCCAGATAGAGGGGTGTGTATCGCAGAATAATGTCCCCAAAGCTGAGAGGACTTGGCAAAAACACACAGGTTGTTTTAATGAGCTGCTTATCATTGGGCGGGTGCCTGAAATGTGTGTGTGAGTGTATCCAACAGATATACACACATTCAACCAAGGCTTTAAGTGTGCTTAGCTTCCATTACTGAGCGTCTTTTTAAACAGATTTTTACAATGAGCCTATTTTGCTAATAGCTGGTAGGAATAACAGCATTTCAGATACATATGGAAACAGTGACAATTCATCGGTTGATGTAAGAAATTGACTTGCCAATAGTAACTTTTAGCTGATGGTAAAATAAGTAATCTGATTGATCAGATTCAAGATTTTCCATTGAAGTGTTTTTTAACGATACACAAAAAGACAAACATTTACAATGATTGACTTATACTACATATATGAATAGATGTTTACAAAAACTTAAGCAAACTTCACTTCATAAAAAACCGGATATTTATTTCCTGAATCATTACTGATGCACAAACAGCACTGTCTGTAACCTTTGTGAAAGTTCTTGCTGCCCAGACTCTCATTAGAGCCGAATCAATATGCCACCGAATGGGACACCTCTGAGAGGAATCTTGATGGGGGAAATTATGTGCCATTACCAGGCGAATGCCTTTTGCGTAATTATTACGTGCGGGACGTGACTACAAGCCATTATATAAATGCCCCATTCATACTGTGCATGCATATTGATGCAGCTACGTGCTTATTACTTCACTGCAGCCCAGGCTTCTGATGGGCAGGTGGTGAGGCTTTAAGTCCTGCCAGTAAGTGATGATGTACAAATACGGTTAACAGTTTATGTATTTATATATAAAAAAAAAAAGTTAAAATGTTGACTTTTTCTGTCCTTTTATGAGGAGAGATGTGCGTGATGCTGTGATAGGAATTTAAGGCAACACTGTCAGGGTCGTCAGATTATAATTATACAGTTTAAACAATGAACTGAGGCAGAATAGAGATTGTACACAATCATTGTTGATGTGGAGCAGTATTTGTATTTCAATCAGGAGAGACGTGATGTATGGAATACATATTTATTATCGGTCACATTATATAAATGAAACATAATGATGACAGTTTATAACAAGTGAATGAAATGGTGTTTTGGCGATTAGGCCCAGGTTTTGTAGGATATCAATCGGGAAGGGAAGAACCGTTTCCGATGAACCCCCCTGGGTCTAGACACTGGTGGTGGTGATAAGTGGTTAGGTCCGGTTGGAAGGGAGAAGGTTAAGCTTGGCCCTGAGTTGAAAGCAGGAGGCGAAGGGGGGTTGCGCGTTGACACCTGGAAGACAGCTGATAGGAAAGGGGAGAGCATATATAGGGGGATTAACAGGTGCGATAATTAGGCTTGTAAATGGAGGGGAGTGATAGGTTAGCTGAGGAGTGGCGCTCCCTGTCATTTAGTGCAGGGAGCGAGTATTGCCATGACGTGCAATACGGAGTGATAGGTCTTCCTGTCTGAACTTGCGCTAAGCTTCATTTGTCTTTAAGTAAAATATGTTTCTACAGCCACACTGTAAAATATTACCATGATTTCACAATATTTAGTTGTAATATTTTACAATAAATGTACTGTTTTACCACTTTACAGTCTTTACCTGTAATGTTCACAATATAATACTGTAATTTTGAATTTCACAGTGAAATCAATACAGGCACAGTTAATGACTGTGAATGTACAGCATCAATGATTACAAGGATTTCACAACATTTTACTGTATTATTTCACAGTAAAATACTGTATTCAGACCATCCTCTGTGATAACACAACAAATTAAGTGATTTTCTTGCTTTCATCGCTCTTGCTTGGCTTTAAATACTGATTTATTTCTTTGGTGCAGGTTTTAATTAAATTGAAAGGGGCACCGCTGCATGTGCCTTAAAATAAACGATGCAACATATAAATCTATGTAAAATTGAAATGGTTGTCTTGGCTTATTGTTTTCAGGTGCTTCCTGGGCATTAACCCCAAGACGGGCTCAAAAGCCAAAAAGAGGCATGGCAATTTAAACCCCCATGTCAGCACATTCTTCAGAAAAATTGTTGACTTCGAGTGGATGTCTCTAGACATATGTTACGTGCTCCCCTCCTTGTTTTCTTTCTGTCTCCCTGCTGCAGGTGCACCTGGTCTGCCCCTGGCTCCGCCTCTGCCCAGGTGCACCTGGTCTTCCCCTGGCTCCGCCTCTGCCCAGGTGTTCCAAATTCCACTCAGCCGTGTATATATAAAGAGAAGCTGGAGGAGAAGGATGTCTCGCCTTTCCTAACGCCGGGAGACACTCTCCTTAGAATACCTCTTTGCCATTTTGAGCTGTAGGCCATATTTTTGCAGGTGTCTTTATGTTTAGCCTGGAGGACCTGGTAGTCCAGTTTTCGTGGCTTTATTTTGTTTCCCATAGGGTTTACAGTATAATTGATTTTTGGTTAGGGGGGGCAGTTCTGGGTCCTATGGCCCGTGGTGTGGCTGGCTCGGGTTCCCTCCTTCTGTTTGTTCCTTTTGGCCAGTCCTCCAGACCTCTTTTTGTTTCCCGTTTTGCTTGTGTGAGCAAACGGCTGATTATCAATAAATGCTCATTACCAAGTACCGGTTATTGCGTGTGTTATTGCGTGTGTTATTGCGTGTATTCTTTCATGTTGCGGGTCTCAGCACCAGCCACTACGCGGAGTAGAGGTTGGGGCCGTAACAACATGTCCAAGACACTGTGAAATGTACTTTGCACTTCAATGGAGTAATACAAAGTTAAAATGGGCATTTTCTTTGTTGATTGAGCTGATTGAATTGTGTAGTTATGGTAAAATCCCAGTGAACTAGTCAGATTTACAATATATTATCGTATTATTTACATTTTTATATTTACAGTAAATTACTGGCTACTGTGTTGCATTACTTCTACAGTAATAGTGTGAAAATAGTAATTTACTGTAATACTGTAATTTATGTACAGCAAGGTACCATAATATCACAGCTCTGTACTGCTATATCACTGTAATTCCATGGGCATGGCAACTGTAAAGTCACAGTATTTAGTTGTACTTTTATTCTAATTTACTGTAAAATATCTACAGTAATTGACTGTAAAATATTCACAGTCAATTACTGTGAAATATTCACAGTCAATTACTGTGAAATCCATGCAACTAGTAGCCAGTAATTTACTGTAATTTTACAGTCAAACATTTTACAGTGCAGGAATACACATCTGAGAATGCTTGGCTTTACTGAATTACCAGCTGAATGTTGTATGTGAGGGACTACGGATGGAAATGAGCTCAAAGCTCAAATCCGGCATATTCACATTTGAAGCATTATTTGTTTAAAGTGTTCATCAAAGTGCATTGTCCCTTTTCAAATAAGCGATTAAATGAAAATGAAATGAAAGCACTTGACAAAACATAAACATATCTAAAATACTTGTTATGGGTGTTTCTCATCCAAACTAGAAAAAGACTCAACTTGGCCTGAATGAACTTTCAAACATTGTTATTGTGTAGCTGCTATACTAAGTCTATGACTCAGTCTCTAGGGAACCAATCGTAATCAAAGAGCATCACTCTGAAATTACACATCTCTTTAATCTGCTGAACACGGGCTTGCTGGGAAAGTGGGTTTGAGGTCATAAACACTGTCTCTCCGTTCTGAAACCCTCTTCCACTCCCTCCTCCTCCTCCTCCTCCTCCTCCTCCTCCTCCTCCTCCTCCTCCTCCTCCTCCTCCTCCTCCTCCTCCTCCTCCTCCTCCTCCTCCTCTACTAAGTGCCTGGATGCGTGGCAGAGATGGCCAGAGGCGTTTGGAGAGCAACGAACGGCCAAACTGCCAGGCGACTCCCCAACAACCCAACTAACCAGATAGTCGGTGAAGTAGCCGAGCAGCAGACAGCCAGGCAGCCGAGTGCCTCAGTCACGCTGCCAGCTCCCCGTTTCCTCCCAGTAGCTACAATGTGGGATTGTTTACTGCTCTTTTATAGTCCAGTGAATAAGCCCTTATTTTCTCCCAATCTACCCCTGCTGGGAGAGCCAGCCCAGACAGTGGGAAGTGGCCCCGGGAAGTCGTAATTATAATTGGCAATGTGTGTAGAACCACACTAACACTAACACAAACACACACACAAACACACACGTACAGTACACACACACACAACGCAGAGTGGACACCTGAGAAATAGGTGTACATAGCAGCTACCAAAACAGAGCTGAGTGCTTGTCTACAGTTAATACACTCATACAATCACATACAGTTTGACTTTCTTTAACAACTTCACACCAAATGCACACCGCCATACACACACTCACAGAAGAGACACATGCTAAATCAATAGCCTTACTTGAACTCGCTTCCAAACTTTGCCTGAAATGTATCTTCAATCTGCAATCGGTGTCTACAAGCACTCCTTTTTTGGGGTGAGGGGACGGTGGAATACCTTGGGACGCATAACGTCTGTATGTGTATCGCAGGATGTTGTGTGTTACCGAACAGCCAAGGAAACACCAATTAGAATCTAAAAGCACTGTGACGCGCAGTAGAATACACCTGATTATTGTACGTGTAGTACACTTTCCTACTTTCACAAAGACATAACTAAATTGGCAAGACGATTAAAGTGTGTTTGGCTCAGAGCCATTGTTCAGATCTTTATCTTTAATGCGATGCCTAAAAGGACACACGTTTATCGACCATTTGGGGAGCAACAATTGAATAAAATGAAATGTTAAGTGTTGATGGCGGGATCTCCGCATATGCTCCAGAGTATATGTAACTGTCTAACTGATTTTTTAAGAAGTAGATTAGACTCTCAAACATGGGTCATAGTGAAATAATGGGAACAGTGGGTGTAATCGTTTTGCCTTTTCCTCCAGCAGCAGTTCCAGGGGTCCTCCTAAGTGCTTTTTGTGTCCGTGCAACATGTGTGAATGCGTCCTAATCCATTCCTTTTCACAAATGCAATTCAGCCTTTCAGAGTAACAACATTAAATGAGATAAATAGGCCAAAAATTGCGCCACAGAAGATTTGCGATGGAGGGCAGCACATGCAGTTAAGAATTGTACTGAACTGGGAAGAATTGTTCATATTCTCCTTCTACATCCCACCTTCCCTCGTTTTCACTTGTATTTTTTTTTTAACAAATAGGCGATGGTTAATGTTAAGCCGTAGTAAATAAACACTGGGAGCAACAGCACCTTTCATATTCAGCTGATGCTTTGACAACACAATAGCTATGGGCGGAGGATGAATTGGATATTCGCTCTGCACAGAATCCATTGGAGCACTACAGGAATCCCGTTTATCTGTGCGCCGTGTTACTCAGATTGTGTTATCATAGCAACGACATCCTCTGCAAATCCGAGTTAACATGAAAAAACAAGCTTAATATATTCGTGTTTGTACACTGTCAATGCTTCGACAACAGGTCACGGCACAGGTAAAAAAACAATCTAGTATAAGTGGATACTTTTCCAAACGCAGTATGCTTTCTAGGTTAGGAGGCACTTGAAAGTTTAATACCTGATGTAACCAGAACGTTAACAGGTCATGGTATCACAACATTCTATCTGTTGGGGGAAATGCATTCGTGCAGCTGGGTGTACTGAAATTGTTTGTATGAGCAAAATGTTTCCCCCTTTACAATATATCCTTAAAAAGAACACAGAGATTCCCAATTTCAAATAACCAATAATCTTAATCCTGAAAGACATCCATGAAAGTCAAAGATGAAACACCCACTGTCTACTGTTGCCAAGATGGCCAGTTAGCATCCATCAGAACAACAAAGGGTCAAGCTGATTGATATCATATGCGTGTCAATTGATTCAAGCCTGATTTCAGTGGGACGTGAATAGATTTGACAAGATATGGTCAGCTTGGTAGCTTTGCATAACCTGTGTTAGCATATACAGTTAAATGAAATGTAATACTTGGTGTCTGTTTGAGTTTTAAGTGTTATTTTCTTTCAACAAGTGTTAAAAACAACTGCTTTTATTATACAGTGTTTATCTTTCAACAAATCAGAGGCTTCAAATGAGTTTGTACTGAAAAATTGTAAGCTACTGTTTTGGTATTTGCTTAGAGATAAATATATTTGAAGACCAAACAAAGGGCTGTGTAACATGGTGGTTATTTTCAAAAATTCAACATTTATTTTAAACATAGTTCCCTTTAGTCTCATTGTTTGATTTGATTGCAGGGAACAAAGCACGGGTTATTTCAGAGGTAACACCTTTCCACAGATCACACACAATGAGGCACACTCCTCTGCTGTGACACAATCAAACTGTGACCTTGCGTTTCAATTTGTAATGAGTTTATAAATAAGGTTTATTCATTATTTTCTTAATTCTATTCGACAACAGCAGAATGTTTTCTCATTTAAAGAGAAATGCAATAAAGCTCGAAATGTATTAGATCATATTATGACTCAGTGTGTGTTCATAGTTTCACACCGGCAGGGTGACACTACAAAGATGGCAATGATATCAAAAAAAGGTGTTGAAATCGCAAATTAGCAATGTATGCTAATTAATATATTCTTCCATATGCTCTGATATTAATAATTGTTAGCGGTAGTGCATCTCATTATCATTCATGCCAGAAAGACATTAATAGAAAAAAGTGTGATGAAGTCAAAACAACATGACAAATTATACAAATAAAAGTCAACGCTTGTGAAAAAGGGTTGCAAAAAGAGGTTCAATTGTGGTGTGATAGGGGAACACAAGGAAGTAGCTCGAAACATACACAGTTAAAAAGCAGTCAAAGAGCAAGGTGAGACAGATGAGCTCGCTAGGAGGGACCGAGGGTGCGTGGGAGACAGGGGGGGGGGGGGGTCGAGCTCACCCCTGGCTTGTGGGTGAGTCAGGGGGCAAGTATGCAAGGGATGCTCCCTGTCTCACCCTGGTACTGGCTTGCATCGAGGCCTGGGATCCGTCTGCCCCCCCCCCTCCATCATCTTACACTATCTGCAGTTCAGGGAGGGGGAGGCTGGGTCAGGGCTAGGTGGGTGAGGGGGGGGGAGTTAGTGTTATGACTGAGGTGTGTGGGGGTGGGGTAAAATACAAAAAGGAGGGAGAATGATGCTAAATGGTGTGTGGGCGGGTCAGAGGGGGGAGAGATGACCTGGAGAACACACACACACACACACACACACACACACACACACACACACACACACACACACACACACACACACACACACACACACACACTGTGTAGACGCCTAGTCAGCACCTGTAAATGATTTGCAGGGACCTCAATATTCATTATTTCTCTGTGGTCAAGGTGAAGGGATGACGAGGACAAGGTGTGAGGAAGGCCGTTCTTCATCTGCAGCTTGTACGTGTTTATAGTTTCATATTCAATCTGAAAACAGTGGGTGGTGTTCGCTTGAATAGCCTGATTTATACGACTCTGAGATTCTTTGTTTAGAGAGGTGAAAATGTGTCTAACCCTTGTGTAAACGGCAACGCTGCTGTGAGAGCTTACAATAATTACACTTTTTAAAATGTATGAACTGTAATATACATCTTTAGGTACAATAAAATAAGAAACAAACATCATAGTTTATGATAAACTTGTTACTTTGTTTGCCACTCGCTTTGAGCTAAAGATAAAAAGGCAATAGACTGTGAAACATTTATTTTCTTACACTTATATTTCTGTATTGTTTCCACCATCTCTCAACAGACATATTTCACTATTTGGTCATTTCATCTTTCTAAAACCGGATAAAGGTATGTTTTGTGTTTGTTTTCCTTCTGTTTGGTATTGACAACCCTAATGTTTGAATATCGATGCATCAAAGTCATTTTGGAATAAAGAGTGTAAAAACAGTATAACAACAACAACAACAACAACAACTGCCAAACAAAACTTTAATTCAAGGAGCTGTCAAACTCACATCACTTTCTTCTAATGACATTTTTGTTGCGTATTGTTTGTCCTCTGAAATAGAAGTGTTGTGATTTGTGTGCTTTGACTACAACAAACAGAGATGTAATGACTATTTTCCTCAAGGAAATGTTTTCTATTATTCCCAATGATTTTCACTGCATATCAAAATAATGGAAACCATTGGCGGCCGCAGAAATATGTTTTAAATCTGGAAATCACGATGTGACTTGTGCAGCAGAGTGTAACTGTCCTCAGATGCTTTTAGATGAAAACTATTAGTATCAGATTTAAGAAAAACTAATATGTATATAAAGCACATTGTTTGTCCTTAACAGAAGGTCTGAATTCGTTTTTCTGAGGATTTATTATGAAAGCAGCTGCGTTATTTTTTGTAGAGAGAAGTGTTTGCGAGCTAACCAAACGGAGAGGGAGGGAAGGAAGAAGGATGTTATTGGAATACTGTATTTTTAACAACAACAATAAAAGAAAAAACAATCATGTTGTGTGTTAAAGTCAACATGTGATTGTGATCAATCATTTTGTGGTGGTGGACCAGCTGAAGCTGGGTGTGAGAAACCAAATAAAGGATCAGTTCAGTAGCCCATGATGGGATGTGTGTGTGTGTGTGTGTGTGTGTGTGTGTGTGTGTGTGTGTGTGTGTGTGTGTGTGTGTGTGTGTGTGTGTGTGTGTGTGTGTGTGTGTGTGTGTGTGTGTGTGTGTGTGTGTGTGTGTGTGGAGATAACAAAAGGCCACAGGTGTGTATTATCTAACCCCATCATTAAAACAGGTCCAGTACGAATAGGTGTCACATACACACACTCGCATAGTGCCCGGTGATGGGAATGAAATGTAATGACGCAGAGCCACGGCGGTGTCAGAGTCGTCCTTCAGAAAGGTATTGGTATTAAGCCTGTCTGTGTAAATTTCACTCTCGCCCCAAGGCCTGTCAAGCGCTGTCTCTCTCTTTCTCCCTCACTCAAAGGGTGCGTGTGCGAGTGTTTTTAAGGGCGGATATTTAGAAGTCAAATGCAAATATCACAGGAATTTTTCTCTCTCCTTTGAAGGGCGGACACCTGTGTAAACTGCCATGTCACTCGATATTTCGATGTGTGTGCAGAGAGCCCGGCCTGTCAGGTGATGTTGATTCTGTGATAACTCCAAGATACACACATTTAGATTATATAAAACACCTTTGTAGAGTTCAACCTTATTGAGGCAATATCTTTTAATAATTACAATAAACTCTTTATGCTTTAATAATAGATCAGCTCAATTGAAGCTTGTGTTATGGTTGTTCTTTATTGAGGTCATTTTTATAGCATCTCAGGGCTTGGATAATAAGAATAACAAGGCCTAAATACAGACCAATGCTTTCACTGGCTGCTCTCTGCACAATAAAGTGTATTTAATAGTGTTTTGAATAATAGCAAGTTTTACCTTGCAGTCTCCATACTCTTTTGACTTGTACGTTCATGCGGCAACATATTGGAAAAAAACGGACATTGCAATATACATTTTCTCCAATATATGTTATAATATATATAACAATTTTTAGGCTATATTGAACCGACAAGATTAGTTTCAAGAGTACATTTAAAAGTTAAACATGATGTCGTCTTGTAAGCAAGTTTGTTCGTTAGTAAGCAATTTCTTTATGAACACATTGGGATTTATTTGTATGAATAGTGATACAATCTGCAAAGCTTAGTTAACTCGACTGGTTGGACCCAATTGATGACAAGGCTAGATATAACGTTTATGGGTATCCTTATATGAATCTTCATCCTGTGGTGTACTGGAAGTATCTGTGCAAAATGTTATGTCAATCCATCCAATAGTAATGGTCAGACTGAAACCCAAATGTCAATCTGATGGGAAGAAGAGGAAAAGTCAAGAGACCGCAGAAGTCCCTACAAGTATCACATCTGGGGGGAAATAAAATAGAAAAATATCGAACATTTGAACAAAATGTTATCGCGAACCCTTTAACATAGGTTGAGATATTTAAGTCTGGACTAGAATGATCAGCTGAACAGCACTGCCCTCACTAGGGGCATCCAACATATTTCTTCGTTCACCAATGACACATTCATTAAACAGGTCTTACTCTTAACAGAAAAAATCTAGTCACAAACATAAATAATGAATTGTATATCCAAGTGTCAGTGCAGGACAAAACCTAAGGTCAAACCCTCATCCAGGCACAATAAATCCAGCATCTGCTGCCAGGAAACTTCTCTGAACGCTGAGCATAGCCCGTGCACGGTCTCACTACCCTTTGACAGAGGGTCTTCTGGCAGAAACTATCTAGAATGACAGCGGTGCAGAGATGAAAAACTGAAACAAGAGAAAAGAATGGCCCTCTTTCTTCCTCTAAAGCCCCTCTGACTATATGATATCTGCCCTGACCTCGAGTGACCTCTGGCTTTAGGGGACAAGAAAGAGAGAGAGTGGACAGTGATGTGGAAATAAAGAAGGCAGTGTGTGAATTTGTGGGACAGAAAAAAGGAGAAAGAGCATGTGTCTTCTCTCTTTTCCCTCCGGGGTGTGACTCCTGTGGCTCTGGCTCTTCTGAATCAAAGACACTGCACAACTACAATCTCTGAATGACCCTCTCAACATTTCCTAAAGACGACCATTAAGAGTCCTCGCTCAGGTGGAGAATAGAAAGTATAACGACACACGACTGCTGCACACAGCTTATGTGAACACGGTCCCTAAAACACAGACTGTGTTCAGGCTCGTTACCCCGGTGTCATGTGATCTGTTCAGGGTTGTTTCACCCACAAAGAGGGAACAAGTGAACAAGATGGAGAGGTGAATAGAGAGATTGATGGCCACCATCTTCTTGGACCATGTATCATCTGCCATTGTCACTGTTGCCAAAACACTGACTGCTACTTCAGTCCGTTAAATGCCATTGCTAATGATGTGGGTTACGTTCCCAATGCAACTAATGGGTTGTTCCTGTGGGGTTTGGTATCCTGCCCAGGTCAACTCTGTGCCTGCTTGAAGATGGGAGACTGGCTAATTAAGAAAACTGTGAGAAGAATCACTTTTGGTGATTTCAATCAAACTGCAACCTTCTACAGCTCGTTGTTTTTGGTGTGTAGCCAAAGTCCACATTATAGCATTCATCAGCTTAAGAGTCAGTATATATATTGGTGGAGAACAAAACGCAGCGTTCAAAAAGAAAATGACTGAATAATGGAGAAACATATTTCAGGTCAGAAAAGCCAATTTCTTGACACCATATCACCCTGAGAGAAAAAAGCATCGCGCCCTAGGTTATTATTATCTACAGTATTTGTGTGACTTCATTTAAGATGGACAATGTTTTTCAACATGAACACAAATTAGGAATGCCGGCCCCAATACTGTGTATGAATACATTTGTCACCAGTTAATCTGTTAGTTGTAGAGCAAGGAAGAGCCGGCTGATCTGTCCCTACACATGGGCTTTTCAGTTATGTTATGAAAGAATCTGTCAAATAAATACTGACAGGACGAAAATAAGCTTCTCTTTTATTTTCTACAGACTTTTAAAAATAAATCTGAGATTTTACTAGAGGCGTCAGTAGAGGCCGCCGGAAAAAGGCAGAGCATTGAGTAAAAGGAGGCAGTCGCATGCGCATGGATATACTCTTTTCTCATTCAAAACAATTCCAGAAGGCACACAATGAGGACACTGAGCCTTATACATTAGCCGAAACCACTTAATACATTGAAAATAAGTCAATGATGTGTCCATAGCTTGATCTGCTGCGCCCACGTGCAACATATTTAAATGAGCAGGTGATACACAAATATATTAAAATGAAAATAATGTGTAACAAAAAGGAATGGCAACCGATGCATCAACTGCTGTTTGGAGAGCCTGATGGTTGAGAAACAATCGAGTGAGCCACTGAGCTACTTGAATGCACTCTTCAGTGCTTGCCTACTCTCTGGAACAATGCCTCGGTGAGAGAAGCAGGAGCTGAGATCTCCTTACTTATTCCAGGAAAAACCCACAACAAACCAAAAGAACCGGAGACAACCTGTTTGTGTTATTCCCTCAGGTAATCCCAAGCTCACTAGTGCATGGCAAAGCAGACCATTGTGGGAAACACAGCGATTCTGCTCCATTTCTAGGAGGCCTTTCTTTCCTCACTGCATCAGACTTTGTCTTTATCTCCAACACACAAAGGGCAGCTTTGAGTTAATAGTGAAAATAATCTAATATTATATATGTTTCTCATGGGAGACTATTTAAAGCATTTTTAAAGGTCTCCAAAATAAGATATTAGAGGAAACATTGCTCAATGTGTGTTGATTTGAAACATAGTGATCTGTTGCCAGGAAAGGTACACTGATCTAAACAGACAAACCATGGCTAAATCTGGCACCTGCCACTGAAGCTTATTCACTGGAATTTAGCTCAAAAATCTCTAATGCGGCTTTTGTTGGCACGATGAACCACGCTTGAAAAGCAAAACAAATGGCTGCTCAAAACAATCAGCCTTAGAGAATCCAACTGAAGTACCTGATACTTATTAGCTTAACACGCTAACAGAGTCCTCAGTGCTCTCCTTTCCCATTTAACTGTTGTGTACAAGAGGCCTGATTCTCAGGTGAGCCGGTCTCAAGTGGGTCCGACTCGGATGGTTTACTGTCGAGTCTCCTGGGAACTGAAGGATAGGATGTCAGCTGCTGCTTCCTGCTATAGCCAGTAACAGGAACTGGCAGAGTTCCAGTGTGTGAGTGTGTGTGTGGAGACTGGGCAACGAGCCCAGGTACAGCAGAGCCCAGGTGTTCCTCTATGAAGAACACAATGAGCGTGTGCAAACATGGAGGGACAGACAGGCAAATGGAGAGGGACTGGTATCAGAGAGCGCACCTGTTGAGCACCTGCCCTATCCGCTCTTGACATACTGATTACGGATGCAGAACTGAACACACATACACAAAAAACTTGATTACATTTTCTCCAAATAGCAAATATTGTAGTACCTTAAAGGACGATTAATGACATATTTAGGGTTTAACATGGACTTTTCTATCAGATCAAACTGCTTTTTGAGTATTTCCAAGTTTTCTATCACTCTCTCCCTGCCTTCCATCGCTCTCCCGCTGAGTTCTTCAGTCTCTGTGTCATTAGGCAGCGCATCAGGGATTAAGAAGGGGATGGGGGGGATGTGATTCGCAGTAGAATCCGCTAAATCTGGCATTACCACACACCTCACAAAGCACAGGGGAGTTTCTAATCCACCGCACAGCACAATCCTGCTAATGCATTCATATCAGACACACAGGCAACAGAGGTCGGCAGAGAATTAAACACCAGAGCATTACTGTCAAGTTTTGTGTTGACATGGTCATGTTTGTTTTTCACATTAAAGTCTGCAGATTACTGCGGTAATGTAGTAGATAGGTAGGCAGATGGTTTGTAACTTCAACATATTTCTACTACACATCAGTATTCTACATTACTGTGCACTCAGAGTTATTTAGCACATTATGATATAGGGTAGTGCTTTAAATATGCAACACATCATCCTGAGAGTTAAGCTTTTATGTCTTCTTTCATTATGACCCCCTGACTCTGGATGTATGCTTCATGATATTAATCCATACATATTTTAATTTTTGAGCAGAAGCAGTGAAAAAAATTCAGCAAATCAATGAGATGTGGAAGAATAAATGGGGGAAAGTGGGGAGAGAGAAAAAGGGAGGAGACATTATGTGAGAGACTAGCAGTAGTACTTTGTGACATGCATCATCGGCCCTGTCTTCTCACTATATCTCCCTAATGGGAGCGCAGCAGGGTGTGCTTGTGTGTGTGTGTGTGTGTGTGTGTGTGTGTGTGTGTGTGTGTGTGTGTGTGTGTGTGTGTGCGTGCGTGTGTGTGTGTGTGTGTGTGTGTGTGTGTGTGTGTGTGTGTGAGAGAGAGAAATAGAGAGAGATAGGGAAGGAGCAATGAGTCTCCCTGTCAGACTAGTGAAGACTGTGTGTGTGTGTGTGTGTGTGTGTGTGTGTGTGTGTGTGTGTGTGTGTGTGTGTGTGTGTGTGTGTGTGTGAGAGAGAGAAATAGAGAGAGATAGGGAAGGAGCAATGAGTCTCCCTGTCAGACTAGTGAAGACTGTGTGTGTGCGTGTGTGTGTGTGTGTGTGTGTGTGTGTGTGTGTGTGTGTGTGTGTGTGTGTGTGTGTGTGTGTGTGTGTGTGTGTGTGTGTGTGTGTGTGTGTGTGTGTGTGTGTGTGTGACAGAGATAGGGACTAAATGAGCTCCTGGCGGGACTGACCCTCCTCACTTTTCACTGGTCCGTCAGAGAGACTGAGCGCTCCACTGGAGCATAGCCAAAGGCACTGTGCTGAATACTGAAAATATACACACACACACACACACACACACAGGAGAAAGGCGACTGCAAAAGCCCCTGTATTCTCACACACACAAAAATGGCTCCAAACCAGAGACAAAACAGAAAGTACGCCAAGGTCAACGTGCATCTATGTTCACATGACGTCATGGTGCCCTCAGAAAATGTGACAAAATGCACGTGTTTGTTTATGTCTAAAATAAATAACATGAGAGCCAAACCTAGCATGCTTGAAATGCGCAGTGTCGAGTTCACCAGCAGTCATAATTATGATTCATGTCTCGGTAAACAGCCTTGTATGTATGAGAACGTTTCCTACTGGCTTAAGTGTGGGAAAGTGCGGCAAGACGGTTTTTTGTGTGTGTGTTGCATATGCAAGTTTGAAGCTAAGTATAATTACTCTTGGTGACATCCCTCACATGACTAATGAGCAGGATTTGGGCGCGTGGCGTCTAGCTCATTTGTCACAGGATGGTAGGTAAAGCTTTGGTGCGTTCAACTCCTGTGGAAGCTGCTAAGGTCACGCTAAACACTCATACAATGCTACTGCTGATTAATTTCCTACGTTTGACTGCGGTGTGCAGGAGTCAGTGAAACGCCGTCAATTAGCAGAGATATGTCGGACGAGGAGTGCTGACATCACATACACATGTCCTTTTGTTATGGTCGTGGATTATCTCTGCTGTGTGTAAGGAAATCCTGCAACAACATCCTACCAGCTACACTTGTTGACACACAGGCTCTTTTTAAGGAAAGGCCATGACATTTAGACCGATAAAGACCTTACTATAGTCAATTCCATTAAACAACCAATTGCTGATAGAACACAGTTGTTTATTACTTGAATTAAAGCTAATTAAAAGAAGAAATAGCTCAATTAAACCCAATAAAAGTGTATACACAATGGGATTTATTTTACTTTTAACACTCAAGGTAACAACAACCTGTATTGTACAGATAAATATAAACCTTCAAGGATAAAAAAGTATAAAACGTTTCTGGTAGATAAGCTAATGTCAAGTTGTTATTTTAAGAATACCCTGCTTGATCAGCTGCCAAAATGTTTCAATGCAACACTACGATTTAAAATGTGCAATAAGCATATACTGTTGTCCATTTTTATACTGTTAAGTTTTATGGGTGCAATAGAGGAAACATACTTAGAGTTTTCATCTTTCAAACCATAGATATTCAACACTGACTGTTGATTTCACTGTGATACAAAGCACTTTGTGTTCAACGTTAATGAGAACTATTAAAACAACAAAACCCAGACATATTTAATCTAATGTAAACTCAGAAGCTGACACGTCTTTAACACTTAAGATCTCATATAAATGATAGAAATACATTTATTGAAAAGGTGCTTTAATTTCCTTTCACATTATGTATATATCTTCACAGAAAGATACATGGTTTTAATCTTCAAAGCAATTTGACAAAAAACACAAAGAAAATATATCACCACACAGTAACCGAGAAATAATGACAAAACAAACCTTACAAATGTTTGTATAGCAATTCAAATGCCAATTAAAAAAGCAGTAAAATAATTTGCACCTAATATTTCAAAAGGTGGTTCTGAATAAATATGTTGTCCCGCGAGATCCTATGCATTGTGTGGATGTCAGAGCTCATGTAGTATGTAATGGTAACCTTTTAGATAACATGTGTCAACTATGAAGGTCTGTTCGGTCGGGAAATCTATTGTTACACATGTGAGTGACTCGGGGGGGTGAGGGAGGTCATGGGAGGAAAAAGGCAGAAACTTAAAGCTCAAAATTCAGTCTCACATTTCATCTGAACACGTGAGGCACAGACACAAGACTTGTTATTAAAAGAGGCATGGTCGAGGGAAAGGGGGGGGGGACATGTCAGATATAAGCAACAAGGCCTCTTGTGTATTTGCTATTAGCCTTTCATGCACCATACATGTTGTAACTTCTTTTATTTAAGGCAGTAAAAACATTTGTTTATTTGCTTCTTGACAGAAGTTAAGGGTAAATTGTTGAAGGTAAAAAAGCAAATGCTTTTATTTTGAAGTGCAAGTATGTGTTCTGCTTTTGCTCCTTCCTGTTTTGATATAGAAATGAATAAGTGTATGTCGAGTGCATTTTCTCCGTCTTCCACCGTTCTTGTTGGAAACTGTTAAATTAATATAAAGTAAACGCGTTCAGTTTGGACAAGATTCGCTTGGTTCTTCATTCGAAGCTTCTATTACACAACAATACATATATAGAAGAGTCATATCGAAAACAATGCATTATTGCTTTAAGAGAAAATAATTGCTACTGATAGTTAAGGTTCATGAGTGCTGAAGATAGATGGAATGGAAACTGATAATAACTTGGAAAATGTTGCAATTTCAAACAGAAAAATGGACTCGGTAAAAGCTCCTGCTTGCACTGCGAACAAAGAACTTCTCAAATAGTGAAAGCACTTGGACCGAGATGCTTAAAAGAAGGTCAGCCGTTGCACCTTGCAGTACTTGTGCATTGATAAAGAGTCTTTGACAGAACCTTCACACAAAACATACATTTGACAAGAAGGAGAATTATCAAGGTGTTCATTAAGAGGAATACAGAGGCTCACCTCGAATCAGTCCACGTACATGTCGGTAATTTCCATTCAAATGAACGAAGAGGAATGATATTTGTAAAGCTAATCCTGAGAATGTCTGCCTTGGTGCAGCAGGTTGAATGTGTTGTTCTGTATTCTGCACACACATTCAATCAGAGCGAGGGCTTTGTGGATTCTAATCTCACACTTTGTGATCTGCAGATATCCGGGAGGAGAGGTTTGGGCGCTGGAATGTGAGGCAAGTGTTTGTCTCGATGTGACGAGAGCTTCAGTGGGAGATTTACATTTTTCTATTAGTGCAGGAAACAGTGGGACGTGATTCTGCGGAATATGATTAGCAGAGGGTTGGTCTCCACTGGAGTTTGGAAGCATTGTGTAAAAAGGGAAGAGAAACAAAGCTACACACTCATATAGGGAAAGAACAGAAGAACTAAGATTTATAAATATAGAAACATGGTATAGTAAAGTATCCTTAGATTTACGTTGGTGTGCTCCCAAGCAGAACAATAAAGGGAAGGAAGAAAATGTGTTTAAAAATGTCCTGAGTTATTTGATGCATTGGGTCATTTCTCCTTAAGGTTTCTTGTCACAGCGTCACCAAAAGTGAGTTGACAGACTGTCATTAATCCACGTCCACATCCAGGTCCAGCTCGGTGATCAGGTTGAGGTAGAAGAAGGCGTAGACGCAGAGGACGAAGAACGCGATTGCTGCGATGACCAGGAACGCATCCTGAGAAGGACAGAGAGAAAGTTTTAAAAAGATACATTGTTTATCTGCAGAACTATTTATATATTCATCTGCAGGATCCCTTGTCTTCTGTTACTCACAGGAACAGCTCTACTTTGGCATGGTTCTGTTATTACTGTCCTTATCTCTTAGTGTTGTTATTCGCCAAGTCCCCTTTGTGTTTCTTTTCATCTAAGTCTTACCAGGCTAACGAAGAAAGAATATATTGTTTATTTGCTCATTTTGAAAAGTTAACATTAATTATTTTAAGTGTTTGAATGTGAGTGGGCTGCAAATAGGAAAACACTGTATTAAAAGTATTGGTATAATATATCTGATCATACGATACAGGAGTTATCTCTGACTTATGGTATGTCTCTGTTTCAGTGTTACGATGACTCCGCAGTAACACAATCTTATTATTCTATCATTTAAATCCGGTTTACTTTGATCAAATCCTAATATTTTATAATATCACTTTAAAAATAATAACATTTGCATATGTGACATGAAATAAAGCAACTGCACAGTCATCTGAAAGCCATGTTGGTTTTGTTTAAAAAGGATAACAAGCTCATAATCATGTGTCAGCGTTTCCTCTTCACACGTACACAATAATGGCATTTATAAAACATCCACTCTGAATAGTTTACAGCGGTGGAAAACAACATTACTGCTAATGGCCAAAACAGACAAACAGGTGTGTTGCATGTTTCTGCATTTGTGTGGCAACAGTTTCACACTCTCTAAAGTAAACCAGGTCTCCACAGTAGGTGTTCTTACTCTAGTGACACAAACACTCTCAGCTGTTTCGAGAGAATCCCTGTGGGGAACCGTTACCTGGTGAAATAAAAGGAACACTAACGATAAATATACTGATGTAAAATTACGTCAATACTTCAAAGCATTCATGTTTAGTTTTATTTCTTTACATAAAGTTAGTTTTGTTCAAGGTAGAAAGCTACAGTACCTCCCTTTCACGCACTAATGTTGGGTATAGCTAGTTTTCATAAAACAATGACAATTGGAGAAACTTTCTGGTTTCAGGTTTTCTATCAATGTATAAAGATTAAGTGGAAAAATGTTGCGAAGTAAATCTGGAGCTACACCTGAGAAGAAAATATGTGGTATCGCATTTCATAAAGCAGGCCTTCAGTGACCGCAGTATTTGAATCTATTCTATCTGCAATCAGTCTCCACTGTTCTCCTGACACTTCAACTGAAAAGTTTAACTTTCCTCAACAAAATGGCCTATTTTCCTTTTTTTCAGATTTTCTATTGGTTAATTGTCAAACAAATTGAGGCTTTACAGAGGAGTGGCATTCAACTTGAAAATGAGAATTTGGAACGCTTGTTCATTATGTGGCGCTCACACGATTACAATCTTCATCAGCTGGAGTTTCATTAGGGCCACTCAGAGTATTGAACAATGCCAGTTATTTTTTATCAAGAGAACTCATTAGCAGCAAACTTTCTAATCAACACTGGAGAGCTTGGAGGGCTTTAAAAGGGTGCGGAGTGCTGTCTGATTGGGGGTTATTCAAAAAGAAATGTTTGATTTGAACATGGAAATTAGTTTTTACATGCAATCGGGGCCACAACAACAGTAGTGACATGGCAAGTGCATTTAAAACATGATTTTAATTCTACAGAAAACAATTAATAACCTTTGATTTTATTATTAATAGATATTTAGAATCCTATTATTCCATCAGGAGATTTTTTTAGGACAATACATATCTAAAAATCTACCTAAACCATGATAAATTAAATAACCATGTTACAGTAAATGAATAGGACCCTCAGGAAATCAGCCAACAAGAAACAAATGAATGAAAATGTAAGAAAACATCAGTTCTGTAATTGCTATACGTAGCACGCACACACAGAGGCGACTGCAATTCAACTCACTGACCAGAGAGGAATGACAAAATGAAAAACAAGAGTAAGAACGAGAGAGAAAACAAGTGAGAGATAAGGCTCGGCATAAACGAGGGGTGGCGGGGGGCTAATAATAATAATTCCCATTCGACAAATGGGGTGGGGGGTGACAATTAAAAGGCGTCACGGCTTCCACGGCTATCTGTGTACATGTTGTAGTGCCTAGTCATCAGCGGCATTGGTCTTCATTAGCCTCAGCCCACATTTATCTACATCCCGGCAGCCTCCAAACAGCTTTAAGTCCTCGCTTAATTGGAAAACTTTTAAATTTCATGCACTTTAGTTTCATATATTAACCGCCAGGCTGCCACTGCTTGATTTACTTTTCAATTTTGCCTCGGCATCAGAGAAGAGAGAACTGTTATCAAATCACAGAGGCTTGATTGTTTTCCTATTTCTTTTTTCTTGTGTTCTCTCGCAGCTTTGGAAAACATGACAAAGAGAAGCGTTAGTAATGCTGCCGACATTATCGCAGAGAATATGTTCCGCTTCTGACGCAGGTAAGCTTCTCCTTGAATTGCCGCTGAAACAAAAAGGAGCCATGAAAGCGCAAACCAGGTTTTCTTTTTCTTCCCCCGTCTGTGCTTCAGGTTTGAGAGAAAAGGAGGCCAGCTGGTTACAGGGACTCGTCTCTGAAAACAAGCTGGAGGGGTTTTGGTGAAAACACTTGAGTTGTAGGAAGCACCTGCACTTGATTGAGATCATTGTTTTCGAGGAGAGTGGCCCACTGTGTTGACTCTTGCCTTGTCTCACAAATAAATGTATGTGCGCCCACTCACACGTCCACACACACTCAGACATAAACACACAGCCTCTCTGCCCACATTCTGATGGAGACACCTGGAGCGGGCCCAAGCACCATCATCTTCATCATGTGGCTCTCTCTGCACCGGCGGCAGCTGCAGCGCGCTCGGCATGCTGGGAGCTGGGTGCCTGTCACCCTGGCGACAAGCCACTACTCAGCAGACATCCCCTCATCTGGTCTGCCTTTTATTCTCCTCCTGGGTTTGTGTGTGTGTGTGTGTGTGTGTGTGTGTGTGTGTGTGTGTGTGTGTGTGTGTGTGTGTGTGTGTGTGTGTGTGTGTGTGTGTGTGTGTGTGTGTGTGTGTGTGTGTGTGTGTGTGTATGTGTGTGTGTGTGACTATGTGCTAAGCAAGAGAGACTCAGTGTGTGTGGCTGTGTGTGGGTGGCAGACAGACAAACAACTGTTGTTGCATTTGGGATGCAGTTGGTAAGCAGGTCTCATATGTACAACTCGTAAATAAACAACCATTAGGTTATATTTTATGGTTAAATACAAGACATTTTATATTGACATTCTTTCAATTATTCTTTATGGTTTAATGGCTGTAAAAAGGTGACTTTGAAAGGGTATTTTGGATTCACAAGAAAGTCACACAAACAACTAATCGAGTTAAAACTACTGTTTTTGTTAAAGGAGCATGGTGGCTTTGAAGAGAATATAAAAACCTCTTTAGTTCCCTGTAAGAAAGGGCTGTGAACCTTTAAATAAACAGATATTGTTTTACTTATCTTTTGGTCCTCTAACTGCTGGTCTGCTTTTCCAAACTTGGGGCATGCCAACCTTCGTCTACTGAAGGAAACTGACTTACTACACTGAACCCCACTTCAAACTAACCTTGATTTGATTATACGTCATCCATGAATCAGCAAACGATCAGGTATCATTAACATTTCCACACTCATTTAAAACCATTCCACGCCTGCAATTAAAAATTAATTAAAATATTGATTCATTGATCTTCTTTTTTTCTTATGTCACAAAATAGTGAAAAATGCCTGACATTTCCCTAGAGCAAGGGGTACAATTAATTGTTAAAGATTTTATAAGACAAATGGTCGAAAAATGAACTTGAAATAATTAGACTGATTAAATAATTGACCAATTGTTTCAGCTTTTTTATATCCCAAGCTGTCGTCACCTCTCAAAGGGATAGCCATATGTAAAAGTGCGATCAAAATAACTCCACGCTGTAACCACCTTTAGTTATCTGCTCATCTAAAGTGAACAAATGGGCCCGTTACATACTACAGATAAAACCTTTTTCTTATACGACCGTTCCCTTTACGCATGCTTAAGGGACACTTAAAAAAAGCATCTCCAGGGGTAGAAAAGTCTTATCACAACTCATTGAGTCGGTCATAAAGCCTACTGTAAATGAAAGACATAAAAGGCCATAAAACCTACAAATTCCCATGTGTTAGCCGTCTACGCTCCAAACCAGCAGTAAGGTGTGAATAGGCCTCATGAAGCTAATGGCCAGCACAGATAACAGATCAGGCTTCTTCAGTGAGAGGCGCAGATGCTACAGTTTGGCAGTTTTCAGCACACCCCCACTCACAGCTTATACGGAGACTTTTTACTCAACTGTTCAATAGCAATGGAGATGGCACTCAATCATTTCTGTGCCTGTTTATCAGAAATTCTCCTTCAAGCTTCATGAATCAAGTTATATTTTTATGGAAATACGTGGATTGACACTAAACTGATTTTAAGACATTTTGATGGCAAAAAACATAATGCTACAGCAGAAATCCCATTCTTTGCAGACTTGTATATCCATTTCTAAGTTATTATTCGTATCCTCCATCCGCCAATCCCATAAGCAATTTTTCCCCCAGCTTTCTAGGCTCAGCAGCTAAATAAAGCAGAAGGAAAATAGTGCAGGACTGAACAGAAGGCTAGTATGCCAATTAGACAAGGCAGCAGGCTTGTTTCCTGTGCTGCAAGCGAGTGTGCTGGAGCTACTTCGAAGGCGCCTCTTCTTCTCCTGGCAACCTGAGGAGAGACTGCAGAGAGAGCGCTGCCATCCAGAGTTTGAAGGAGCAGGACAGGAAATATGTCTACACTTGCATTCAGGAAGTAACAAGCTATTTCCATAGACACACCGTGACTCAACGTGTTAATAATAACACCCTCAGCCATAACATGTGGCTGCTTTCTGCCACTTCAGAGGTCGAGGTTTTGTGCAGCCCGACAACTGATCGCTGTTGTGGGGAACAGACGTTCGCTCTCTCTTAGTCTCTCCATCCTTTTTGCTGCCAACTTCCCCAGACTGCCCTGCTACTAGGACAGCCCCGAGACAGCCTGCCCTGGCAGCTGCCAGATTCTCCGTGCCCGCATGTCTGCTGGTCCTTCTGAGATGCCAGCTGCATCCGAGACCAGCAGCTCAACCAGGGACACGGTGAAAGAATGAGAAGGGAAAGGCGAGAGGAGAGGAATCCTAATGCACACATGATTTAAAAACCTGCTGCTAAATCATTGCTATGAACCTAAGGAAGGAGATACAAAGGCAGGGAGGGGGGCTTTTTACCGTCATAACAGAGCTGTGTAAAATCACAACTTTATATAATGCTAAAACGACTCGATGGGAAAGCAAGCGTGACCAAATATCCATTACATTTGGGCTGAATTTCAGTCGAACTCGGGGGCCAAAGGGTCCAAATCAGTTTAATATCCTTGTCCCAGAGGTATTTTTAATCCGACCTCTGAAAATTCCCCTCTGTCTTGGGCGTGAAAACCTGAATAATTCATAAGCAATATCAATATTTCAAGATATGGACTAATCTAATTGGATTAAAGACGTGCTTAATGAGGCCTTGCGTGTCTAAGAGATGCATATTTTAAAACCTGACCATTTCACCCAGTGTTTAATCCTCACTATGATTTGTTCATCTCTGTGTACTACGTGCCAACTGAGGTTTAATGAGGAAGTGAAGCCTTGTGGCTTTTCATGTACTGTACACAGAACCAATTCTCAATGCCACAAAGAAAACATGCGTAAAAAAAGGAAACAAGTCTGAATTATAGCTGCAAGCAGGGAAGTACAGGTTCTCACATCCATGTCTTTTTTTTGGTATATATTTTCATGTACATCAGATAATGTTCGTCACATGAGGCTGGCGTGAGGTATTGCAATGATTATGACTCAATGTTGATCACAAGGCCTCAACCCTTGAGCATGCACCATTAGGATTCAGTATAAGTACAACTAATGCAATAAAATCACTGATGATTTCCTGGAGAGAATGTCAAGAGTCCATATAATTTAAGCTATAATGACAGAACACTCTTGGGATTGTAATGCCTACAAAATGTGTCTCGCTCAATGAGCCAATCAAATGGCTTGTTCAAAAAGGACAATTATAGGGACCGTAAAATCGGTCGATCATAGGGCTCTAATCAACGACCATCAAGGGGGTTGATTCAAAGGACCAATCAGAAGGCTGCATCTTTTGTAGGTGGTGCTAATGAGCCTCGTTGCTACCTCTAAGCACAATAACCGTATCAGTTAACTAGGTTCAGCACGTCTTGTTCAGTACTCAGACCGTTATTATGTTCTTACAACTGACTTTCATTTTGCAACAGCTTAAAGAAAAAACACTGAGCACCTGATGTCATGCATCTGCAATTACAAAGAGGTTTTTAAAGCATTTTACGGTAGATTCAAAAGCTATTATATTGGAATTGGCAAACTATATATGGAGAAATAGTATGACTCCACATGTATCACTGGCAAACACAGTACCGCTGTTTATGCTTTTTTTCATTCAGTTGGCTTACCAATAAACAGTTTTACTATTTCAATAAACTGTTTATTGGTAAGCCAACTGAATGAAAAAAAGCATAAACAGCGGTACCGTGTTTGCCAGTGATACATGTGGAGTCATCCATCTTTGCCAGCATAATGGAAAAGGAGAGACAGACTTTTCTATCAACACCTCACCACCTTTTACCTTTGAATTACTCAACTCTTTCTTTATTATCACCTTAGTGTTCCTTTTCTTTTTCCTCTCTGCTCGTTGTATTATACACTGTCTCTCCTCCTAAATTGCTTCTTCACCAGTAAATGAACAAGGACCCCCTTGAATTTCAATCCTTTCAGAATCAGAAACGGGTTTATTGCTGGGTGGGTTCACACATACGAGGAATTTGACTTGATGTCATGGTGCATACATTAAATATAAAACAAAGTACACAGATAGCGAACTATATTAAGAACACTGTAGTAGTTCGCTATCTGTGTACTGTTTTTAGATTTTTCAGGAACTCATATGTAATGTCATCTTTTTGTAGACAGAAAAGAGTTTTGTTAACTATATTCTAAGGAAGGCTCATGTATTTTTTAAAGAAAGTGTTCCTGATTGGTCAGACCTTTAAGAATAGGCATGGGGACAACATCACATCATTACAGGCGGATATACAGTATATTGTTATATTCTAGGGCTGACCAGAATACCCGGGGGCGTAGTAATCAGCAGCATGGACATGCTTTTATTTTGAAGGAGAGTTAGCGCTGTTGACAGGAAGTAGCTGAACGTGACGGAGATTAATGGAGAAAAAGTCATATCTACATATAAAGACGGAGAAAGTAAACGATAACATTTATGGTTGTGTTAGCACCCCCGAAGAGGCACAAGCACTTACGTTGATATTGGAGATTTCAATAAATTCAACAAAAAAAAGAAAAAAAAAAAGAAAACGAAATTGAAACCCGAATAGTACTCCAACGAACAAATATTCGGATATTCGGGTACAGCCCTATTATATTCATTACAAAACCAGAGGAAGGTTGTATAAGAGCGAAGAGCAAGAGATATGGAAATGATCTAGTGCAGTGGTTCTCAAATGGGGGTACGCGGACCCCTAGGGGTACGTTGGAGTACTGCAGGGGGTACGTGAGATTTATTTTATGTTAATGAAAAAACAAACATCATTAATGCATTTACACAAACTACTAATTGTAGATGAACTACTGTATTCAAAAGTTTACAGTAATTCTAGATAATAAAATGGGAACAATAAACGGGGTGCTCTCTTTTCCTCTCCCTCTCCTGACAGCCCGTCAGTCTCGTGCAGCTCGCTGAACCTGTAATAAGTGACCCGACAGTAAAGAATAAATATATTTATAACTAGTTGAGCTAGTTCCAGAGTAGATAAACTAGCTAAGTGTGTTAGGTCTAACTCTTAGTGTATTTTGCTCGGCTCAAAGATCCGTCACAGCGGCGGAGCTGTGATCATGCAGAGCTGCGTGTTCTCCGTCAGCAGCAGCTGATCTGATCTCTCTCTCGTGTCCGGTTATACTTCACTCGCGTTTATGTCCAAATCTATCAGATCTAGCTAGTTCTAGTTAATTATATGACTGCCTGCTTTTCAAAAAGGACCTTAACAATAAGCGTTGCTTGGCAACGGTGTGTGGCCGCAAAGTATAGCGCAGCATTATGCATATGTTTATATGAGGGGTCAAAATCTCATGCTCATAAAATGCTCATATATTTTTTCTCTTCATTCCCCACGCCCCAAAATAAATAAATATATCAATTTACGAAAAGTAACGAAGTTTGAGCAGTGTGGGTTTTATAATGAACAGAGTTACACATATTTCAAAACGCGAAGTGTAATAACTGCAGTTTGCCTCCCTGTCACTGAGAATGACAAAGATCCTCAGTGAAGCACAAGCCCATGTTTCTCACGACATTGTAAGTACAACTTATTAAAAAGATCAGTTCAACGCAACTAATGTCGTCTTAGTGTTATTGCATGATGTTAAAATTGGTCTGCCATGAATTTAGTGATGGATTGTAAACATTTGAAATGTAGCATTTAAGTGTTTCTCAGTTACAAGGTTGTTGTTTTAATAAATCAGACACTGATGGTGCAGCGCCGTACCTTTTTATATAGGCATTGTTTCCTTAACAAATAGTTTTTGCGCTGATCAGGGGGTACTTGGCTGAATTTTTTTTTCAAAGGGGGTACATGATTGAAAAAAGTTTGAGAACCACTGATCTAGTGAGACACCCTGAAACAGGTAGATGGACACACATGCGAAAAGAAGAAAGTTGGCAAACAGCCAGACAAGCACAATCACAGGATAGAACGGACAGGCCAGCAGAAAGAGAAAAAGATGGAAAAAAAGACCTCAGCAGTCCTGAACACAATTGTAAGTCCAGCAATTCTCACCTTGAATCCAGAGGAATTCTTCTTTGCTTCAGCTTTCAGCCGTGTTAGCTTTAAATCTAACTTTGTCTTTTTGTAGTCCTGTTTACCTAAAAGAGAGAAAATAAGTGGGTTACACATTTGAAAAGACTGAAAAACGATCACACGTGTTTTTGGTGAGTTTAATCGGATATGTAAGGCAGACTAGTTTAACCTGAAAACAGAGCCAGGGATGCAGTTTCCCTGTTTCCAGACTTTATGCTAAGCAATTAGAGCAATATTGATCTCATCATGTAACTCTCTACAAGAAAGGGAATAATAATTATAACCAAAATGTTAAAACTACTTTGTAAGTTTTGCTGCAATTTCAATACTAACTAAAATAGCTGCAAAAAAAATCCAGTGAGGCATGAGAAAATAAAGATAAATGTAGTTTATGTAAATTAAGTTTCTCAATCTCTACAATAACATTAACCCCCACACAGGTTCTGCACAGACAACATATACACTATAATAATACTTTCTGGACTGAGCTGCACACAGTTCACCTGTGCTTGCTCGAGGCTCAAATATCTAGGGTGTGTCTTGTGGGCAAACTGGCCACCTGGAAAAGCATGTTTGTTTATGTGTGTGTGTGTGTGTGTGTGCGTGTGTGTGTGGTGTGTGTGTGTGTGTGTGTGTGTGTGTGTGTGTGTGTGTGTGTGTGTGTGTGTGTGTGTGTGTGTGTGTGTGTTTCACATGAGGCTGAGCCGGCTGTCCTGGTCTAATTAGAATCAACACACTGCAGGAAAAGGAACTTTGCTAACAATAGGGTGGAAAGGCAACAGCTTGCTGAACTGTGTGTTGGTGTGTGTGTGTGTGTGTGTGTGTGTGTGTGTGTGTGTGTGTGTGTGTGTGGTGTGTGTGTGTGTGTGTGTGTGTGTGTTTTCTACCCTTGAGCCCTTATCTTTGTGAGTACCAATTTATAAACTAGGTTTGTTGACATTTTAGCAAGCTCCCTAAACATGTTATTTTAGAACATTTAGTTGATGGGTACATTTAGAAAATATGATTCGGTTGAATCTATGGTGAGGGTTAAGATTATGCATGACTTTCAGATAGATCACATTTAAGTGAGTAGCCGGCAAATAAATGGATGGCTATCACAAGGAGAAAGGTACAATACAAAAGTGTGTGTGTATGTGCGTGTGCGTGCGTGCGTGTCAGAGAGCCCCTGGGTCAGCTTTAAGGCTTTCTCAGTGGGTGATGTGACATGCAGAGGCTACTTGGAGTTTTTACTCCCAGCCAATTAAGACTTATTTACATCGAGAGAGGGAACAAGAGAAGGAGGAATTAGAGGGAAAGAGTCCAAATCCATCTGGAAAGGTTGTGTAAGAGAAAAGAGTGAACATGAGCTAGTGAGAGAGGAGTGGTGAGGAGGTGTGTGCGTGTTGAGATTTTGAAAACAAACAGACAGAGCTGCATACCATGGAGTATCATGTCTCTTGGGGAGCAGTGGACAGCCATGCAGGAGAGGAGATAACCATAAGCATGGTGTTAAACAGCCTCTCTCTCTCACTTCACATACACATATCTGTTTTTCTCACCCCCCTACTTCTTTTTCAGAATTCTTGCACTCAATTTCTCTGCCTTTCTCGATTCCTCCATCCCTCCTGGTCCCAGACTCCTCCTACACCTCCCTCTGACTCAGTGGAAGGTTAATAGAAATGGGGAGCATGTTGCCAGAAGCAGAGTGAGCGAGTGGGAATTTATTATGGGGGGGGGGGGGGGGGGGCACTGGATGTCTCCTCTTGTCAGAAAGTGAAGAGGGAGACATTTGATTGGAGGGCACCTCAGGTTGCTCACCATTCACAGAAATTGTACTGGAAATGGCTGGGAATGAACATGTAAAACGACAGGACACTTTATCAAATTCTTATTCTATATACACATTTATAAAATACAGAAAGTCATACATAGGGTATGCAACATAAACAGAATCGGCTGCATTAAATACATTTGTAGCACTCCTTTCTTATAAGTTAACTCTGTGTCTAGTTGGCAAACAGATGAAGCTAACTAGCTAACCACCAGACAAGAAAATGCTAGTTCTAGTCCCTCCTATTTTCTCTTTACTAGTGGGATTACCTCCAATTTGTAAGTGTTGTCCATAATGTCATTAAATAAAGAGTTAATGACATTATGAGTCAGAGGGAGGTGGAGGAGGAGTCTGGGACCAGGAGGGATGGAGGAATTGAGAAAGGCAGATACATTGAGTGCAAGATTTCTGAAAAAGAAGTAGGGGGGTGAGAAAAACAGATATGTGTATGTGAAGTGGGAGAGAGGCTGCTTAACACCATGCTTATGGTTATCTCCTCTCCTGCATGGCTGTCCACTGCTCCCCAAGAGACATGATACTTCATGGTATGGAAAGCTTTTCAAACTGTAAAGCTTGTTAACCCACTGTTGATTGACAATTGCCTGGTACTTGATCATTGGCCCAAATTGACTTTTGGGGCCATTGATGAGAGCAAATCCATTGCTCACACCATTTGATATGCCTGGGCCTTTATGCTTATACGTTTACTTAAAAAATACTAGAATACCCTAATCCTGGAAAAATAGCCTTCTTCATGTGCTTAACAGGATCAGCAATTGGATGTTGTTGCCTGGTGGAAAATGGTAGGTATCCAACTGTCCTGTACTCAGCCAGTCATGGGGGAAAAAGTTGTAGACTTCGATTTAAAAATTGATGCCCACAACTTGAGCAAGCTCTACTTTCTGCGTTCATACTCTCTATGTCCTTTGGGACAACAGCTTCTGCAGGAAAGTTCCCAAGGATACTCAAAGACAAAACAATATCGAAACTTAAACAAGCTGGAGTTAACATTTCCACAACAGACTTTTCAGCATTTACAACAATTCCCATAAACGGCTTTACAACATCCACCTTTGCTGCTTTTTTTTCTCATTCATGGGGCTTAAATTGTTGGAGAAATTATATTTGTATGCATTTAACCGTAACCATCTGGTAAGAATCAATACTTAATTGGAGCAAAATAAAAATAATTACACCAAGGATGAATAAATGATATGACAGAGAATGCCAGAAAATTACATCAGGCTGTGTAAAATATTGTAATGTTGTTGTATTACAGTGGTTATTCTTAAAGCCTCATGTTGTCTCCTGTAGTTTGTTTGCATATATCGTGTACACACATTCACACACTCCTGATGATATTGCATTGGGCCTATGAGCACTCCTATTAGTCATTGCTCTGTAGACACTCTGTTACCAATTTTCCAGCTACAGTGGGATACACCCCGTCCTCCCATCCCTCCCTACTGCTGCCTGCCACACTGAAAGGCCATTACTGTCCTCCTGTACAGCATTCTGAGGAAGACATTAGGCCTTGTAAGGCGGCGCAGAGTGCCTGCTAAGAGGCTTCCCTGAGTGTACCTTTCATTGAAGACATCACTGATTTCATGTCAAGAGGACAAGAGAAAAATGAATGTGCCGCCCCCTCCCCCATCCCACTTACTGTACATTCCCTCAGATGTGTGTTTTAGGGTTTTTCCTTGATAGTTTATCATTGCATTTACCTGTAAATGGTGTCGAAATTATTTGTATCTAGAGCTATTGTTCTGCTTAGCATAACGAGACAGGTAGCTCAAATTAGCTACAAATGATTGAGCACTCATGGGAAGGAGGGGGTAAAGGTATGTAATTTGTTTGTCATCTCAATTGGCCATTTAAGTGAAGGTAGGGGAAGAGTATACAGCTCAGAGTGTAACAGCTTGTGCGAATGAAAAGTAGTAAAGTAGTCAAATGGAATACAAATAAACGTTGACCATAGGAGTAATGGTAAAGTGTCAAGATGTTGCATTAAATGCATTCCTGACAACTTGAACTCCAGCAAACAAACAAGTGGTTACCTATAGTTTCAATTCTTCTTTGAAACATTAGTTGTTTAGTCACAAACAAACAACATTTAAGGAAATGTAATCAATATTTTTTTCTTTAAATCAGCATAAAATATTTTAGATATCATAAATACCAAGGAATACAAATATTAACACTTTACAATATAACAGTAAGGAACAAGTGACGACTTGATATTTTAAGTAGTACTTCAAACAATAAAATACTTCTACTTGTCAACAAATCCATATTATAACCAAGTCACTTGGATGTTTACAGATAAGACATACACACTTTATATTGGGCAGTCTTGCCCATTCTTACATTTAAATAAAAATCCATCTAGGTTCATTAGGTCAGAGCTGAGGTACTGCACCACCTTTGCCTCATTTTGAGCCCTGAGAAATCCTGCAAAGTTTCAAGTATTCTTCACGCAATGCTAATATTCTGATGGATTGACAGGCAGGAAACTATCTGAAGGCGTCACGGTGAAGGTGACCCTTGACCCTCTAAGGATAGAGGTTGTCGTTTTTCTCATACTGATATTCTGAACAATCTGTGTATTTGCTGTAAAGTGTCTCTACTGTAGGCTATTTTTATTATATGTACAGCACTTTGGCTCGACCAAAAATCGTTTAAAAATGTGCTCTATAAATAAAACTTGATTTGATTTGAAGGTGTCGCGGTAAAACTGTTATTTGCCTCTTGCCAGGTTGTCTGTTGGTACATGTAAAATCCAGCCAGTACTGTAATGTTTAAAAAGCTACTGTGCAGGTAAAATTGTTACAAACAAGCACATAAGTGTGTCAATTGAAACACATTACATTACATTGCATTGCATTTAGCTGACGCTTTTATCCAAAGCGACTTACAATAAGTACATTCGACCAGGAAGACACAACCTTGAAGAAAACAGAATCATATAAGTACATCAGGTTTCATAGAGCCAAACATTTCAAGTGCTACTCAACTGGCTTTAGATAAGCCAGTCCTTTATTAGTATAAAAGTGCTTCGTTAATAGTTCTATCGCTCGAAGTGGAGTCGAAAGAGATGAGTTTTCAGTCTGCGCCGGAAGGTGTGTAAGCTATCTGCCGTCCTGATGTCAATGGGGAGCTCATTCCACCATCCTGGAGCCAGGACAGCAAACCCACGTGTTTTCGCCGATGGGAACTTGGGTCCCCCTCGCAGCGAGGGCGCAGCGAGGGCGCAGCGAGTCGTTTGGCTGATGCAGAGCGTAGTGCACACGCTGGGGTGTACGGTTTAACCATGTCCTGGATGTTTACAGATAAGACATACACACTTTATATTGGGCAGTCTTGCCCATTCTTACATTTAAATAAAAATCCATCTCGGTTCATTAGGTCAGAGCTGAGGTACTGCACCACCTTTGCCTCATTTTGAGCCCTGAGAAATCCTGCAAAGTTTCAAGTATTCTTCACGCAATGCTAATATTCTGATGGATTGACAGGCAGGAAACTATCTGAAGGTGTCACGGTGAAGGTGACCCTTGACCCTCTGAAACACAAATATACCTGAGGCGTTTAGTGTGTATGTTTTGATTTTCTGTGAGGTGGGGTGATTTGGCATACAGACCACAGTCCGGTTCTCTCTGAGAGCGCTGGGACGAGGCAGGCAACACACTGACAGCATGTCAGACAGTTCCTCGTGTTTGCTTCTACGTGGCAGCCAAATAGTCAGTGACCACATGGTGCAGATCGCTGGCATCTGCCAGGATGGATGGTCGAGGAACTCGGGGGCACATGCCAGAAACATGAGATATGTATGCCTTGTCCTTAGCTTAATGTGCAACGAGGAGAGAAAAGTCACAGTCAAGGTGATATTAAGAGCTGAGTAAAGATCATCTACAATTTAATAACAAGAGGAAAACAACTATACCTTTATGATATATTGTAGTCTTTAGTAAAATATTCAGACCACATATCAATTGCTCTACTCAAAATCTCGGGTGTTTTTCTGTGTCAAGTCGGCTATTTTCCCTATTTGTTCAGCAGGCAGCTGCAATCATTACTTGAACACTTACATGTAAGAACATATAGCTTTACCTCTTCTGAGGCGCAGTCAATTATAAGAGGCTTAATAATGGTATTTAAAGGAGTGTCAACAGTGGACCCTTGACGGCCCTCTGACACGACAAAAGCTCTCCAGCAGAGATGATAGTAGCTCAACACCAGCCTGCACTACTACTGATGCCCATGAATAAGCCATTCTTTTTCAAAAAGCATAACAAGGGTTAAATTAAGGATTGAAGGAGGCAAAGGCAGAAAGAGGACCAACATGTCTCTGACACCTGTGTAAAATATGTTTTAAAGTGATGAGATGTGCTTAGAAACATAACACTAAATGGGCAGAAAAAAAGGAAACAAAGTGTCTGCCCTCATGGTATGGGATAAAACGATGGGAAATGAGCTTGTCTCTCTCTCTCTCTCTCTCTCTCTCTTTTGTTCAAGCTGCCGAGTTGTACACACGGTTAAGGGGTGTCTGTGGACTAAATAGTGTTTTTCTTCAGTCCGACTATAAAAAAACATACACAACCATTATGCTGCTTTATGAGACCTTAGCCCTATTATAGATGCAATAATAAACAGGAGAAAGACAACAATCTCAAAAGGTTATTCAATGCCTCAAATATTGCTATCAAATTAAATAAATAAATGTTCCTTTAAGAACTAAAAAGGAGGTGCAAAAACTATAAGACCCTCTCATGACTCAAGTTAATAATAATAATACATTTATTTTCTATAGCGCTTTTCTTGAACCCAAAGGCGCTTTACATTTGGGAGGGAGGGTAGACAAACAAAACAAAGACAAAGCCAAAAAGAAACAAAACAAAACAGAAAAGCAGTCAGGAGGAAGTTGGTTGAGAGGGGGGGGGGGGGCTTATGGATACAGAGTTGAAGAGGTGAGTTTTGAGGCGGGACTGGAACAGGGTGAGGGACTCAGACTCACGGAGGTCTTGGGGGAGGGAGTTCCAGAGCTTCGGGGCTGCCACAGAGAAGGCTCTATCCCGAAGCTCCGGAGTTTGGCCTTGGGGATGGAAAGCAAACCGGCTGAGGTGGATCTGAGGGACCGGGGTGGTTGGTAGAGGATGAGGAGGTCAGTGAGGTAGGGGGGGGGGGGCCAGATGGTGAGGGCTTTGAAAGTGAGGACCAGGAGTTTGTAGTGGATGCGGTGTGAAACGGGGAGCCAGTGGAGTTCTTTGAGGACCTGGGGTGATGTGATGCCATGATTTGGTGTGGATGAGGAGTCTGGCGGCTGCGTTCTGGACACGCTGGAGTCTATAGTGAGTTGCAATAGTCAAGGTGGGAGGAGATGAAGGCGTGAATGAGTCGCTCAGCTGCAGGGCGGGTGAGAAAGGTGGAAAAATGAGGTTTTTACAACTTGACGGATATGGGGCTCGAGGGAGAGGGTGGGGTCAAATATAACGCCAAGGTTGCGTGAACGGGTGGAGGGGGAAACACATAAGTAACACCAGGTAATATAAAACCTGAATAATCAGAGGATGTCAATCACCAGGGACCAACATATCACCATCCACTGAGAGGAAGAGGACCTGAACAATGCCACGGTTTAAACAATCTTCACAAGGGGGGGTGGGTGTGTAGGTTAATTCAAATTACCCTAATGTATGGTTTAAAGACAGAGAATGTATCTCCATTTAGCGTAACCTGTATTACCATTGAACCTGTATTGGCATTTCTTCCGTTTTTGCAACACACTATATAAGGGTATATCATTAATACCATTATCTCTTCTTATCCACTGTTAACACTTGACAGTTTAGACAAAAATACATTAACAATTCAAAAACACTTTTGTGTACAGTCCGGCAACACATCTAATGTTGTCAGAATTGATTTAAAAAATGTATCTTTAAAATAAGATCCCAAAATGGAAACAGTGGCTCCAAGATATGACGAAAAACAACGGATGCAAAATATAATTAAATGAAATTTATTTGGCCAGCTTTTGTTGTGAATGTCCCTTGGATCTGGACACACAGGTACAAATAGTGGGTGGTTGGTGTTCTTCGCTTGTATGTTCAACATTATCCCTAATCCCCTTTCCTTGTAGTTGGTTAAAAGTCTTCTGACTGATAGGACAAATTGTTCTTGTTTTCCAAACTTAAAAATGGTAGTCATGATCAAACATGTGGTCTAAGCAGCAGAAATATTAGCCGTAAGAATGTGGTTTTTAAACTTCCCATAGCCAGCTGTCTCCTATGTGAAGACTGTGTCACTCTCCAGCTAAACCGTGATTGTTGCCATTTAAAAGCTAGGGACACACCAAGCTGACACCAAAGAACTCACACAGACGGACCCGACTGTTGTGTCGCCTCACGTCTCCTGCGTCTTGGCCAACAGTCGCACTGGAACACACCGCAAAGACTTCAGCCGACGGCCAAGTTGCACGTACGAACTGCGAATGCGGGAGTGGCAATAACTCTCCTTACCAGCAGGTGGCGGTAGTGTGTATTCGTCATTCAAAAGAGGCAATAACCGGAAGACAGACTGTGTGATACACCGAGAGAAGAAGAACAGACTGTGTGATATAAACAAAAAAAGCGTGTGCGTTCCATATTCACTCTACAGCGAGAAGCTCATGGGGCTTTCCCGAACCTTTGTCGAGAGCTGGAGTTAAACGAAATCTCAGATTTGCCTTCTTAATAGTTTGTTTGGGTCCCTCACTTCCGTTTCGCTTCTCATGCACTGATTCGCTAGCTGAACAGCCAATCAGAGTGATTTATTTGACCGACAGCCTTTGGCCGATTGCCGGCCAAAAAGGTGTCGGCACGGCCGAAAAGACACGACGGTGCGGGACACGCCAATCTGAGTAGGGCGACAGGACGCTCATCGTCGGCCTGTGTTGCGACCTGGCTCAAAAGGCCAATCAGAAAGCAAAGTATTAAACTGCCAACACGCATGGGCATAAGATTAACCCAACAGAGAATTTCCCCCTAACTACCTAAACAAAATCTTCCTAATCTCACCTAGTCTTCATGTGGCTTGCGGTGGGTAATTACGCACTGGAACCCGGCGGAGTTATGGAGCGACCTGCACGCAGGTAACACCAAGAACTCACGCGGACGTGCCCCCGAGACAGCTGTCCGAAAACAGCTGACACTAACCATGTCGCCACAACACTATGAAAAAAACAAAAAACAGACGCAACCCAAGGGGAAACGCCACTTAAGCCTAGCGGGGTAAAATCTCTTTTACAAAAGCGTAACAAACAGCAACATCTTACCTTCTGATTGGCACACAAAACCTGACGACATGTCAAACACTACAGCTTCCTGAAACCCAAAAGACATGATGTGTCCCCCAAATAGCAGCGACAAGCCAGCACACAGCTGGACCACAACAATGAATGAGCTGCTCAATGACACCATGTGCTCTGAGCACTACACAAACTTTTTAAACAAATAACCCGTTGGACGAGCCCCCATTTGTTGCGACCTGGCCACAACAAAAAGGAGACACAACATGTCAACGGGTAGGTAAAGGTGTTTATTTGCACCACACTGTTCAAGTCAACTCATGGTTTATACTCATCAGAGCCGGGTGCCTGCAGGAAAAAGCAGAGAGAGAGAACAGACAGGAGCAGAGAGGCATTAAAATAGCTGCAGAGAGAGACCCAGGTTCCCTGAGTTACTGCAATCAGTGCGATCAATGCAGCCAAGACAGGACAGCCACACCCTCTCCACTGATGAACCCACAGGGGCATCACAGCCTGACATCCATCGACGGCCAAAATCGCCTTGGTGTGTCCGGGGCTTTAGGAGCACGATCTCCACTTCAACTGAGATAATTCAGCCTTTCTTTAAGTCCCTGTTAGAGATACTATGAGATCAAGTCCAATTAATTATTAGCTTTAAGAGACTCGCTATATTTAGTGGAAAGTGTTCTTTCTTGGATTTTTAAGTGGGCTTCTTATGCTTCTAATTACACTACTCAGTCACATTACAAGTCAAAAATAAGGGATTTTATGTGAAAACCTTAAGCCAATAAAGAGAACAGACCTTCCCTTTGTGTCTGTGTCAATCATAGCTAGCTGCTCACAATTACCAAGCTTTGCCACTTTGCCTTTTTGTTTTCCTCTACAAGAGGAAAACAAAAACAAAAAGACATGATACGATAGGAGCTGTGATCTTCAAGCAACCACAGCTGGCATGCTAAAGGGGAACACACTTTTGATTGATACCGAACATATTGCCATCGAGGCGTTTGTGATGTAAGGGGAAAGATGGGGAACAAAACACTGCAGCATTAAAGTGGTATAAAACTTTGATAAAACAGCTACTGACATCGTATCAAAATAAGAAGCTTTTTAAGCATGGAATTCACTATCTGTCAGTAATGTGACCTTAGATTCAGCTTGTTTGTCTTCAAGTCAAATTACTTCCACAGCTTGTATACTGATTCTCCTTTAGTAAAAACGTTTTTCAATCAAACAGAAATCTGAAAAATGTTCAAGCACTGTGTGAATAGATCATGCTCATGTTAGGTTCCAACGTTAATGAATGTCTTTAAAAGACTTGGGCTTAGACGCTTTGGGATATATGTAAAACCACAAAAGAAATGTCTGACTGCAACACAGTATCATGTGAGGTTTATGAATTGTGGCATTATATGTTATTTCTATGAGGGAACGCTGAGTTGATTAGAGAGCTGTGGTCAAACTGCCAGCACTGAACTATGATTTGTATTAAAAAGGAGTTGCGCAAGAAGCCAATAACCAATCACATCTGTCAAAAATAACGTTGGTGTAATTAACAGACCTTATTGTTTTGATTGTCAGTTAATACATTGATTATCTTTTTGATTAAACTATAAATCATTTAGTTTACAGAATGCTACATTAATTGAGCCCTGATGATTTTGTTATGAAACAATACAAGCTATTAAATATCTAAACTATGTTCAAATGTGAAATCGCCTGACAATACCAAATGTTGTTTCTTGAGTGATTACAGATAACTTTGCGGAATGAAGACTCACCAATCTGTTTTCTGTACTGTTCGACAGGTAATCTGGTCGCACTGGCATCCTTCTTCCCCATTCTCCTTCCTCACCCTAACGAGAAATGAGAATAATTCAACACCTTCTGAGTGAGAGAGTCTAACAGCTGGGTTTCAATGCAACACCAGATCATTTAGCTTCATCAAATACAGCTCCATTCCTGCTACTGTATCTGGAGAGGACTTGTGAAATCTGCAGCAAGGATTCAAGTTAATACACAATCATACAATAGGCAAGAGTAGTCAGTGTTGATCAGGCAGATGGTTTATCTTTCACATACATCTGCTAGACATAATTAAATTAATTCTCCATATTTTCCATGTGTGATGTGCACACTTCCTATCCATCTCATTTAGCCTAACACCATTTCCCTTCACACCATGAGCTCTCTTTGAATACCCTGGCAGCTGACAGGGAAGATATGGAGTAAAAGCATGGAGTAAGACAAAAAGCATAACATGTAACTATTTGACGGCATAAATGTCAGTCAACATGTGTTAATGTCAAAACATGCGCAGGAATAGCTGTATAGTCTCCAGAAATAACTCTGCTTGTATTATACTTTTCTTTACAAAAGTGCTAAAACTCAGTGTGGGTGTTCATGCATCCACCGAACATGTTTGTTTCTCAGTGAGCACTCTGCTCTAAATTCCAGACAGGATCCCTCACAAGTCACAACACACTGCATCGATCAATATTGTAGCCTTTTGTTTAAAATAGTGAAAAAAAGCAAGTATGAGTCGAGGGGCAGGACTGTGCTATCTGATCATACCAAGTCCTTCTGACCTGGCTGAAAGATTTTTAGCATGATTTGTAAGAAATGCCTGATATATTTTCACTAATACCGTTCTTAATATCTATCAATTTCTGCTAGTATAATGATGATTGAAATTCATTTTAAAGAAGCATGTTTAAGAGTGATAGGAAGAGAAATGTGTGAGCAGGTGTGCACAGGGGAGAAGAGTTGAATACGAATGGAATAAAATAAATCTATGTGCATCCAAGAAGAACAAGAGTGGTGAAGAGTCTAGAGGTGCAGCAGGGGAATAGAGGAAAGAGACTGAATTAGCATGTTCAAGGAGCGTGGCAGGCTGGCTGTGCCGACTGATGCCTTCTCACAGGAGACTGCTGCCTAGGGACACCTGAATTCTACCTTAAACTAAAAACACAGTTTTCAGCTACATTTCAAACACGGTTAGTGCCAGCAGAGAAGGAGGATGTATGCTATTGTTCTCCAGCGAGGGGAAACCAGAGTCAGCTAATTAAAGGACACGAGAGGGGTACAAAAGAAAGAGGAAATTGTCCAAATGTAATGTTTACAGTCACGCAGCGTCCACACGGCGGCGTGCGTTGAAGCTTGCCGGTGGGCGTGTCTGAAACTCGACGAACAACCAATCACATGAATCTCCCGCCCCGGACACACAAGCACGCGGTTTGATTGGCTAGAGCTTGTACTGGCATATGATTTGATTGGCTGACGCTTCCGTCGAAGCTTCAAAAGTTGAACATTGTTCAACTTTTGAAGCGAGCAACGCGAAGCCACAATGCAGTTCGGTAAAGCGTGACGTCACCCCATTCAAAGTGAATGAGCAGAAGCGTTGAAGCTTCAACGCATGCCGCCGTGTGGACGGGCCGTCAGACACAGTAGCGGCCCCTACACACGGCGGCGTGCGTTGAAGCTTCAAAAGTAGAGCTCACTCGGTGTTGTATGACCAGTCCCTGTTCACATACAGGGTTACAAACCGGAGGAGCCAGGCATGGAGGGAGGTGGCAGAGACAGTGGGTGAAACTGGTAGGTTTTCACCTGTTAGGGGAGTTTATATCCAGTGTACTTCGTTTGAATGGACAGCTATCAGGCATTGACAGTATACTTAACCAGCATGGAATGTTGCATAAAATAGCACCATAGATGTCATAAATGTTCATCATATAAAGTGTGACATGTAATTATACAATAACATGAGATTCATGTGATTGGTTGATGGTCGCGTTAACTCCCCAAGCTTCAGACACGCCCACCGCCCAGCTTCAACGCACGCCGCTGTGTGTAGGGGCCGTAGACCCTTGAAAGCTAGGTTGTACTGTGTATCACAGTATTACTATGTAAATGGTCAAAAGCAACACATTTGAAGCCTCCATCATCACCTGTGGTCATTCCACTTTGACATTTCTAAAGATATGATAGGCTACTGTAGATTTTGCATTTGCAACAGTGGGGGATAAAGACATGGGGCTGAACAATTTTGGGAAAATAACTATTTGAATGTATTGAAATTGCGATATGAAGTGCAATGTTAGAGGGAATGATCATTTTTTAAACATTATCCACACTATCAATAACACATATTGAAATGATAATGGTGGGATTTTTTTAGAGGATCTCTATTGAAATGGGAAACTGAAAGTAGGTACAGGCCGCTCTAATAACATGGTGGGGAGGTGTGGTCTCAGAAAGCCTACATGTATGCATGTGGAAAATGACAACATGCACTCTGAAACTATCAGACTCTTAGGTTTCTGAAAAACGACGATGCATGCATTTGCACTTTTTTCCTTCTGCCTCATCACGAAAAAGAAAGTTAGCGACTGTTTGCAGGGCAACGAGGTTAGCTTTCGAGCAAACTGACAGCATTATTTACTTCGAGTGGAGATGTTATTGACAACATGCAGGTTTCATTCATTGCATTAGCGATGATACTCACACTGCTCTTGTTTATCGAGTGAATGTGTCGCCTTTTAGAGCTGTTTCTGCATTAGGAAATGTCTGGCTGTTGTTTGTGGAGACGCGGAACGACAGCATTGACAGTTTTATTGCACTTTGATCCAAATGTGTCCAAAATGCCAACACACCACTCCTCCCTATCCCAGTTCCTGGTTTACACGTCCACGCCAATGATAGGCAGAGCTTCAGTCCAATCCGATTCGAGTATTTATAGAGTTGACCAATAGCAACAGAGTGGGGTGGGACATTCAGACCAAAACACAGGAGCAGCACGCGACGACTGGATAGTAGAGACACTCCCACTCATTTAAAGATGTTTTGATATATTATGTTTATATCAATGATATACAAAAACATTGTTATTGACGTTACCATCACAATCAGTTTTCAATAGAGTTTTGCTATCTTGTGAACATGATAAAACAGTTATATGAGTGTATTGTATGAAACAACATTTCATAATAATATGCTGTATTCTGATGTAGGTGAAGCACAATGGAAAGGTCAAAAGTAGGCTACATTTACTCACATACTATACAATATTATATTACAATAATACGTTATATTGCAATGCATCTTTAAGGGGTTTATACTCCAACTCCGCTACATTGTACAGGTAGAATTGTTCTTCCACAACATGTATCTGATCTTATTGATCTTGATCTTGTAAAGATGAATATTTTATGTACAAAAAATGATAAAGCCTTGTTTGAAGTTGAAGCTACCAGCAATGTATACAGTAGCAATGATCAGCTCAATCTAAAGAAGGGGTGTCAAAGTCAAGGCCCGGGGGCCAAATCAGGCCCTTGGTGGATTTAATTTCGGCCCGCAGGATAATTTTCAATTACTATTAGATCTGGCCCGCCGGTATATTGCACGCACACCTTCACTCAATCCTGAGGAGTTCCTCCGCTCAGAGCCTGACCCCAAACATTGATGAACTTGCACCCAAGATGAGATGCCAAGTATCTGGCTTGAACTAGCATCACAGAGCAGCAAATTGAGTTTCAATGGATGTTTCCTTCTGCACTTTTTTTCTTGCGACAACAGGGCATGTTTGGTTTTTCTTTGAGGGAAATAGTGAAGCTGTTGTTGGCCTGTGGAAAAATGTAATTATAAGAAATGACTCCGGAAAAGCTGCAGATAGAGCCATAAGAAATGAATGCAACTGATTATTTAATGTTTAATGTTGTTTTTAGGCAATCATTTAAGCTTTGTTAGTTCCAGGTTTAATATGTGCAATAAGTTCATTTCAATAAGTTGAAATCCCGACCAGGTTAGCCGCTAAGCATAAGTTGCCATGGAGATCTAGCCTGCTAAAAAGAGAACCAGCTTCGTAGGACCGGAAAGCCGGAGTTTTCCCTGAATTTAGCCGGCTAAGCGAAAATCCTGCTTCGTAGTATACCCCCCAGGTTAGGTTGCAGGCTAAGAGCTCAACTTAGTGAAAGCACTGCCTGCTGACCAATCAGAGCTCAGTGTGCGGAGTTTAAAGCGATCAAGTCATATTACAGGAGAAAGGAAATACAGAAAAGCTGCCGTCGCAGGAAAGACGGCCGGCAAAAATCACCGACTGTGTGAACGTGAACATTAATAGAATATCACCTCCCATCTTCAGAGCAATCTGACTATTATAACATTAGCGTTAAGAACACTTACCACATATCTACCACAACCAGTGCTTGAATTGGAATGAAAAAGGTGCCAGTACTCTAAAATCAGCAACTTTTTCAAGTCAATTTTATATATACAGCCCACAAACAAGAATTGGCTACTATAATGCTGGTGGGTTTGTCTCTTTACTACTGTATATTTTAGAAAGGTTCACTGTACTTAAAATTTTTTATGATAGGCAGCGGATATGGCTAAAGCTCAGTAAGGTCAATATTAACTGAAAATATAGCAATCAAAGACTAGATCTTCTGCTGAAGACACATGAAGCAGAGACCTTTCAGGTGAGAGCCCCTCTGGTGGTGTTCAACATTAATGACAAGGAAACAAAGCTCTGGTCAGAAGCATTTTTTATAAAAAGCTTTAACAAAATTAAGTATTTCTGTACATTTTGAATGCAATCTAACTTTCCAACTCAGAAAACGAAAAACGAAAAAGTGCCAAAAGTCTTCTCACATGGCTGAGCTGCTTTGCAATATACTTCACCACTGAAGAATACAAATATGTATAAAGTAAACTATGATGCAATCTAACTTTCCAACTCAGAAAAATGATAAAGAGCATGAACAAAGAACATGTAAAAACAAATGCAAAATTTGCACAATCTAAAATGAGAAACTGTAACTGCAAGTAACAAAGTCTGAGCCATGGTAAAGAGTTACATTGAACACCAAGCTGATCAGATAACTCCCTGGTTGGTCTGCAGTCCTTCTATCTCCAGGATCTGTACAAATCGGCACATTATGCCAAAAGTCTTCTCACTGGGTGAGCTGCTTTGCAATATACTTCACATTGTTAGAAAAGGCTCCAGAAGGCCTTGGGGACATCAGTATCAGGGGCTGGAGCTGGACAGGCTCTTTCATCAGCACTTCTCCTTCCCTTTGCCAGCCAGGACCTCACATACTGTTCCGGATTGAACTGTCCTAGTGATGGTCCATTACATTTAATGAAAACCAGGCTGGACAGTCGGCTGACAGAGAGAGCATTCCTTTTTGCAGTAAGGATATCGTTCATGCAGCTGAATGCCCGCTCACACTCACTAGTGGAGACAGCGATGGTTCGGACTGCTTTCAGTAGAGGCTCCATGGCAGCAGGTGTACGGGATGCCCTGGTTTCCTTGTATTCGCGAAAGCCCTGAACAGTCTCTCTTCTGTCCACTTTCAGCACTTCGCACAAACGTAGCACCTCTACGTCCCCATACTGTACGTCTAACTCCTCTTCAGGCCAACTTCCAGGATGGATAACTTTCATGTCCTGGATTAGCTGATTGTCCCGGGCCTCCCGGCCATGTAATGGGATTTTTCTTGTGCTGACATGAGAGGAGGTTGTGGAAGTCATTCTGTGTCTCAGATTCTCTACCATACTGCGGAAAAACTGACCTGCATGAATCTGTACAAGCCTGCCATTCTCACGCAGGGCAACACCCTTGAAGGACTTCTCAGCTAGAGCTGTATGAACTATAGTCATGTGTGGGCCAGGCATGGTGACCATGGATTCAAAAACTCGTATTTCTCGAGTTAAGAGCCTATCTGCTGTAGGCAGTGTCATCTCTCTTTTTTGGAGTTGCCGAGAGAGGTCGCTGAGCTCTGTGAGCGCATCGTACATCAGTCCCAGATTGCTGACAAACGTTGCAGATGTGAGCACATCATCCAGGCCCTTGTACTTTGCTCTGTCTCTGGAATCCCTGCTCGTGTCGTTTGCAGCATTTGTGAAGTGATCATGAAGCACTCTGTAGTTTTCCCAGACTGCTCTGACGCTCCTTTCACTTGAAGCCACCCAGCGGATGGACAAAACACGCCCTATCACCAGGAGACGCTGTCCGACTGCTTGCGCACACTGCGCTAACTGCCTCTGATTTTTGGGGGAGGCATGGAACAAGGAATAGAGTTTGTCAAAAAAGATCTGGAAATGATTGAGCCCTGAGACCTCCTTGACCACATCCCCAACTGCCAGCTCTAGACATGATTGGAGCAGTGCCACACAAACAGGCTTGGGAATTTACTACACAACTGGGTAGCAACGCCTGTTCTCTTCCCTAGCATGACTGAAGCCCCATCACATGCAAAAGAAACGAAACACTGACCTAAAAAGTCCTCGTTAAAATATCTTCCAAGACACTCCATTAACGCCTTTGTGATGTCATCAGCCGTTGTTCCATCCAACTCGATCAGCTCCCAAAAAAACGTTTCGGGCTCAGCATCAGCTAATGCTGAGCGTAGACACACAACAAGCACCGTTTTACCACTAATAGTGGTAGATTCATCGACCAAAACACAGAGTTTTCTTTGGTTTTCTGTAATGTCTTTTGCCATTTTTTTCTTCAGCTCATGAGCTATGTGGTCGATGATTTCGCCACAGGTTTTATTGGAGTGCAAAACCCTGCCCACGTTCAGCCCATTCAGTTTCTGTACATTCAAATCAATTGGCATGTCTGTGAATGGCCGGCTATGTTTGCCAATTTTATATGCCGTTCGAAAAACTCTGATAGTGGTGTCTAATTCAGATTTATGCATAGACTGCACTTGATGTTGAATAGTTTCACGTGAAGCAGATGTAAGGATGTCAGCAGCTTTTACATGGGCTTGTGATTCTTTATGTTCTTTGATTTTTTTTATCAGGCTAGCTTGTTGTTTGCCCTTGTCAACACCGAAATGAGACACTGCACACTCACCCCATTCAGTTGACAGTTTCAGTCCTTGACCAGTGTGTATTCCCAAAGATTTGACATCTCTGCATATCCGACATCCTAGCTTCTTATCTTTAAGAAGGAGCCATGCATTGGTCTTGCAAAAAATATTGCACCTGGTCCGTTGTCCAGCAGTCAGGTGCATCGCTTTGCCCGGTGTTGGTGGTGGCAGTTGCGCCAGCAGCAGCTAACGTTAGAGGCTCTGGAGGAGGCGGCGGAGCTAGTGCTAATGCTAATGCACTAGAACTTGGAGCAGGAGGATCAACCAAAGAAAGCTCCCCATCAGACACAATTTCCAACACAGGCACAGCATTCTCTGTATTTGAAGTTTCTTCCGGCGACAACCGCTGTCTTTTTGCACTTTTATTAATCCACGCTAACATTTTAGAAATGCTCATTTGTGACATGACTTGCTTTCCTTCTCTCGGGGGTGTGCCTGCTCTGTTCTATCACTCTACATAGCCACCCACTGGGTGGGAGTTGCACTGCATAAACACAACACACGTGCATCTAGGTATGTAAATTGTAAAGCATTAAAACATGGTTTTACTAACAGTTTTCAGTATGTTGTTACTTCGGCATTATTATTATTATTATTTTGAAACGTGTATTACTATTAAATCACGGTCAAATAGGTTAATTTTGACATAGTCGTTTCCACCACAGTATTTACATGGAGAAGATAAGCCCCGCCCCCTCTCCAGCACGTTCTGTTTGAATGACAGGAGTAAACAGCTGACAGCCGCTGTGAAACTCCAGCGGTTAGAGCGATGAGAATGTCCGTTCGGCACCTCATGACGGATCTACTGAGTACCGGGCGGCTGTATATATATATATGGATCAGGGTTTCCGCTAGGATTTTTTCTCGCCGGTCAAATGTCCGGGCAGAATTTATTTTACCGGACAAATTTGAAACTTACCGGTCACGTTTCAATAATAATAGTAAGAGTTGTGTAGCAGAGTTTCCGTTAGCAGGTAATTACCGGACTATGAGCAGATATGCTTCAGTTTAAAACTCAGTTCACGGGGCTCATTTTTATATTGCTTCAGTCTATAATCGTAACAGATCGAAAAATTCAGATCCATTTTTCAATAAATGATTCCACCAACAACAAACAACATAATTATTACATTCAAACAAACTACTTGTAGTAGCCTAGATAACGTACATTATTCAAAAGTTTACATTAACTTTAAATAATAACACGGGAGAAACGGAACCTCTCTTTTCCCCTCTCCCTCTCTCTCTCTCCTGACAGCCCGTCAGTTTCTCATGCAGCTCGCTAAACAGTGGGCGGGGCTTCAGGTGATTATGCAGAGCTGCGTGTCTCGGTCTGACTCAGCAGCTGATCTGATCTCTCTCTCGCTTGTCCGGTTATACTTCACTCGCGTTTATGTCCATATCGATCAGATCCAGCTCTCCTGATCGTTCTTTATATAGAGCACCGATCAAACTATTAAGAGTGAATATCGGCCGATAATGACCGGTGGCTGATCTATCGGAGCCTTCCTAATTATTACCAGACATTTTGACCGGCAGGTTTTGAATTTACCGGTTTTTAATAAATTTTACCAGCTAAAAACCGGTAATTACCGGCTAACGGAAACCCTGATATGGATGTATAATAAGAACGGCGGGAGAGTGTTGAGTACTGGCACGGTGCATGAGTACCGGAGTACCGCCAGCATGCCGGTACTGAGCAAGAAGTGCCGGTACTCCATGGGTCAGAACCAGAAGTGCCGGTACTGCGTACCGGTGAGTACCGGCCCAATTCCAGCACTGAATAAGTAACCGGACCAGAGTAACATTAAGTAGGCCTACAGTCCGCGGCATATCACTTCATAATGTATCATATAGTTTCTTATCTGAGTCAGCTGAGCCGTATCTGGCCGTGCAACACTCACAGTGTCACATAGGCCTACTGTATGCAGAAGTATTATTTTAAGCAACACATTAAGTTGACGAAACACTCGAGACAAATGTAATTTAAGTCAAATCGTGTTTTAGACGGGGCAGTGATATCATAAACCTGTTAATGTACGCATTCAAACACGTTTTCTTTTGCCAGCTGTATTCACCTTGCAGGTGCAGACTATGTGGCTTTTATCCTGGATAAAGTGTTTAAGTCATGGATGTTTAAAGTTTAACTTCTTCATTTTTGACTAGTATTAAAGTTCACTTTTCATTCGGGAAGTATGACGCTGCGCTGTCAGTACGCTTCTCCCAGAGCCCTAGAGCAGGGATGGGGAACCTTTTTCCTCTCAAGGGCCATTTCAATTTTTTCAACATCCTCTGAGGGCCGTACAAATTATTGACCTCTGCTTAAAAAAACTAAAATCACAGCCCATTCATTTGGCCTTTCTTTCATGCTGTGCAAAGAAAAAGCAACCTCTGAATCCAGATATCTTACCATGATGATGCATGCACGTGCACGGTTGTGGCATGACCACCAAAACAGAAAGATATGGACACAAGATGTGTGCAAATGTATTTAGTTTCCTATCCATGTGGACATGATTTAAGTGGGGGGGACCTCACCTCCTCTAGGGGGGTCCGGGGGGCATGCTCCCCCGGGAAGATTTTTTTTTAAATGTTGAAGTTCAAAGCATCAATCTGGTGCACTTTGAGAGCAACATTAGGAGCTCTATGGAAACATCTCTCAACATCCATATGAAACAGAACTGTAAGCAGATTTTCTTTTTCTTTATGGATATTTTACAAATCACTCCCCTTTCAAACTGTATTCTTGTTTATTAATAACAACTTTTTTTTACTGTCATATAGTATTTTATACCTGTTTACTTTATTCTCTTATTTTTTTTATAATAATGATCATATAAAGATGTGCCTTAACCTCACTGGTTGGAGAAAAAGCTTCTTAGCCTATATTCGTTAGCATAGCTAGCTAACCAGATGCTAATAACAACACAGTTATGACAGATCGCCACTGGGCTTTCAACTAAAGACACAGACACGCAAAAACTGCGGCATGTGTACGGCTCCTTATGGGTACTGCAATTTTTGGAAGTGCCGGAGCGGTGTTCTGGTGCTCTCCGTCAGAACTACACCCCTGTCAGACGAGACATATACCACGTGATGACACGTTAGGCTCGTGTTGTGTTCAAGGACCCTGACCTTGGCCAGGAAAAACAGGCACTCGCTTGTTGAATTTTTTTGCGGTCTAGATTTCTTTCATTTTTGGGTGTGTTTATAAATTACCTCGAGGGCCATACCAAATGGTCTCGCGGGCCATATACGGCCCAGGGGCCGGAGGTTCCCCACCCCTGCCCTAGAGAGATAAGAGTTACGACACTCTTTGATGTCGCCGCCAGCCCGTCACGTGGTTTATGTATGCCGGGATAGTTCAAAACGCACTTCCGTTGCAATGCTTCTCTATGGCAAAAACAGCACAAACATGGTCAAAATAGTCATAGATTAAACCAACGCTGTTATTTTTTAAAGATTGCTTTCATATTTACATGATGTGGTTACACTTTGTATGGATTGGCACTATTTATAAGTTTCGTTATTTAACGATATTTTGAGGGGAAAGTGTGGTAGCACAAGCAGGCTATGTTGCTGTCACTGCCAGGGCAGTCACGTCCGTAGTATAGTTGCGCTACACTGTCATGTTCTTCTATGGGACAGACAGACAGCAGCTATTGCGTTATTGAATGGTAAATATATATATATAAAAAAAACACACACCCAAGTACTTTTTCAGCTGTAATTGCATTATTGCATACTTTTTATTGAGTTTTAACTAAAGTCTGATTCAACACATGATTAGATTTCACATCATTCATCCACATCTGCAAAGTAACTAAAGGTATTACATAAATGTAGTGGAGTAAAAGTACACCATTTACCTCTGAACTGTAGAGGAGAAGAAGAACAAAGTAGCAAAACATTGAAATACTTAAATAAAGTACAAGTATCTCAAAATGGTACCCAAGTAGGCTATAGTACTTGAGTTTATGAATTTAGTTACTTTACACCAGATGCCATAAAGATAGAAAGACTAAGCCTTGCACAGAGGCATGACAATAGATTTTCAAAATGCTCAACAGTGCTGCCAAAATTATAAACTGACTGCTACACAATTAAAATAAATGCTTTTATTTCTATTAGATGTGACTCTTTAGCGTTTCTGTTATTATTAACACTGCTGCTTTAGTTGTTTTGACTGCTAAAATCCTCTGTTATTCCTTATTTTAAAGCCGATATTCCGTGGGGTCGGGGGGGCTCGGGTCCTTGTCACCTTTTCCATACCTGATGAGTTTGCATCCCTGATAATACTTAGTAAGGAGGCCATAATATTTTTGACTCATGGCTGAAGTTAAGTTTCTCCAGCTCTCCCCAGGTTGGCAAAAAAAATGCATCTCAAAATGCATCTGATTGATGCTTTAAAATATGGAACATTCAACATGTTCTTCCGGGGGAGCATGCCCCCGGACCCCCCCAAGAGGGATAATATCCTTCTCACCTTTTTCACCCCTGACCCGTTTTCATGCCTGTACTTAGATACGTTTTACATTTTTGGAGGGAAACGTTTGTGTTCATGTTAGCATGGGTAGCATGATCATATTAAGACTATGAATATCATTTTACCACAACAGTGGATGAACAATTGATATATGTGTTTGAACAAGAACAACAGGAAGAACAAAGTAAAAGGGACGAACAAATGTGTGAACAAGTATTAAGAACAGTGTATGGAAAAAGTGATGTGATGTGGGATGTGTGTTAGAACAAAACAAAGTAAAATGAATGAGAAGGAGAACAAAGAGGGTTAGGGTTCAACAGAAAAAGATTAATTCAGCCAAAAAACACAATTTTGATTAATCTAAAGTGTAAAACAATCTTCAACACAGACCAAATTAGTGCCCTTGGACAACAAAATATATGGTGGGGCAAAGAAACGATACATTAAATTGAGAGAGTGGGAGACTAAAAATGATTACTATGATAAATATTCAAACTATTTACAAAACTATTTACAGAAGCTCCTGTTGAACCAGCAACAAAAACAGGTTTGTCAACAATAACGAGGCCACTTTGCCAGGGGGAGGTGATCCAGCGACGAGACAATAAAGCAATTCATATTAGGTTCTGTTGAGACACCACAGAATATAAAACCTTCCAAGCCATGACCTCTGCCTGAAATCAGGACCACTCAGAGGAGAATGCAGCACATCAAACTGGAGTCAGGAGTGTGAATAACACATTTTGACCAAAACAAATTGTTACTTACCAATAGTGACTGAACATTGGAAACCAAAAAGTTTGACCTCATGTCGTCACGCAACACTGTTACTGCCCTAAGTCATTTCAAGATGGAGGAGTATGATAAGGCCATCAGCTTCCTCCGGGACTCCATCCATCTGTTTCGGGGCCTGAAGATCGGTCCCAAGGGCAGCTGGAAACCAGTCCAGACAGGACTGGTGATGGCCACAACAACAATCCTGGGGCCTCTACTACGAAGCTGGTTCAACCTAACCTGGATATGTTTGAGTTAGCCGGTTGGCCTAATCCAAAACATACGCGCTCTCGCTAAACTGTACTACGACGCGGGTTATCAAGTGGATCGCTCAAGCCAGCCGTGCCCTATCTAGTTAGGTGCGCGTTCACATGAAAGGGGTGGTATTTGGAGCATTCGACCAATCACAAACATGGAGAAGCGTACTGACAGCGCAGCGTCATACTTCCTGAATGAAAAGTGAACTTTAATACTAGTCAAAAATGAAGAAGTTAAACTTTAAACATCCATGACTTAAACACTTTATCCAGGATAAAAGCCACATAGTCTGCACCTGCAAGGTGAATACAGCTGGCAAAAGAAAAAGTGTTTGAATGCGTACATTAACAGGTTTATGATATCACTGCCCCGTCTAAAACACGATTTGACTTTAATTACATTTGTCTCGAGTGTTTCGTCAACTTAATGTGTTGCTTAAAATAATACTTCTGCATACAGTATGTGACACTGTGAGTGTTGCACGGCCAGACACGGCTCAGCTGACTCAGATAAGAAAATATGATACATTATGAAGTGATATGCCGCGGACTGTACTTAATGTTACTCTGATCTGGTTACTTATGTTGTGGCAGATATGTAAGTAAGCTTTCTTAACGCTAATGTTATAATAGTCAGATTGCTCTGAAGATGGGAGGTGATATTCTATTAATGTTCACGTTCAAACAGTCGGTGATTTTTGCCAGCCGTCTTTCCTGCGACGGCAGCTTTTCGGTATTTCCTTTCTCCTGTAATATGACTTGATCGCTTTAAACTCCGCACACTGAGCTCTGATTGGTCAGCAGGCAGTGCTTTCACTGAGTTGAGCTCTTAGCCTGCAACCTAACCTGGTCCCGACCAGGTTAGCCGCTAAGCATAAGTTACCATGGAGATCTAGCCTGCTAAAAAGAGAACCAGCTTCGTAGGACCGGAAAGCCGGAGTTTTCCCTGAATTTAGCCGGCTAAGCGAAAATCCTGCTTCGTAGTATACCCCCCTGGAGGTCCAGCATGACCTGTTGAGACAAGGGCACACATTTTTTCTCACAAGCCGCTTCACTCAAGACTGCCTGGAAAACACATTTTCGTCCATTCGTCTGAGGAACTCTGTCCCAACACCTGTAGAGTTCCAATATGCTCTGCTCGTTGTCACTGTGGGTGAAAAAAAAAGTGCTAATTATTTTTTTTAAAGTGTTTATTTTGTTAAAAATAAACATTTTGGATGCATGACCATGTTTTAGGCTCATCCTTCATTCACTGCTGTAGAGTAGCCTATTCAGTAGGCTATTATTTGTTTAAGACTGAATAATACCTATGTTAGTATATCCCAAAATTCAATGAAATATTAAATGAAATATTTATCACAAACGCCACCTCATTTCTACTAGTGCTAGCAGTTAAAGAGCCTGTGACACGAGTTTCCCCCATCATCCAAACCCATCAATTTGAGTAAATATTGTCCCCTTGAAAACCGTTACTGAACTGATTTTGGATATTTGTACTTTGATAACCATTAATCTGCCCTTCAATGTTGACCATTTCCTGGATCTGCTCGGGGATTCTTCAAGTCCCGCCAAATTACGTGTGACGTCATTGCGGGCACAGCGCTCCAGCTGCACCGTTCAGGATCCCAGCATCTGCATGTAAACGCACGATGGCGCACACAGCAGCAAGCTCAGACAGCGATGACAGTTTAATTTTGAACGTGTCTGAGAGCTCATATGAGGCTGAAGGATCGCTTTATGTTGTATCTGTTAGAAGTTTAGGAATTAGGTGCGTCAATATGGGCGATCATACGGTCATGTAGCCAGTGGTGGAATGGGACTAAAAATCATCCCGGGACTCTCGACCGGCCCACTTCGGTACCGCTAGTAAATTGTCAACGGGGGGAGTGGGGGATGTCAGGGGCGGCGGGTGCTGTAGATAGTAAATGTAAATATGTAAATATTTGTGTCACTGCATCCTGGTAAAATACAAATATAATGCAATGTGTGTGTCTTTGACATTAGCGCTGCCAGCCACCTGTGCCCTGTACTACGAAGCCAGTTCAACAGACCCTGGATATGTTTGAGTAACAAACAAACTAACAACAACAAACTAACAAACGAGATCTCGTTAAGCGGTCCTACGACGCTGGTTATCAACTCGGTAAATCAAGCCAGGGTTTCTCTCTCCAGCTGAGAGCGCGTTCACGTCTAAGACACGAGTGGATCTGACTTTAATTACATTTGACTCGAGTGTTTCGTCAACATAATGTGTTGCTAAAAATAATACTTCTGCATACAGTATGTGACACTGTAAGTGTTGCACGGCCAGATACGGCAGATAAGGAAATATATGATATATTATGATATTATATGATCGATGATCTGATTGATGATGTAATATGAATGATAAGTGCGACACGTCGGCGTCTTCTCTGCATAGGCCTACGGCAGTTTAAACTGTATATCCTTTATCCTGTAATATGACTTGAGAGATTTAAACTCTGCACACTGAGTTGATCTCTTTTCTATAGACGCCGGAGGCGGGCAGCGTCAGGTAAAAAAAGTTATTTAGCCTTCCCAAACCTGAGCCTCACGCGCCGCCTATGGGGGATGTGCTAGTGACTTATCCGACAGGCCCACTTAGGTACCGGCCCATCGGGATTCGTCCCGATGGCCAGTCCGCGACTTCACCCAGCCCACGTAAACTGTCAACGGGGGGAGCCTCGATGCGGGGAAACGGTGGACCTAGTGTCCCGATCGGAGTGGGAATAATAATAATAATAATCCGTGCATTTTATCCATTAATTTCCCCAACATTGTGGTGAAAAAAACCACACGTTTAATCCATGTTGGTGTACTACAACTACAAAAAGCATCGGTTTGTTTTCTCATCAGGAAATGCAGACCGGCACAAACAAACGATTTTTAATCATCATTCTCACGATTATTTAATCTATCATATGTTCGCCGAATTGACATGAAAGCACTAATAAATGTAGTTTCATCCACTTGAGTTTACAACTACAAAAATAATCGATTTGTTTTTATATCACATCCTACGGGAGGAAATTCAGTAGCTCTCACTACCGATTTGTAATCCTAATGTAATCATCATCTTCACCACGATCATTTATGTTTATGTTCGCCGAATTGACATGAAAGCACTGACAAATATGAATATACTGTAGTCAACTTCATTAAAACGTTATTAACGTGCCTAAACTCAGTAATTCACCATTTCTACGCATGACAACACACTTTGTCCGTGTTTGGCTCTCTCGCCGCACAGTGAAGCGTTCCCGCATTGACGTCACTTCCGGCTTCCCCCAAAACTTCAAAATGAGTCGAAGGAATTTCCCCGCGATGTTCGAAATTATTGATATTTAACGGAACGGTATCGCTTTTTCTTTTTTAAACTGACGGTTCGAGATTACTAGTAGCCCAATATTTCATTGCACAACAGTTGTTGGGATGCTGTCACAGGCTCTTGAAGTCATATCATACAGAAAAAGCCGACTAAGGATGGCTGACACGGTCAGGTTCAGCGGATAAAAACCAAAATAACAATAAAAACACATAATCAATCTAAATCCTGCTTGTTAGTTACCCAGCATCATTGATATATAAGCTGCTAGCGATTCATTACTGAAATCTTACCTTCAAAGCTGACGAAGTCGCGCTAGCTAACTAGCAGGCAATGCTAGCTAAATTGGTTGTAACAACCAAGATAAAATATAGATAATTACGCTGTGCATATACAAATGAAGACCAGTATAAGCATCATAAAGGGCCTCTGATACAATATAGACAGTTGACAATTCAAAAGAGTTCGATATTTCAGCAACTTACCTCTGGAATTAATCGACGCGCCGTAATGTAAGTGAATGAGGTTCAACGCCCAAATGACAATATTTTGAACCAGGGGCGTCGCCTGGGGTAGGCATCCGGGGCTTTAGCCCCGGATGTTTTTTCTTTAGCCCCGGACAAATTCTCCCTCAATAATATAATACATTAACCTACTTTACCTATAGGACGGACGGCAGAATTGTAATTTCCCATGTTCGGTGAATGCAACACAGAGGCAAGACGACGCCACCAGACCAATCACAGAGTTGCATGGAAATACACGTGTTTTATTGGCTGACAGGTACGTACCTCTCCTCTGTGACAATGTTTAAACTTTAAACTGTCAGCCCCGGACGCGGAGATTCTGAAGATGGACATTAGACATTTCTTTAATAAAAAAGACGGCAATTCTCAAGTGGTGGCTCACACAACAACCCCAGAGCCACCACCTGAGCCAGGTGAACAAGGTATGTACCTGTCAGTAAACTTACAAGTTATGCGAACATGTAAGCAAAGCATACATTATAGCTACGTTGACGTTACTTTGAATCGCGCGGGTAAGCTAAACCGTTAGCAAGTAGCTATAGCTAGCCAGATATATTAAATAAACACTGTCATACAATCTAAATGTTGTGTTTTTTAGCGTTACTTGGTGATTTCAAAGAAAGCTCTCTGGAAAATGTTGACTTACTGTCAGTGTTCGACATGAAGCTAGAAGCTACCTTAGAGTACACAGTTGATCCTGATTCCTGAGTCCTGTCAGTTAAAGTGTTTCATAGTTAGCTTAGCTAAGCATCAACCTAGCACTGAAATATATATATATATGGATGTTATGTGACAGTATTTCTGAGAAAAAGTCAGCTGAAATGGTGGCATAGTTGCCACTGCTTTATGTGTCGACAGCATGTTTAAACGTATTTGCAGCAGTAAATGTGGCTGTCTGGCCACTGACGTTGCCATAACAACACCTGCATTTAAATGTGCAACCTCTTTTTGTGACAGATTTTGCATGAAAATATAATTCTTCTGATTGATATTTCCTATTGACAGCTAGTTACTATGTGAACATTATGAGATGGACAACCAGCTAACAAGCTTTTTATACAAATATTTCAGATCAAAGCCAATCCAGTGGGGCTCCTGAAAGGGAGCAAGGGACACTATGCTCCCAAATATTAAGCCTTGACCCGCATCTTAAAATTGATATGATCAAAAAATGATCTGCATTGTCGGAGGCCTTTTTTCCTCATTATCATGTGAAATTGTACAGCTTTCCTTAGTGTTGAATGCAGAAAGATGACTATATTAGAGTATTAAGTGAAAATGACTATATTAAAGTTTTAAGTAAATATATGAAGTGAATTACTCAAACTGCATTTGTATAGAAATGATTCTGTCCTATTGGCAGATAACTACTCTAACAGTGATATCTACAAGAGATGTACATTTAACTATTTTCAATTGGTTAGTATTACATTTTGTGACAGTGTGGTGACACTCATTTTAATGAAGACAAATGTGTGTATCTTGAAATTCATTTATTTGACAGAGCTGGAAACTGATACATACTTGTTTGTGTTTACCTACACAGTCATCACAGATGAGCCAAACAGAGTAGAGGATGAAGAAAGGAGAACAGGAGAAAGGGACACACAAGAAGGAGATACAACAGACAAGAACGACAATGGAGACAACAATGAACAGGAACACCAGAACAGACAAGAGTCTATGAGTAACATGACTGATTTAGGGACTGCAGATACAGGGCCAAGGCAAGTGAGACATCACTGCTTTCCATCCAGCATGTTTGGCCAGCAAAAGAGATCATTTCAACCGCAAACAGCAAGTGATGAGGGATTATTATTTCCTCCTTCCATCCCTTTTTTCTGTTTAATCTGATTACTAACAACTTCTAATAATTTGACATAGTTTATGATTTAATTGGAAAATGAAGTGTTTTTAAATAATAAACCCGTTTCTGATTCTGATTCTTTGATTTCTTTTTGACATATGGGTGTTGAGAGATGTATCCATATCTCTTGATGTTGCTCTCAAAGTGCACAAGATTGATGCTTTTAACTTCAGTATTTAAAAAAAGTCTTCCTGGGGGACCCCAGAGGAGGTGAGTTCCCCCCAAAATAGCACTTTATCTCTGCTTATGTAACTCCGGTGTAGTGTCCCCTCGGCAACAGATCACTCAGAGCTGGTGATTACTTTCCTGCATTTCAATGGACAGCATATCAAAAGGACACGTGAGCTGCATTGCTTAAGAGATCCTCTCATGCTATCTCTTTTACAAAATAAGTGTCCAGTCAACAACAAAACATCAGTGATCGTATAGTGGTAGTATATTTTTCACAAGCAATGTGAAACATTAAACTTATACAAACTGGTGTACAAAACTCACATACCTGCGTTGATCTCCTGGAGTGTCTACTCTTTCTTCTCCACATCTCTTGTCCACCATCAGAGATTGCAAACATTTCAGAAACAGCTAGAGGTAGGGGACAAACAACTTGTTCGCTGGGCATGTCAAAAACCTCCCTGCTTTGATCAAGACTTTAGGGAGCCTTTCAGCCCCTCTAGCAAAGGGACTGGAAAGCAAGCTTTGAAAATGCAGTACCATCTACATGCTGTCATGTTCCAGACACTGCTCTCAACCACTCAGGGCCTGCACAAATACCTGCAGAAAGAAACAATTGACTTGGTGCAGGCAGTAGATTACAAAACAGCAGTTGAGAACACACTGAAAAGTTACCAAAGTAACGAGAAAGCACATGAGGTCTATGACAAGACCAAGGCCCTGTGCAATGATCTTGATATTCCCGAAACTGTGACACAGAGGAAGAAGCGTAGAAACATGGAAGACTTTGTAGTCAAGGCATCATGTGGAGCAATGTGAAACATTAAACATAAATAAACTGGTGTACAAAACTCACATACCTGCATTTCAATGGACAGCATCAAAGGACTCGTGAGCTGGGTTCTGGTGCTCAGATTAGCTATTGATGATCACGTTGATAAATCATATAAAACAAATAGCCAATCACACTAAAAACATGTTGCTGTGACTGTGAGCATTAAACAATTAACATTAAACTAAACAAACACAACAGTACGTTATTGTCCTTATAAAATAAAAACATACATTTTGTCCACCGAGATAATACAGGCACCTTACCCTCAAGAGATCCTCACATGCTATGAGAATCTCCCACAATCCATTGCCGTAACAAAGCTAATGCAGGCACACGTTTGTGACACCAGATGGCGCAATTGTGTATGTGCATGTGGGGAGTCTTGCAGTAGAAAATTTGACTGTAGCGCCGCCACTGTGGGCTAAGCCCCGAATGTTTCCAGGTCCAGGCGACGCCCCTGTTTTGAACTATTTCGATGTCCATACCCCGGAAGTAGGCGCCGCCATTTTTTACAACGGAGGTCTATGGGAGTGTCGTAACTCTTATCTCTCTAGGGCTCTGGCTTCTCCATGTTTGTGATTGGTCGAATGCTCCAAATACCACCCCTTTCATGTGAACGCGCACCTAACTAGATAGGAAACGGCTGGCTTGAGCGATCCACTTGATAACCAGCGTCGTAGTACAGTTTAGCGAGAGCGCGTATGTTTTAGATTAGGCCAACCGGCTTACTCAAACATATCCAGGTTAGGTTGAACCAGCTTCGTAGTATAGGCCCCTGATCTAAAGCATCCACAACATTACATTACACTACGATTGAGCAATAAATAGTCAATATAAACAATCTAATACCGTTAAAATACAAGATGCTCACACTTTTTTTATGATTTTGAATGCAGAGCCTTTACTTTAATACTTGTTTTTTATGGAATTGGTACCGCAAGGGTTTTTATGCTTCCTTCACGCATAGAAAATAATCACCATATTGACCTTGTACATGCCTCAGTGGAAGGATGCCTGTAACCTTGCATCAATGAAAGAGTCATACTACATTGACGCGTTGGCCTTAAGTCATTATAGCCTTGTCAGATTACAACAAATGGCATACTTATCCTTGTTGAAATTATGCTGTGACAATTAAAGGAAACAACAGCCGACCTCATCAAAGACGAGGCAATCTCCACGATGTTTATTTCTCTTTCATCAGTCTTTTTACATTTTTTTCTTTGTTTACTGTGTCGAATTTTATTTTCTCCGTAATTGCATCCAGCCTCATTGCTGCCTAGGGCATTGTGCAGATGATGTGTCGACTTGCCATCGCATGTAACTTATTGAAATTTAAAATGATTTTCTGCTCTCCCATGGGCATGCCTTTTGCATTCAGCACAGCAGTAACTAATAGATGTAATCTGCCTATAATGTGCCTGCATAATGCTTTACTTTATATTAAGATGCCATTGATAAAGAGCACTTTACACAGCTCGTTGATGGATGAACTCATATTAAATATGACATTTCTCGATGGTTATGTTTCTATCCATATAACTATGGCTCAGGAAACAGGTAATTCTGCTGCATATTCACATTAAAACACTTTCATTCATTGGAGTGTGTCACTCAAATTACACAGACAGAAGTTCACAGAAGGCATGTACTTTAGCGTTTTTTAACTATGACTAACATAGTAGGCCTACAGTATGTGTGAGCCCAAAGGCTTCTCTGACAGTTACGTCAGAAATGTTAACAAATAGCCTCAATAAGAAGTCTGAAATTGTTATCTTAATATGGCAAAACCAGCACGAGTGTAGTTAATGCAGAGCTCAAATGTTCTCTTGTTATACTAAATGTGTGTGATTAATTTCTCCCGTTGAGTGAAACAAACCAACGTGCTGTGCCTGTCACATTGATAGATATGAAAAGCATTAGCATTGACTGCTGGTGTAAATGAAAACTAGGCAGGATGGATTTAACTGATGAACAGTTGTAGTGCATGGGCTATGCACATCACTGTAATGTATAGATAACCCTTCCCTCAGGGCCTGTTAGCGTGAAGTGAAACATTTCACCAGCGATTGAGTACGCCCTTATAAATTAAATAGAATTTCCGCCATACAAATAGCTTCTGTTTAAGTGACCACACCACAGAGACAGCAATACATAGAGTTAAGCCTAGGCAGTTTTCCTAACATGATCATCTAGTTTTTTATATCTATTTTGGTGTGTGCCTGCCTATCTTAATGTGTGTCTCGTACATCTTTTCTCCCCCCCCCCATCTCTCTCTTTGAACATCATTCTTTTACACTCAGTCACACTCCCTCTATTCCTCTCTCTCTCCATCACTCCTTCAGACAGTTAGACAGCCTTTAATTGCCAGACATTAAAAAGAATGCTAGAGATGAAGAATCCCCCGGGGCCATCGGCAGGCTAAATGGCAGCTCTGCAGCCGCCGCCTCCTCCTACATTCAGCAATGAAGACGTGTCAACATAATCTTGGGCAATTGCAGTCATCATCAGGGGGACTGATTCATTTTCTGACTGAGAGTCAGTTGTAAACAGCAATATTTTCTTTCTATATTTTCATGTCTTACTTGAAACGTTTCAAAGAACAGTATCAACAGTCAACACAATGCAATCACATGAATACCTACCTTAACCCACCTGTTTAAGATGTTGATTATTTAAAAAGGGGCTTAATTCTGGGGGAAAAAAACAGCCTGAGTTGAATTGCCTTGCTGCAAACATCAAATTGTTCTTCAGGAAGAAATCCTTCTAATGTGAATTGGGGGAAAATATGAATGTGGAGACACTTCAACAACTCATGTAATCCATCTGCCCTACTCTTACATTTTGAAAATGCAGCCAGTGTATTTTTGCAACAATTCATATTCATGCCATATTCAGATTGATTGGTTTACAGACATGATTTGTAGCAGCTGTCATAAAGTGAGAATTTGGTCATAAATTACTTACGGTATGAACATTTGAATACAGCGAGATCATTGGATGCCAAAGCTCTGGAACAGCAAACGGTGGACATACCTCACAGAGAGATAGGACCACAAGTTTAAACCAAGTTTCTCTCATGAGTCGTGTTTACCTGCCTAATCAACATTACATAATTAGAGCCTTTAGACCGACATGAATCTTTATGTTTGATGCAATAGATATTCTAGCAGTCCTATAGTTATACTGAAATAGTATTACATAAAACATTTTTTTACAATTCATTGTTCTACGACACACTATCACAAAAATACACTAAAACACACTCTCCTCAAAAATGTGTCATTATGAATTATTGGAGGCTGAAGTAGAGTGTTCCCTTTTCATTTCCAACCTCAGTTATATTATTGGTTTAGAGGAGAAGACACAATTCTTTCTCCTGTTTAATATTCTTATCTCGGTCTTCCCACTATGCCTGCAGTCTGCGGCATGCGTCGCTCCCCCACCCCCCTCTCTCTATCTCCCAGCCCCAGAGTTCCCTCTCATTGACGGGGAAACTGTATCAGCACAGATACAAAGTAAAATGAATTTGGAGTTTATGAGACGCAAGGCCTCATATAAGAAAGAAAAAAACAGACGTAGAGAGATAAGTTATCGTACAATGGATTTAGTCCCGTTTCACTCCAGTCATTATCCTGTATCGGAGCAGAGCAACTCTGATGGCTGGGAGTTATTCTCCAGTGTGTGTGTGTGTGTGTGTGTGTGGGGGGGGGGGGTTTGGATATGTCAGGAGTGGACTATCGGGGCAGACGTCTCTTTGTGATCTGCAGCAGTTGGCCAGACTTGAGAAGATAGGTAGAAAACAAAGTTCGGATTATATCACAAAAGTAACCTTGACAAACCTAATACTTAACTCGCAGGCTTGTCTTTAAAAGTATTTTAGGTGAAAATATTAGCACATTTTAGGATGCAGCTCTAGCCTATAGTTTTTTATTACAATCCTTACACACACCCATTGATTGAAAATAAATGCTACGTCCCTTTGACAGGGTTCTAAAATGAGTCTTGATGAAACATTAAAAAGTTGGCTGCAGTCAGCATTCTCAACCAACTCATGGTGCATTAACATTAGCTTAATTATCTAGCTAGCTAAGGTAAATCGAGGGTCTGCGGCTAGATATGAGACAAACGCTTTTGTCTACTTACTTACCAAAATAAATTAAAATTTTGAGTGGTAAAGACACCTCTGTTTTGTTGTTTACTGCATATGTAAGAGCAGGTACCTTGATAGACATAGCCATTTAAGCATAGGGTAACAGGTCTTAGTTCATTATCATTTCTGATCTTGACAGTTGCCAGAATTGAGACATAATTAGATGGTGAAACAAGTGAAAAAAGGTAGTATTGCCAGATATTACCTACAGCTTATGATATAACATTCAGCTATGTATTTATTTTTGTGAATCCCAATTATCTTCCACAGTATGGTGGCTAGCCATCCTGTTATGGATGATATGTGGCTTGCTATTCCTGTCTCCTTCATCCACTGTTAGTTGAATGACTGCAATCCCTCTTAGATCAAAATGGAAGTCCTTGCGGAGAGCAGTGTCTAATTCATTCTCCTGAACTCAGTGTTTGTCTGTCCCCAGCTGTGTGTGGTGGCTGTCCACTCTGAGTTTTAGTGTTTATGCAGGTGCTGCAGCTGGATCTGTGCTATAGGTCCCCCCATGGACACACTGCAGACCGGCTGACTAGGCTAGAGTATTTCTTTTCACTGTTTACTCTGGCAAGTTAAATCTGGGCCCTGCTGAGAGCTGTTCTTGAGGTGCTTAATTTTTGTCACTTTGACTCATGCGGTGATCCACACCAGGACAGACTCATAAGCACACATTCTTTCTCTATTAATCTCAAACAGACTCACAGACTCACTCTGTAAAATACCCGTAATAATCCACATGACATACACACACACAACCATCCACATAATCCTACGCTACCCTGCCAAGTAAATTTGGTACACCCCACCACTACCTCGCCTGGTTGTCTTGAGACAGCTGCAGAGTTTTGACATGTTAATTTCAGCCCTGAGTTGACCCCCAGCTAATTATCCTTCAACTCTGTAAACACTAGTAGCACCAGTTAACACCAATTAATAGCCACTAATCATTGCCAGATGCTGCACCTTGAGTAATTTGCCCCACTTCCTACTCTTGCACTTACAATTTCACACAGTTAGGAGATGCTGTACGGTTTATGAACCCTTGCACAGATTATAAACCAAGGACGTTTGAGCACCACTGATTTCCAGCTCAAATTGGTTCACATAACATTATATATTCACCTATAAGGCTCTATTTGATAATCAAGCTGAATGTGTTTCTTAACCCTAAAGTGGTACAAATGTGGCCTAATAACTATTACAATATTAAATTAATGCAAGTGAATTTAGCAACATGTACATTATAAACAAGTATGGCTTTTTAAGGTAACAAACAAGGAAACGGATAGTCTAACAATCTACAGACGAGAAATACATCTGAGAAATGTTACAATGCAAGCATTGTTCTTACTCGTTTAAATACAAACAGAGAAACAATTGTTGATTATAAAAACACATTTCACGAGATCCCAAAACAAAGTAGTTTCTGAGCTTCAAATAATCAGAAGCTTTACTCTCCCCATTTCTGTCTGCATAACATTATTCCTGATTTGCGGCTTCATTGTTTGTATTGATTAGTCGAGTGCGTACTGCTTGCTGTCTTGCCTGCCAACTGTACTGTTGCCAAGGGAAAGCGTGAACAAACCTCTGCCAGCACCAGCCTCCTCCGGCAACAGCTGTGCCACATATGCTGCCGATCAATATAAACAAACATGGCCTCCCTGCACCAGGGATACAGATTGACAGGTATGATTCATCTTCAGTGCTACTGGTGGGAGGTGCGAGTAATAATAAGCAGAGACGGAGCTTTTCCCGTTGCGGTACAACCACTGGGGTTAGTAGGGGTAGATCGGAGAGATCATTCGCCCCCCGAGGTAACTGGCAGGGTTCCCCACATAACCCCTTACGGTTTTGCTAAGGATTAGAGCAGCATGAAACCACCAGGGCTGTAATTTGTGGCGCTCCGTACACAGAGCGAGCTGCGAAGATGAATGGGGAACGGGCACGGATCATTGGTGCTGTGCCAGTCGCACTGCAACAGCATATTCAACACAGACAGTGGGGAAGATCACAGGAAGTGATTCATGAGACTCTGCCTTTTAATAAGCACTCTGTACGCTGCAGCATTTCAGCATATGAACATCTCATCAAGTGAATGGTTTTTGATGCATTTCACTCCCAAAATAATGATGAAATGTCTGTGCAAGCACCATTTAAGGATTTTGATCATTGCGCTGTGGTCCTTTGTGGGTACATGACAGGACATCAGCGGCTGGAACATCAAGTATGCCATCACTGTCTCAGGGGCACGGCTAAAGACGTGGGCCATGGAGGACAATAGCTGCTCAGAGTGGGTATGACGTCCGCTTGATGAAGAGTAATGGCTTGAAACAATATTTCCCAAAGGAGTAGAATTGAAATCTGAACACTGTGATCGCCATGTAATTTGAAGATGTCAGATCAGTTTTGCTGGAGCCACCACAATATGAAGGAGAAACCACAGAAGGGAATGGAAAACAAAGATAGCAATACTGTTTTCATCAGCTGCAAAAACCTGGGTTATTTAATGGTGAATGGGTGAATAAGTAGTTTCTCAGAGTAAACATCTAATACAATCACAAGTCTGTGGTTTTCAGTTTTCATTTAGAAGTTACAAAAATCTGCATAATGAAAATGTTTCAGGAATTATGATGTGATCCGTATTACTCGTACAGTAGGTCACAATACAAGTGACTTAAGCCCCTTTTCCATTTGCTTATTTTGGTGGAAAATTGGTTAAATAAAAGTAATTAGGTAAATAAGTCGTTTAAAAAGCTTACACAAGGCCAACTTGAGTTTAAACAAGTATTCTAAGTAACCATATTTCATTGTTATGTCACTTATTCAGTATTTGTACAAATATGATGTGCATATAATCATGCTACCTTTTAGATTTGACAAAGATATTGAACATTTGTTCTTCGAATCATTTATCTCACTTTTACTCCTGATTCAAAATCTAAATATTAAAAACGGTTGAAAAGTGAGTTAAACTCACAACAGACAGACATTAAATATAGATGCTCACAAAACTCAAACGGTCCTTTCTTTTGATGACTTTTGCCCTAGGTGATATTCCTTTTTTAGTTCTACTCCAAAATTGTAATTAAGCAAACTTTAATTAAATTCCATGCAATAATTTGATACTCTTAAAACCAGATATTTTGAAAACGATGTCTCCCTGAGCTAAGATTATTGGAATAATTAATAATAAAATGTCTTTAATCAGTGCTACTGATATTGAGCTACTTAATAATCAGGGTTGATATTTAGATAAGGGTTGATTGGTGCATTTAAATTAGGCCCATTGTGCGGTGCACTCATTAACAAGACCATGACTCTGCTGGAAACCTCCATCACGCAGGCTGTCAAAAGTCAAACTGACATCACTGCGAGTTACGGCTGCGAGAGACAAAGTTTAGAGAAGTTCAGGCACAAGACGGTTACATTAGTTAACTAATGCCTACAACTACTCAAAGTCAGAAGCAATTATCGGAGTGTTCACAAGAAAACGCTCAAAATAAAACAAAAGCAGGTATACTTCTGGATCCACAACAAACCTCAAAATCTTATACTAATGCATTTACAATCAAGGCCATGGCAACAGTCTTTTTCTTGCCTATTCTTTAGAGCTGCACAGCTGTGGAGATCATTTATTTGTTTACTTTATTTACCAGTCAATTACATTTTAATGTGACTTGCCTAATGTCCGCATTCTGTCTTCAGATGTGAACCATGTAATGACTGTGATAGATAAAAGACGGTTTAATTATACGAGATCCTAATTGTCTCGATCCAAAGCTCTCCATTACAGCCGCCTTGAATCTATACCATCATCGTGAGGGAATTAGGATCATTTGAAGTCTTTGTCTGATGGCTGATATTATAGCTCACTAAAACGTGAGGTAAATGTTGCCCGTGGGGCCACAGACAATGACAAAAGATTGGTAGGTAGCTACCAAAGCTGGAAATTGGAAGAATGGAGGGAATGCTTGAGCGGGCCCCTGCACCTGAAGACAAAACAGCTAAGATGGAGATGTAATGTCCCAAATCCCAATCAATAAAAATGTCTATATATAATGTACGTTTTATGGAAAGAACAGCTGCACTCCTTTCTTTCTCACAGTGACAAACGGCCACGTAGTTATCATTCTGTCTCTTTGCGAAGTTGTTAAGAGGAAATATAATATTCTGGTCATCCCTCGCAGTTTGCTGGGTGTATTTTAGTCCCGGCGTGATGCCATTCATTACTGCCCTGTCAGAGCTCTCACGACTCGGGGCTCAACAACTAATTGAGATGACATTTCCAAATACACACACGCTGCCATCAGCTATGAGGAGTTTAAGCCACATACACAAAAAGAGTCCTATATACTCAAACAATGATATAAAACCTTTACAAGGGCTTATGACACAGTGTAGATGCCTGAGGCGGCAGTGCCAGCATTATTTTCCTCTTCACACAAAGCCCACAAAGTCTTCTTACTTTTGGAATCTTTGGTATACTTGTTCAAAAGGAGAATAGACAGAAGGCTAGGGACTTAAGAAGCCAGTGGTAAAAAAGAAAGACAGAAGATCAATTTATTCTTCTATTAATGGTTGCAATGTGTTCTAGAGCTAAGGGCAGTGCTGCCTTTCTGACTGCATACAGCTCAAGCCACAAGTGCAAAGCCTCACCCATCCCATAATAAGCTTCATGAGAAAGAGGATGAACTAATTTATGAACTGCTTATTTTAATTATAAGAGGTGTCTAGGATTAGAAAAATAATGGGATTTCTGTATCTTTACTGGCAAAACACAAAGTGGCAATATAATATTTGTCTTTATCTATATCCTAAAACTATAAAAAAGCCAATTTATCAACACTTATTTTAGTTGTGTCGCATTTCTTAAAAGATCTGGGTATCTGGGTATTTAATCAATCTAATCATATTTCTTTTCAGATCACTTACGGGGTCAGATCCTTTAGTTTGTTGTTTCATTTATTTAGTCAGCTAGAAGCAGTGGGATAACATTTTCATTTGTTGTTAACTAAGGGTGCTGAATCATGATTTGATTAAAACCCACACACACACACACACTCACACACACACAGTGTCCTCAAAACATGGGAGACATCGCACATGAAAGGTGCTCGACATCAGAGGGAGTCAAATTGGCCTTGGCTGGGAGGATTGGTCCAATCAACCTCCAACCGTATAATTAGTAATTAGATTGGGATTAGAGTCAACTCTGAGTGGAGGAGCGTGGCCAATTCAAATCAGCATATGAAATGTGATTAAATTAATAAGAGAAAAATTGAAATATGAATGTCCTTTTTTCCACTGGGTCTGGGTTGAATTTTCTCTGAACTTTGGTTAATTATAGACACACAGAGTAAAATATTGGTGACTATTTTTAATAATGTTTCTTCTATTGTACAATGTAGCAGACCATTTGAACGGCTATATCATCCCCCCAAAATATACAGAAACTTTCACATTTATTGAATATAACTTTTGTTTGTGATCTTTGGAAGTTCATTTTATCCGATATTCAACACACTATTTCAAAAATTATAATTTTGTAACACTTTTTATCACTCAAATATGCAGCTCTACTCTGTCTGCTGGTTTGTGTTGGTTCATTTAACATCATTGTGACACCAGTTTTAAGAATAGAGATTTTGATTTCAAGAGATTTTTCTTTGTAAATACAGGTCAAATAAAATGTAAAAATTACACATTTCAAAATACAAAACTCACTTATCTGAAAAGAATAGTTGATATAATCCCTTACAAGCTGATTATTTGGATTGTTACTCTGCCGTCTTGCCATTCCTGAGATCGTCTACACTTGTTGAAGCAAACTCCTGTTCACCTTGAATGTTCACGCAGTTTCCGGAAGTTTTTAGCGAGCCGAGCAGGCTGGACTTCTCGGACTATAATTGCCAGAGAGGCAGGAGCGGGTGCTCGCCTCACAATTGGACACGATGATTGAGCCCCTTTTGATTCAAGCCATAGGAGTCGTAGATAATTTACAATCAGCCTCCCTTTCAGTTCTCCAGTAACCATTTATGTCAAAAGTTTCCTGCATGATTAGCGCTTAGGCATTAAAAATGATTAATTCTTAACAATATGCCTGTCAGTATGATCTCGATTTAAAAAAAAGGTTAATAAGCGTAGTGATCAAAGGGGTTCTTATGTGAAGTTGACAACCACTGATTTAGAAAAGGCAGGTATTTCTGCTTACTTATTAAAAGGAGCTAATTTAAAGTGTCTAAATTCCATTGTTCAAGTTCACACGGTTGACTTTAGCCTTTTGTCGAGGTACATTGGAGACCACTTCTTGGAAGCCCCTCATTGAAGGAGCATCTTCTCTTTTCTGGCATTAAAAGGTTATTATCACATAGTTTAGAGTTCTGCTCTGCATCTAAACCTTTGTTAGAGACTGCTAGGCTTTTGAGAACGCATCAAAGATGCAGCTACAACAAGACATGTATGAACAGAGGAAGTTAAATATTAAAGATGTGTGTTGTGTTTTAACAACAGGGAAAAGTGGGTTTTTACCAGCAGCCAGGTGTTTTACAGAAAACAATTACCACAAGTAATTCCTGTGATAGTTGGATCCACAAACAGGAAGACAAAGAGAGAAGATGATGATGGGGAAGAGGGTGAGATAACTCAAGCATGTGAAACGTGCAAATAAGTACCCATAATTCCCCCGGCTGTGCTGGTGCAGAGAATAACCTACTGTATTTTATTTTTAGAGTTGCATACCAACAAAGTTCAGGTGGACCAGAGTTGTGAATTATTTCCAAATCATTTCCAAAGCAGTTTTTATAATCGTTTTCATTTTGATAAGATGCATGATGCAATCAATTTATATTTTATTTATACAAAATTGTTGAAAAGTCTACATGTAATGGTTTTTCTGAATGACAAAAAACATTTAAAGAACACTCTTTTACATTATTTTTAATTGCAAAAATTACAAATGTTTTCAGGTTTAAAGTGTTATAAACAAACACTGATTAACATAATTTATAATATTTATTTCTCTTTGCACAGTCAAAAAATAAACAATAAACCTAAATTAATATATTTAAGAACAGAAAATGTTCATTATACAGTAAATGGTTTTGATGGCTGGATCACAACACCAGAAGATGTGTCGTTTTCATTTGAATGGATACCGTTAGCTTATATTTATTGAAAGCGAGTGATTCTTGGCACAGGCACCCATGATGTTTTATTAATGAAGATGCTTGTACTACAGAGGGAGGGGTAGAAGAACTCGCACACACCGCTTGCGGGACGTGATCACTCAGTACATTAAAATGTATGATACAAGGGAGTTAGTGAGACGGTTATCTGCGCAGAGAAAAAAAGAAGAATAAATATTGAAACATCCTTATGAAATATTAACGCCAACACAAACAATGAAAGTAACTAAGGGATTTAGGAGTGGCCACAAAGCCTGCAGGGGATACCATTTCAAAGGCAGAAAAGCTGTATACAATCTTAGACATTAGGGGGAATAGGAGCAATTTTCTAAAGCATCTCAGATGAACTGCTTCACAGCATGAGAGAATACATATTTCTTTGAGATCACAGGTTTTCCCCTCAGAGAATCCTGTGTTTTTAATGCATCACCAGGAGACAGAGGGGCAGAACAAGAGCTGTGTATTACACCTGATGACTCCTGAGCTCTTTCATATACTGTATTGGGGGGTGAATCCTTTGATGCAATATTTACCGTAAAGAGTGCTTCAAAGGAGGACTTTTATTCTGATAGACAGGTTTGTCATGCAGTGCTGTTATCGATGTTTTCATTGTTGAACTGCTAATGTTTCCATCTGCTCCTTTGATTTTCCTGTCATCCTATCATTCCCGGCTGTAGTGACTTTGCAGTGTTTGTCTTTTAAATGTGCCTCGTCCCCCTAGCTTTATTGTCGATACCTTGCACACAAAAACAAATGTATATATTGAGGATACACCTTCGTGGTTCATATTGAACAGAGTACATACAGTACGTGCTTCGGTGTCCTCTTGCTGCTGTCTAGTTTGCAGTGCATTTTTTTCTGTTTTTCCTTCCGTCACGAAAAAGTGTGTGCTGTAATGAATGCCTTTCTGATACTGCTCTATGGATCCAGGCTGCAAACAATACAGAATACTTCTCCCAGGATTAGAGAGGGCAAGACAAGTCTAACCTCTCAGACAAACTCTCACTGCAGGAGCAGGAGAAGGAGACAAGGCCAGCATGCTGATTGATACACTTCTGATCTCTGTACAGTGTTCAGGGAGCACAGCTATCAACTGAGATGAGATTGTGGAGAGAGATTTGAAAGATACAACAGGCTATCCATTGAAAACCAAACCAATGTGATACACTGCACTTTCTAAGTGTGGAATCACAAAGAAATTGATACAGCAAGTTTTTAGTTTCATTTGCTACAAATGTACTAGTCTGTGTCTTTCTTGGGATTCTCTGTCCCTTTATGTCTTTATTCCTACATTTCCAAACTATGTATTCTTGTTTTTGCTGCATGTCTTATAATAATTGTCTGGCTATCCACAGATTCCCTTATTGCGTCCTGACCACGCCAATACAAGAGGACAGTGACAGGATTCCAGAGCACAAGGTATCTCCATGTTCTCTATTCAATGTTTAACAAGCATGCTATAGAAATTCAGAGTAGAGTAGTAGAAATACTCAAAGCAAGTCTCTACGGAAGTTTAAAAAAATAAGCATTATGGCAAACAATGAAAGAACACGTGTTAGCGAAAGCATGATGTGACTGCAAATGACAGCACCTAAAGGATTGTAACTTTCCTCCACTCAGTTAGGGTCTTCTGAATTCCTCTCCCAATTTAATTGAAGTTCTGACAGCATCCATCATTTTAATTGGACCAAGAGTGAGGTAAATAAGACTGCGGCATCTTATTAAGGAACAGAATGCTGGTTTGGTCGACTGGATCTCCCTTCCTAATGCTCCTTTACACAAACAGGCACATTTAGAATAATCATGCAGTTAGGCATTATGGGAACACTGCAGGGCGGAATATACAACATGCATTGTTTTATTACTCAAAAGAAAGAACACATTATCTTCCTCTCCCAGGTTTCTCCTTCCTTCCTGATTTGATTTGATATACTTTATGAATCCCCGTGGGGAAATTGTTTCTCTGCATTTGACCCATCCTAGTGTTAGGAGCAGTGTGCTGCCATTTTGAACATCGCCCGGGGAGCAGTGTAGGGAACGGTGCCTTGCTCAGGGACACCTCGGTAGCACTTGGTCTTGCCGGGACTTGAACTGGTGACCTTCCAGTTGCCAAGCCAAGTCCCTATCTACTTCACCACCACCGCCCCTACAGTGGTGCAGCTAAAAGTGCTTCAACCGTCCATTCTTGTAATATGAGGGGCAAGAATGAAACACTCTCCTGAGAATACCTCTTTGCCATTTTGAGCTGTAGGCCATATTTTTGCAGATGTGTTTCTGTTTAGCCCGGAGGACCTGGTAGTCCTCCTTCCTTCCTTCCTTTCTTCCTTCCACCGTAGGATATCTGAGTCTCTACCAAACCATCCTAACCACCTCCACCTCTCTGCCATTTACGCACCAGGCCCTCAGGTGGGAGCCTGAGGGAGGGGAAGGAGCGTGTGTGTCTCATGCGTAGAAGTCCACAGCTGCATGGCGCGTCTGCTTCCCCTGCCTGTAGACATGCTGCCATTCATCGCCTCATTACCATGAAGGAGAGGAAGAGGATGGGTGAAGGTAGGCTGCAAACACTGCAATCAGCTCTCTGTTGCTGTTCTGTACGCACTACATTTCACACTTTAGTTTCTGCATGCTCCGTAGCCTCCAGTTCCAAAGGTTACCACATTCAAATTAAAATAAAAACACTTAGTTTGAAGATGAGGGTGTCATAAACTTGAATTAGCTGGCAATTGGCTTATGATTGATTTTACAATACATTACAGTGCTGACACTATCTGTATGGCACTGTGTCATGTTATGCACACGTCATCACTGTCGTTTGCTATTAACTGTCATTTGTTATGATTTATAATCTCTGACCTGGATTTAAAAGTCGGTTTTCTCAGTTGACTGCCAGCTTTACGGTGGTTATTGATTTTGTTATGTTGCCTGCACGACCTTTTAATGGCCTAAAGGTAGATTGCACACATTGACTGTCTTGGATGTTACTGTATTTAACTATTCAGGTCATTTGGGGTTTTGCATTTTCCCACGTTAGTGAACAGGAAATGGTGTATGGCAACAAAATGTAATTCACAAATACAAAATTACACATATCTCAAGTATGAGCTGTCAAAACAAAGCAAATACAAGATATATAATTATTCTGTTTATCTTTGTCAGGATATTGTTTAATTACTCTCTCTTAGAGAAGCATACACTAAGCAAATAATGTAACAAGATGAATTTCCATACAGTGGCGTCTCCTGCGTTTCAGCGCTATTTAAAGTTCGACCATAAATTAAGCGATAATGCATTATTCATGGGACCAATTCTACACTCTCCCGGGGGGGTTATGCAAAGTGGGGATCTCTCTCTCTCTTATTCTATCTCTATATCTATCTCTCTCGCTCCTTGGCAACTGTCTACATTATCTCGCTAATGGTCTGAGTCAATGAGTCACTCTTGACTCTCCGACATGTCAAAGCCGCGCGATTGTACAGGTGGTTGAGACAAAGTTAGCAGCAGATTAATTGTGTCTCGCAGAGTGCAGGATGTACAAGAATTCAACATGCTGAATAATATTATTGTGGGCAAAACACTGATTTGATTTGTTTTGATTTAAATACTAGACACCTTCAACATTTCTTTGCCTTTATTATATCAATGTTGGTTACAGCTAGATGCAGTAAAGTAGCTTTCCATTCAGCAGCAGTAACAACACAATTATATTTCATATTCACAAGACACTACCGTCTCATTCGACTGCAAACTTTAGCTAGCTGTAAAACCAATTTGCTTCCGCACTCTTGGTTTTGTGCAGTAGAACACAGAAATGAAAGAAAGCGAGGTATAGCTAGAAAACGCACAACACAAAGAAAACAATCATTTTCTCCAATGCCAAAGGTTGTAAATGTGAAGATGTGAATGTAGCATGGTGTTCCTCTCAGTGGGGGAGGGGTAGATAGTGGACAGAGCAAGGTTGCTTACCAGAGCCGACCAACGCTGAAAGGAGGGGAAAAGTGTTGACAGCAATTTCACCGCAGGGTAGAAAACACACACACACAGAGTGCCCCAGGTGCCCCGGCCCATACACAGTGTCTGATTGCAGTAAATTGTGGTGCTGTTTTTAGTACACAAACAAACCTGACTGTGTGTCTGGCAGCTCCTACACTGAGCGGGTTTGTTGAGAACAGAGGAGAGTCACAAGGGTCTCCTGGTGGATATAAGGGTTGTAATGCAAAGTATAACATGTTTTTAGTGTTTTATCTTTCAGTGAAGAATCAGTATCGTGTGATATTGTCGTACACTATATATTTTTCATAGGTGTATCGGAAGTCTGTGAATTTTAAGTAAGGTAAAAGTAACATTTGCTAAATGCATTATTCATACGTATGTTTTACTACAATATTCAAATACATGGATAATATAATTTGTGAAGGAAAGTGCTGCATACCGCTCTGGTTTGTTCAGGAGTAAATGCACTTTCCTAACTTTTACAATCACACTTACTGCCGTTTTATCAGTCAGAGCTTTTTATCAAAAGCTCCGCTCACTTATAGGTTATTACGGCAATACATTTTATGAAAAAATGATGAAGCATGGCCATTCTAATAGGCTACGACATCTCATCTGAGATTCCCACTTCGTGTAACAGTGCACTTATTTTCCGTAGAGAAAAGCGTTTTCCTCCCATCTCATCCATCTCGCTTATGCAAATGAGTGTCTTAATTTGGTTAGGGGCAGAGCCCATCTTGTTTACCTTACTGGGGAATGTTTTCAGCCCAGTTAACCAATACGGAGGCTCATTTAGTCATGCTAGAAGCAGGAATGAGGAGGCTAATAGAACATGAATTTGACCACAGCATAAGAAAACATCTTGAATTCAAAATGAAACTGTCAACGGCTGCCTGCATACTGAAATGCACATTAAATAAAAAATCATATATCTTGAATGTCTCTTTACAAGGTATTCAAAACTGAAAAATAAATTCCTATCCGAGTTGCACATCAGTAAAAACACAGTTCAAATAAAACGATGCATAACACAGTCCATCAAGTCCCTGCAGCTAATTGAATCTTTGTTTTTTATGTGTCACTGCACTCATGCAACATCATATTTAATGTAAGGTAACACAACGTTGTATGTGAACAGCTCCTCGACATAAAGTAACAATAATGATCTGAAAAGGTTCGGAGAACAAAAGGCGGAGGTGTAATAATTACAGCTGCCTCTGACCCTTCTGTGATCGCCTGCACAGCGAGAGGGCACAGGAGAGTAATTATAGTCCGCTGAATTCAAAGCATTTATCGGTGAATGTTCACTGTGTGGTACGCAATGCTCCTTTCTCATTCTTTCTTTCCAAGATGAATTACCTTTTTTTCTGTGGCACTGACGTATTCTGTGGTCAAGGACAGTTTTCTGAGAATTCAGCCTGAATTCCTAAAAGATTTTGTGCAATTATACATACATGCCTTCAACGTTACATGTCCTTTCATTCAGAAGCATGTTTACCATTTGCACTGATAAAGTATTCAATCATTCCTGTGTCTGGTCCCTGTGTAGGGAAATGTAACATGAATCATGTTTTATTCAATTTCAAAGTATAACATTCAATCTATAAAATACTATAAATCTGCAGCAGAAAACAAAACAAAATAAAAGGAATGTAATGTTTATTTCGCAAATGGCAAAACAAATGTTTCTTATCCCAACATAATACGAGATATAGTGATATTAAAAAGGTATTTAAAAAACGTTGATGTGTTAATTTCCCTTCTTTCCTCGTGAAATTATTAAAATGTTACGAAAGTAGAGTTCATATGCCAACCTTATAAAGAATTAATCTCATGACTACAATAAACCATTCTTTCCAGCCTTATGTAATTGAGCATCATCTATGTTCTATGTATTTTAAAATAATAAAATGTCCAATATACATAAAGCAAGCAGGTTGGAATGAAAGTCTTAAAATAATGAAGTATTTCCTAAAATGAACTGCCAACGGACTATTGTTATCGTGCGGGTGTTTATACATGTGCAACCTCTAACCTTTAACACCACCCACCACCTCTCTCTCAGCAGATTCCTCCGTCAGTAGAGCCAGAGAGTAGAGTCACCCCAGCACGCTCCACTGCGCCCTCTGAAAGGAGGTCAGTGTGAAAGGCAGCCCGAGGGACTCTTGTTGTGTGTGTGTGTGTGTGTGTGTGTGTGTGTGTGTGTGTGTGTGTGTGTGTGTGTGTGTGTGTGTGTGTGTGTGTGTGTGTGTGTGTGTGTGTGCGTGCGTGCGTGTGTGCGTGCGTGCGTGTGTGTGGGCAGGTAAGTGGACATCCAGGTTATCGCCTCGTAGCCATGCCAGCAACAGTGCATCATTACCTGTGCACTCTGATGGTTGTGACATTCACCTCACACTCAACTGGGGTCATTCGCCCCCTCAACACACACCCACAAAACACATGATTCAAAGCAAATCAAATAAAGTTATACAGGAAATAAACAGGTGAAAAAATAAACCAGAGATGGAGGTTTCAGTCTTTTTCTGCTCTCATTAAAAGTAAGCATGCCCGAGTACTTTGACCAAGTTATTTTAACACTTTGCTGACTGCTGAGATGCGATTAATCAGTTCGACATTAACTCACACTAGTAGGTTTTGGATAATCTGCACGTCTTTGTGTTGTATCATCCCACGCAGTTCTTCATAGCCTCGCAGTGTCTGTGTGTGAGCATTGGAGCCATCTGTTGGGGTAAACGCGTTGTCAGAAACAGTGATAGTGAGATGGCAGCGAAGAGACGCTCGCCCTGAGGCTCTTCCTCTATCATCACTCCTAGTACCCCGCTGTGCAGACCATGAACATTAACTTCCGAAAGCACTCTGAGTAATCACTTGCCGCCTCACACTAGCCAAAACAAAGATTGCAGGGGATTTTCTGATGCACACAGTTGGCACATGGTGCAGGAATTGACAGTGAATGAACACTTCATTGAAGAATGTTTTATATAAATAGCGAGTGTTGAGAATCAGGCAGACGTGAAATAGAAAAAGTGACTTAATTTGTAGAGGGATCAGCGTAGCAGATCTTTTGTTGATGTTCATGCTAATGAATGCTTATCTTGAAACCATACCAATTTCTAGTAAGCATTCATGTCCCCAAGGGCGGTGCTTGGCATCAAAAGACAATCTGTGGCACAATACTAAGGTGGATGTACGGAGGCTCTAATCCACTTGAACAGTTTTTTTCCTCTGCTGCCTTTGCAGCATTGAAACATCTGCGACAAGATAAAAACAGACAGGCTGATATATGAGGAAGCAGACAGGCAGCTGTTGAGGAGATAAACAGGTAGACAGACAGGTAGAAAGACGGACAAGGAGGCAGGCAAGCAAACAGACAGACGCACACAAAGTGTACTCCATAGGCCAATTTATTTTTCTTCGAACTCCATCTGGACATGAGACAAATAGAGTCATCTGCCGACCAACGAGGTGACTATAATTCGTTTGCCTGCATGGCTGTAATGTTCTGTTTCTCTCCAGGTTAGAACACAATGACTTCCTGGCAAACAGGACTGGACTAAATCGGCCACAGTCCGGCCATCTGTTGCTTGCTTGCAGCAGGATGTGAGCATGGCTGGAAAAATGGCTCCCGATTAGATGTTTCCCAGAGACTATCCTATGCCCTCATCTGACACACGTATGGACATTGAGACGTCAACAAACATCTACAACGCTCAAACATGCTCGGCATTGTAGACACATGGATGACAAAGAATCGCATGCATTTGCATAGTAGAGCCTGAACAGGGATTTTGTGCCTGAAGTCGGCAATCTGGCAGAAACGGAGCAGCTTTTTTCGACATTTTAATGCTCAATACATATGGAATGTGTTTTCACCCGACCTCAGCTGGATGCCCAATCACCTGAGAGTGTCTTCTTTTTCTCTTTCTGCAAAACTGTCAACTTTAGCTAGAGAGACAACTTTTCGGGAGCGATTTCCCAACAAATGGTTCCATCTCCTGATGCTGTTCTAAATGCATGCACTTCCAAAGAGTCTTTTCTCCAAAACTACTATTGAGATGAACCTTAAAACAAAACTTGGATGAAATGAATCAAGAAAACATTCAGAGAAGAGCTGTAAACATAATCATATGAGATAAACTGTATTGTCTCTATGCCAAGACGCAAGAGTGACACACCAAAGGGATGCTGTTAGGGTTTGTTTTACACTTGGCGCAAAAAGAAAGAGTCGTCGTAGCAACAGCAATCAGCCCAGCACTTCTAGCCCTTTGTGTCTATTAACCATGCCCCCTTTCTCATTCCAAATGACACCTTCTTTTGGTGCAGCCCATGAAGAAATTAAATAAATACAATAAGTAAAACCATGCATAAGCTAATTAGCAGCAGGCTGCATCACAATGAAGGAAGAATACAATTAATCAGTGTGTGTGTAATTGTGCGTGTGTGTGTGTGTGTGTGTGTGTGTGTAATTGCGTGTGTGTGTGTGTGTGTGTGTGTGTGTGTGTGTGTGTGTGTGTGTGTGTGTGTGTGTGTGTGTGTGTGTGTGTGTGTGTGTGTGTGTGTGTGTGTGGGGGTTGCCGATGAACCCATACGCTGGCTTTTTATTGACGCTCCTTTTGTTTTGTCCCTGTTAATCTTCAGCCTTGTGTTTTCATACGACAACATTGTTCTATGAAATCAGTTGTTTGCATGCTTACAGTTTTGCATAAACGGAGGCAATGCGGGCTTGTTTTAAATGCAGTCTTTATACATTAGGAAAAGTCGGTTATTTTTTAAATCGCATTTGTATCCCCTGGTATAGTAACGTGCCACGAGTGTATTAGATAAGGCGGTCTGCTTTGTGCTTTCCAGCTAAGTTCTGTAGGAGTGTGTCCATGGTTGGACCCTTTCCAGATGCAAATCACAATGTAATGATGTCTATTAATAGATTAGACACAGTCTTGTCTGCTGCAATTCATTAAACATGATTAAACATCTTGGCAGCAGGTCCAGCTCTGGTAACAAACCCTGAAATGAAACACCCTAACTTCTCACAGTTAGAATCAATTAGGTTGTCCGTTTTTGTTGATTATAGTTCTGTAATTAAAAGTCTTTGTTATTTTATAGATACTCCCCGTAAAACTGGAACGAGGCATGTTTCCTCATTAAATAGTGTCACATAGTATATTTCTGATCAAGTTCATGAAGTGAAATCCTTAAATCTTTATTAAACAACACATCCTTTTCCTCCTTTGACAAAAGCACAGCTAGTGCCGCCTGATGTTAGCTGTGGAAACTGTGTGACAGTGAAAGCAGACTGCATCAAAGTCTTCTGCAACAAAGAGAGCCTTGTGGTCGGGTTGATGGCCTAACGTGTACCACTGCCCCCCCCCCCCCTCCATCCACACATCAGAGCGGGGAGAGGGCTGGACCTCATCTCACCTCTCAAAGAGCTTCATGACCCCGTTGCTCCCAGCTGCATTCACGCCGCCTGACACCAAGTTCAAAGTAATTTCTTTCCGGGGTGTGTGTGTGTGTGTGGTGTGTGTGTGTGTGTGTGTGTGTGTGTGTGTTGTGTGTGTGTGTGTGTGTGTGTGTGTGTGTGTGTGTGTGTGTGTGTGTGTGTGTGTGTGTGTTGTGTGTGTGTGTGTGTGTGTGTGTGTGTGTGTGTGTGTGTGTGTGTGTGGTGAGTGGTAGGAGAGAGTAAATTAGGGGGTGGTCAGGGTGTAGCGTGCGTGTTGTTCATATGTGTCTTTACAGTTGTGTTTCTTTTGTGTGTTATTAAAGCCTCTGTTTAGCTGACTGAACATCTGTCTCTACAGCCTGCCCTCAGGTTGATCCATCTCTAGTGGAAATCAAATAAAAAGATGTTCCCTTTTGTGTAGCTTTAGAGCAGCAAATATTTTACAAATATTATGTAGAAAAACTAATAATTTGCCTCCTGTGAAAACAAATAATGTCAAAGATGTTTTTCTTTCTCTCTCATCAATTGAGAGTCAATGTCTCATGAATATGACTTAAGACATTTAAGTGAAAAAAACACGCCATGGCCACTGTCTACAGTAAGAAACTATAAATGTAGTCATTTACATAGTGTAAAAACATCTGTGTTGTCTTATCAACAAAAAACCTTCAACTGTACACCATGTTTTTAAGAAAAGACAGAAAGAAATGAGAGAAAAATAAAGCTGCACATATGTAGGTTGATGCACCTCAAAGGAGTCGTCTTAACCCCATTCTCTCCACTCCATTTATTTCAGCACAAAAGCATTCTCCTCTGTCCACAAGACCCATTTAACACATGAGTGGCAGCGAGCTCACGAGGGGGGTGAAGGTTCATAAAATTGATGTACCTCGACATCAGTTGAACTCTGTCAGATAGTCGGCTGAGTCTCTTTCTCTGTCACATGCAGCAGCTTCCTGCTCAACCTAACTCCTTGTATTATCCTTTTTTTTTTAATAAAACTGCTAATAATGCAAGTCCCCCCAAAATGTAATGCAATGAGAAGCAATTTTTTTAAGAGCGTTTTTCAGAGGTAATTGATCATCTGTTTGAGGAGAGCAAGGCATCAATTTCATTGCAGGGACATTTGTATGGAGGTTTTTAAAGTGGCGTTTCACAATGTAGACGAAGGCAAGCTCAAAGGAATGCCACCATTAAAGATCGGAGTAGCATTTCCAACAGAAAGGTTGGTTTAAATAGAACTTGTCAGTATTCAGCAAGAGAAACTAAAGATATATCATCAAGCCGAGCCTGACATAGCCGAACCAGGTGGAGCAGGTTACCATTACCAGTAAATGCTGATCTCCATGGTGCTTAGTCAGAGCCGACTACCTAAAGATACATTTTTCACAACCTCTACCAAAATGACTCTCTTTTGGACTGGATTTGCATGTGAATTGGGAAAACTGAGGATAACATACTGGGCACATTATACCTTGTGTAAAGCATTTGATCAATTTATTTTGCTGTGTGATACTCCTAGAACATTGCTTTTTCTTTTCAATGAACATATGAATGCCTTTACGTATCTTAAAGGCCTTTTTTTTTTTTAAATGTAAAATCCCAGATTACTAGTTTTATTTAGACATGAAGGTAAAGTAAATGTTTAATTTTGACTGAGATGTGTTCAAATTAAAAAGAGTAAGCTCATACGAAAACATTGACTATGAGTCTAAACACAATGGATGTTTTAATGCATTGGAACAAAATGGAGCCAGGGAAGCAAGGACACGCGATCAAGAGCTGACTTCGCTGGCGTTCTTTCAAAGCCCACAATAAAGCTCGAGACCTTCCATGTCATTGCCATGAAACGGTAGCTTTAATTTGTCATTGTGTGCAATGCCAGCAGAGGAAATAAATAAGACACAAATGAGTCCCTCTAAGACGAGGCACAGCAGACAGAAGTGAGCAGAAGTAATTGACAAAACATTTCTTAATAGGCTTTTCATCATGGCTGGCTGAAATGGCAGCGGATTTTCTGCTACCGCATCAATTAGTAAAACTTTTCTTTCTCTCGCTGCCGCCTGACACAAAAAGAAAGCCTTTTATTACGCTTGCCTTTCAAACAGGCTGTCGGCAAAACAAGTTCTGCCTGCAGTTGCACGCTATTGAGGACCTGAGAGGGAGAAAGCATGCAGACTCACAGCTTCTTTCCAAAATGGCTTGAATTGGGTGTGACAGCGTTTGCATTGTGGACTATTTTTCCCTATGTGCTCTGAATATGGACCTTCTTTACATACAGTAGACGGACTGATGAGGTTACTAAACAAATAAATCAATTTCCATTAATGGTCACACACATTGTCCCACTTGAGTCATATCATTTTGAATCCAGGCTAATTGAAATCATATTTTAACATAATTTTAAATGTTTCTTTGTTGCACCTTTAATTATGAGCTCACTCAGACACTTTCTTCCACTTCCAGCTCATGAACATTAACTGCAGTTGAACCACACTAGTACCAGAGGATAAATGATTTCAGTTTGACCAAGGTTAGATTTTACTGAAGTGGAATCTTCGCTTTATAAAGAATGCTAAAGCAAAATGGAAAAATATAAACGATCGCACATAAAAGTCTACCCATCTGCGCTTTCTTTCTTTCACGTTACTCGGTAGATGAGGCTTCAGCATCCCCAATCCCTGCCCTGAGTGTGTGTGCTCACATGTGTCACACAGACCTTGCTCCCCTATGTCTCCGCAGGGCCGGCACCTCAAAGCGGGCTGCAGTGCTGATGGCATTAGGCTGCACGGGGGCCAGGAACCAGCTGGCCACCAGCTCCCAGCAGCACCCCCCCAGCAGCACCCCCCTGCCCCCGGGACAGGCATGAAAGGGCCCCTCAGACCTCTGGGGAGTGCTTAGTGTCTTGTCGGCCATTGTGGTCCTAATGGTCCCCCGCAGTCACACTCATCATTCATAGCTGGCCATTATACTGGACCGAAACCAATCGCTTTGCCACGCCTGTTGGAGTCAAGAGGGGACGCAGCCTCCTGTTGAAGCCGTGACAGCGTTAAAGAGCTCGCTCACACTCGGACACGGGACTCTTCAGTTTTATTTCTCTCCAGCTCTGTCACCTCTCTTCTAGTTTCTTTCTATTTTCTGGTCTCTTTTGTCTCCCCTCCACTCCCCCCGCCTTCTCTCTCTTTCTCTTTCTCTCTGGTCAGCTGCCTGACTGTATGGGGTTGACAGCACCCTCCAGGCGCACCAGTAGCCGCCACCTGTCCACCTTCCAGAGGATGAAGGGTCACACAAAGACAAAGCGGTCGCCATAAGTCTGGAGGGCAAAATAAGATCCTATGTTGCTTCTCTGAAATAAATAGATTTTTCACACTTTCCTTTACAAGTCAGGGGTCATATTCTTTGATTTAGGTGTGTTTACGAGTTGCATCTTTTACTACGTATTTACAAGAAACCATTTATTTCGAAATGAGCAGCAACATTTACAGCAATGTATCATAGCTGTGTCTCCTTGAAAACTTCCATTCAGGCTGATTAAAGGCACACAACAGGGTGCCTGGTAATAGCATTTGTTACAATAATAACTCATTCCTCCCAGAGATCATACACACAGTGAGGCACAGCCAAAAGAGGCAAACACGCAGCACAGTTACTTCAGAGTACAAAGCACTAATGTACAGTCTCAAAGTTACCCCATCAAAGCTGTTATTATCTGGGCGGTGAAGCACTTTGATGTCCCAACTGTCTCTCAGGTGCACACGGGCCAATTAGTGCCGGTTCTCTTTGTGCCGGGGTTGTGTACAAGTGACCTGATGCTGGATGTCACAGTGAGTTCAAAGGGCTGAGGGTGTCAAAGAAAGTCCCCGTGGGGGCTACATGAGTGAAAGTACAGCCTCTGCTATGCAAACTAAACCCCCCCCCCAAAGCCCCAGAGCTCCAGGCAGGGGAACATTATCATGTCGAGCTCGTGAATCTCTAATGCGGAGGGGTGGAGATGTTTGCACGTACACAGGAATACTCACGAACACAATCCTCTGAATTTTAAAAGTACACTCACAAAAAGAGATGAGGGATAATTCAGGTTTGTGTGCAGGGAGGCAGGTCAAGTGTGGATTGAAAGCCAGAGAGTGAGGAGAGACTTGTCTGTAGGGAGGAATGATGGGAGAGTCAGGAATACTTTGAAAAGTTGGGTAACACATGGCTTCAGTTGTACATCGCAGAAAGGGAACACTTTTTATTATCTTTCCTTATTGCGTGCTTTGTAGAGTTGTGCAGCACTAAACGCCATTTAAACCCGGTAAACGTCCTAAATATTCTGATAGGACTATATTTTAACGATTTAGGGCTTAAGCTAAAAAGATCTATAGCCCAGAATAATGAAAACAATTTGTCTCAGGATATACCAGTAATCCTAGCTGCTACATGGGGAGCCATCAGCAAAGTACCATTTTGGTTTCAGCACCCTTATCTCCAAGAAACACTTCTATTGTGCAACCTCTAAAAGCCTTTTTCTTTCTGCAATTCTCCATATCATTTTATGAAGATGCCTCAGCAAGAACAATTTTGTTGAGATTGTTGTCATGTGGGAATGCAGGCAATAAACTTCAAAAGTATGTTTGGACTTCTTTGAACAATTGCAGTCTGGGGTGGAATTCAAAAGTAAGGGCTTGATGAAAGTTTCACAGCTAGTGATTGTTTGCTGTGAGTCTGCTGCTCTCACCGGGGGCCACGGAGAAGGCAGACTACAATATTAGTGAGTTGGAAATGGAGAGGAATGATGAGAGGGCATCTAAGGATACAATGTGTGTGGACCTCAACTTATAGTTCGACATCTTTAATAGTTTATCTTGAATGTGTCTCCCCCAACTTTATGAAGGTGGTATATTTAATTGCTCAAGTGGATCTTTAATAAACTTGCTGTAGATTCTAAGCAGGTACTTAGATTCAGGATTTTGTCACAAAGTACTGATAAATTAGTGTTTTGTGTGTTGTTTTTATTTTTCGTTGTACCTACAATTCTGTGCACCTTATTTTAAAGTGTTAGACATTATTCTCTCATCCGATACACATTTCTGTGCTAATAGATTTTCTCTGAACTGTGTTGAGGTGAAGTTGATGTTGTTTACTGTTTTCTTGTGAGACAGCTTGTACTCTTGTTCATGCCCTTCACCGACCAAAACAAGTGTACAGTTGGTGTTATGTGTGTGTACTAGTGTGTATACTGGAGGGCTGCGGCAGATTAATAAATGAAGAAACAGGAACTTGGGTGCAGACAACACACCCAAACACGAGACACACAGACTCGCACTGTATAAACACACACGCAGACACACACTTGATTTTCCCTCTCAGCAGTGTGGATAGGATGTTGGCCCCCCGCAGCATTACCTGCAGCCAAGTCAGAGGGCATCATTACATTTCAACATGCTTTCGTCTGCCCCCCATGACCCAGGAAGTGTTTAGCATCCTGCTCACACAGCAAACAGCAATAGCTCAAGCGCACACATCCATCCCCATCCAGCAGCCGGCTCTCTGCGCACACACACACACATTGTGAATTGTAGCCTATGTGCATCCGTTTAGTATATAAAAAGAGATATTTTGTTGTTAGCCTTTGTATTGAAAAAAGTACCTGTCAGTTTACGCCTGTCTCTTTCTCTCCCTGCTCTTTTCTTTTGAAGTTCAAAGACGCTGCACTCGGTGACAGAACACAGAGAAACTGTCACGGTCACGCCATCCCTCAACATTTTTTCTCTCCCATCTTTAAGTGTCTTATCCTATAAAACATTCCTCTACCTTCTGCGATGAAGTCAAGCAAAATAAATAACAAGGAAGGAAAAAGGCTGCGGGGGAGGTGACACGAGGGTTCAAGCCGATTCTTGTCATTCCCCAGAGAATGAAAGAAGAAGAAAGACGTGAAGGTGGAGGAGAGGCGAGGGAGCTGGAGATGAGGTACAGTACTGTAACACTGTGGATGGGTTTGATTGTTGCTGAGGTCTGACAGAATATGAATACAGAATCAAAATGAGGTAAAGAAAATATGATAATAATAATAATGCATTTTATTTATGGGCGCCTTTCAAAGCTCTCAAGGACACCTTACAGAGCATAATTAAAAACAATCAACAAAGAAGAGCACACAGTAATACAAGACTTAAAAAAAATACTTAAATAACAGAGACTTAAAAACAACAATCAGTTTAGCAGAGATTAAGAAATAGAATACGCCAGTTTAAAAAGATGTGTTTTCAGGCTGGATTTGAAGGGTGGGAGGGGGTCCATAATGCGGATGTCTTGTGGGAGAGAGTTCCAGAGACGGGGGGCAGAGTGGCTGAAGGCTCGTGACCCCATGGTGATCAGGCGGGCAGAAGGTACAGTGAGTTGGAAGGCAGAGGAGATCGGAGAGTACGAGAGGGAGTGTAGATGTGAAGAAGCTCAGAGAGATATGGAGGGGCAAGAGTGTGAAGGGCCTTGAAGGTGAGGAGCAACACTTTGAAGTCTATGCGGTGCTTTACGGGGAGCCAATGGAGTTGTTGGAGAACCGGAGTGATATGATTAATGAAAGGAGTTCTGGTGATGATACGGGCGAACATAGCATATAATGAATGAAATGTTAATCTAACTAATATAAACTGATACATAATGTATACTGTATCTTCAATGATGCAATTTCTCCTGTACTCCTTTACTGTGTTTCTTTGTTTTCAGTACACCGACATTATTTCATCATATTTTTCTCTGTTATTCTCCATGTTTTCCCGAATTCATTTCTTTCTTCAAGCCTGTTGCAACAGTTGTTGTTGATATCAAACATGCTGTTTTATGAGCTGAATGTCTGCTCAGTTTTACAACACTATGGAATATTACACTATGTGTTATTGTGAATGCAGGTGAGGCTTTCAGTGTATGCATTTCTGTTCACAACTGGAATCACAATTGTATCTTTGCACCCTCCCATATTTCTGTGCAGTTATTCATCAAGGGGCTGCAGAGCTGATGCAGCCTTGCAAAAAAAATCCATTCTGTCTAGCAGGGAGGAAAGGAGGCACTCGTGAAGATTTCAGCAGATCTCAGTACCTTTGAAATAGTTCTTTTCAAAAGCACCATGGCGTGTAGCCATACATATTTCATTGTGCATGCTCAGAGAGGCAATGGGAATTATTTATGTGGTCCAAGAAGAGAAGGAGATAAAGGAAAAGAGAGATAAAGAGAGAGACAGTCAAAGACAGAGACAGGTCTGAAGCCATTCACACTCAAAGTTCGTCACAGATTTCACAGGGCAGAAGCCAGAGAGATACGCGCTCAGCTAATTAAACGTCTAAATGAAGTCATTAAGTCTGCAGCCTTTTAAAAAAAAAATCCAATTGCCTCTGGTTAAAAATAATTAAATATCCCCTAAGTTACGCTCTCACACTCTCTCCTCCTTTCTTTTTTGTACTCTCCACACCTTTCTGCAGCTTTGTTTCATAACACCACTAAGAAGCTATGGCAACAGGCCCAAAATCACTGCATGGCACTCGTCTCTCACTGAGGGCGATTTGTGCTCTTTGCTCAGCTCAAGCAGGGTGAAACGGGCCACTCTCACAACATGTCATTAAAACAGCGGCTGCAAAGACGATCTCAGGGTGTAGACAAATAAAAAAAGGTGCATTATGTGTGTTTGAAAGTGTATGTTGAGTGTGTGTATGTGAGTGTTGGAAGGTGAGCGTGCAATCGCATGTGCTGGGGGGATTAGTGAGCACAAGAGGGTGAGCATCTGCTGACATCTAGACAACTTTTCAAACCTATGACTGCATGTGTGGAGGGGATAGGGAAAGAGATACAGTACGTGTGTGTGTGTGTGTATGTGTGCGTGTGTGTGTGTGTGTGTGTGTGTGTGTGTGTGTGTGTGTGTGTGTGTGTGTGTGTGTGTGTGTGTGTGTGTGTGTGTGTGTGTGTGTGTGTGTGTGTGTGTGTGTGTGTGTGTGTGTGTGTGTGTGTGTGTGTGTGTGTGTGTAGATGTACTGTACTTGCCTCCATGGTGCGGTAACATTGTGATGTAGACATCTGCTAGGGTTGCTGCAGTTCCGCCTGGTGTCAAGTCTCGGGGGTGGCTTGTTTTGCCAACTTGACACGTTCCCAGCATGTACTATACTTCCATGTCTAAGCTCAGCACAAAAGAGCAATGAAATACTTTCTCTCTTCCTCTCTGTGTCACACTCTCTGCTTGCATCTTTCCTTTCACTTCACTCACATCCCATCAGGTCTGAGAGCAAGCTTTGATAGCTCTTTTCTTTTGAATTGTCTACATTTTTCTTCATGTTCTCCTCTGGGGGCCATCTGAAGGCTCATAACTTAGTCTCTGTCTCTAACTAATTCTGTCATCTTCATATATTTGTTTTGTTTGCATACGAAAATACAGGAATAAACTCAGAGGGATGCTACATTTGTCAGAGCTGTTACACAGAAGAGTTGAATCATTGAGCAACGATGCACATACAACTCTGCTTTATTGAGTGGAAGGGAAGGAGACAAAAGGATAAGAATGTGTGTGTGTGTGTGTGTGTGTGTGTGTGTGTGTGTGTGTGTGTGTGTGTTGTGTGTGTGTGTGTGTGTGTGTGTGTGTGTGTGTGTGTGTGTGTGTGTGTGTGTGTTGTGTGTGTGTGTGTGTGTGTGTGTGTGTGTGTGTGTGTGTGTGTGAGAAGGGGGGATATATTTGTTAATTAGTATGCAAATTCATGCGGGTGCCTCCCTCAGATATCCAATCAGGCTGTCACCCCAGCAGGGGGTGTGATTATGAAGTCCCTATGAAGTGTAGCTTTTAGGTTGCTATGTGAAAAAAATGGAGGTGGCAAGCTAGGGACAGGACGACACACTGGTGAGGTGGCCATGTATTGTTTGATGATGCAGATCAGAGATATTCATGTGCGTGTAATCTCCACATGAAGACTGATGCCACCTCTGTATTCAAGGTTTGAACCTAACCAGTTTACAGATTTGTCAGGATGTTGATGCATCTTAAAAGAACAAAATGCATTCTTGTTTACTTGATGTGAGCTAGCTTTAATACTTATTGTCATTCCTGCCTTAACCACTTGCGCCTCATATAAGTGTAAAATAATACTTTCAAATAGAGCTATAGAAATATGTGACATTACAAGGTAAGGGGGTCCTTTTACAATGTTTGAACATGTTTAGTTTTGTTCATAAAATCTCAAAAAAGTTGCCACCTTTTCACACCTATCACTTCCTCTCTTTGTCTTGTGTTAATATGCTTTAAGTCAGTGTGTGGGTTAAGGTTAGGATAAGTCTCCAGGAAATGCATGTAAGTCAATGTAATGTCCCCTGAAGTGATGTGTGTGTGTGTGTGTGTGTGTGTGTGTGTGTGTGTGTGTGTGTGTGTGTGTGTGTGTGTGTGTGTGTGTGTGTGTGTGTGTGTGTGTGTGTGTGTGTGTGTGTGTGTGTGTGGTGTGTGTGTGTGTGTGGTGTGTGTGTGTGTGTGTGTGTGGCCTAGCATTACTATACTTGTCGGGACCTAAATCTGTTTACACCAGGGGTCTGCAACCTTTTTGACCAAAAGAGCCATTTTGCTCCTTTTTCCAAAAAACATTTTTGTCTGGAGCCGCAAAACATATTTCACAGTTTTTTATTGTTATATCAGACAAAAACTACAGTTTTTTTGCATTTATTAGGCTATTTATTACATGATATAAAACTGTTAACCTCTAATAAGAAACAAAGAACTCCTATAAGGAGAATTACAAATAATACAAAGGCCTACTTTAAAATAAATTAAACACAGCAGTCCTCTGCACATTTGAAGGAAAAAAAATATTATTAAAATGGGCCCACTTTGAAATAAATAAAACATATAGCTGCACCCTAAAAATAGTTAGGGTAGGTAAGAATGGAGAAACCAGCTCGAGTGCGCTAGAATTTGAAAGTAGGCCTACACAACCGGAACAAATATGCCTCTTCCTTCAGACTTTCTTGCAGAGTCCCTCCTCCAACATACACGAACGCGCACATGACCAATGAGGGCACGAGATAAGTTTGTGCACAGATGGAAGGCTGACAGGCAGGTAGGCCATCCAGTTATTTTAGGCTCAGATGATTGGTTGTGCTTTTTACAGCGCCACGGCTTCCACAGATGAATTTTTGGATGTATTTATTGTCAAAGCATTTAATATATTCATTGCTATCGGGACGTTAAGAGCATTCCATGGAATATAACAAAAAGTGTTTTCTGAAATAAATTACATACCCCATTGAATTATGACTGAAGATCGTCAGCTGTCTTCCTCTCCCTTGTTGTTCCTCGATACGTAAAGGCTGCACCACCGTTGACAACTTCTCTCTACATATCAAACATACCCGTAAACCAGCATCGTTTGCTGTGAAAGCATATAACTCTTTTCTTTGATTTATCCATAGTTCGCTCATCGAGCCAGGGGTCAGGTTATTCGCCTCCAAGAAAAGGCGCTCGCGCGGGACCGTAGCAGGATGTGACGCATATTTTAGTTGACCTAATTAAAACCGTTTTGTTTTTTATTTGTGTCACAGTTTCAACTCAAAATACAAGATACGAAAGATTTTCAACCATGCAACAAAATGTAAATAGTCCTACAAATACTTTTATTTTATTTCCTTCTTATTTTTGTTTAAACTCAAGGGAGCCAGAGCAGAGGGCTTAAAGGGCCGCATGCGGCCCGTGGGCCGCGGGTTGCCAACCCCTGGTTTACACAGTCACGTGTGGGGACTCGCCTCCCTTATGGGGACTAAATGGAGGTCCCCATAAGGGTAATCATTAATTTTAGGGTGAAGACTTGGTTAGGTTTAGGGTTAGGGTAAGGTTAAGGGTAAGTGATAGGGTTAGGCATGTGTTGGTTATGGTTAGGATAAGTCTCCAGGAAATGCATGTAAGTCAATGTAATGTCCCCTGAACTGGTGTGTGTGTGTGTGTGTGTGTGTGTGTGTGTGTGTGTGTGTGTGTGTGTGTGTGTGTGTGTGTGTGTGTGTGTGTGTGTGTGTGTGTGTGTGTGTGTGTGTGTGTGTGTGTGTGTGTGTGTGTGTGTGTGTGTGTGTGTGTGTGTGTGTGTGTGTGTGACCGCACACTCTGGCTGTCACAAGGGGAAATGGCTCGTGAGAGATTAAAGCTTTGTCTTGTCATAATGAAAGGTTATAGCGATGGAGAGATCTGAGTCCAATGAAACGCGAGGGACAAGACAGGCAGAGAGAAATAGATGGAGATAGAGAGAGAAAGCGAGAAAAGGAAAAATAACAGGGGCGGTGGAAAATGAAGATCAGAGGCACTCAAGCATCGCCCCGGTGGAGTCTCGCCGTTTTTCTCCTTGAATTCAATCAGGCGAACGACAGACTGCCACTGACAAATGTTACCTCCGAATTCTCTTTCTCTATATTTTCCCTCTCCTATTGTTTAGCCCATGGATCAAGGGGTAAACACTGGTCCATCTCCACTGGATGGCTGTACAGAATTTGCAATTACAGAAAACAAAGCAAAGCACATTTCCACACAGAAACACAGCAACAACCTCTCCCATGCATTGTTATGTTGTCCTTCAAAACAGCCTTATTTTAGAGGATAAATACGTTATCTTTATGATCTTTTGAAGTACTTCATGCAGTATGCAGTTCATGTTATGTTATGTGGTTATGTTATGTTCCAAGGCATTTCTCAGGCATTGCTCTGCCAAAATACCATGTGAGCCCTCTAATAGTATACCACAGCTCCCCCTGGTGGAGCAGAAACATCCAATCAATGATATTGGCTCTTTGCCTCAGTACATCCAAAACCTACTGTAATATTGCTGACAGTTGGTTATTGAGTTATTGGTGTGAATCAGCAGTATGTTCACTTGTCAATGTGAAGTTTTTTTATTCCAAAATTGGATGTGTGCGAAAGCCGTTGAAGCTATTGTTGGTGCAGCAGTAAAAGTTAATATGGATCATGAGATTCTATGGCTACAAAATTGTACATTTTATGAGTGTAATCATTCATGCCTTGAAAATATAAAGCAATAAATCATCTCTTTTATGTGGGTTTCTATCCTTTTACCAATACTCTTTTTTATGACCTAAACAGAAGGTCTGTATGAACACATATCAGCTGTGAATGTAACAGCAGCTGCCACAAAGATTACCAGCATTACTGTTCATTAAGTCACAAGGTGTCGTGCGCAGGCTTTTTAGGGGAGGGGTTACGAATGCAAAGTGAAACCTTTTGATTCAGAGGGTTCATTTTGGCCCTCAGGGGTGACATCAGAGTGGCTCTTGAGCTAAAGAGGGGACATTTAGGAAGATCAGAGGGGCCCTTGGAATGAGAAAACGGCACTTGGACAAAGTTTCAAAAGCAACACTTAGTGTCTCTAGTGACCCTCCACTGCAGCACTCTGGCAAATATATACAACTCAAAAGCCCCAGTAGGGCACATGCATTGGCAGGTTAAATAAAGGTGTCAAAATAGAACCCTTGTTGCTGTCCGCTCCATCTGCACATCACTGCACTCGCATATTATCAGTCTCCCTTTATGCTACAGTACAGCTTGTCTGCAAAGCCTGGACCTATTCTACTGAACAAAACATATATATATATCATATAGTAGAGCCTTTCACTGTTGTACACTTAAACATTCTAAATGAAGTCGTGGACTCAAGCTGTTGCCTAGCAATGCAATTCACTTATAGGCTAACAGCTAAACAACTCATAAGGCCATCAACTTTAGTTTTTCAGAGTCAACAAGAGTAAAATGGTGGATTTATACTATGGCTATATCACGATAGCTTAAGTGTTAGTTAAATACTAAAGAAGAGAGAGGATGCGATTGAGACATAATAGCTCATTTAAAAATATTTATATTTAGCTTTCACCAATAGTCATGTAGAATATGTGGGTGAATTTATGGATCATTGCATATAAACATTTGACCTTGCATTGCATGTGTTATTCAGCAACTCTGAATGAGGTCTTGTCTTTCCATCACAGGCTAATAGAATGGCAATTTACTATTCAAGAACAGTTGAAGGGCAGAGCATCATTCATCATCTCTCCTCAGCACCCCCAGGATGATATTCCCCGCAGTGTCTGAGACTAAAACATAAACACATGCATATGCAAGCATGCACCAGCTCATTTAAGCACGCACACACAAAGACACACCAGCACAGCTCCTTAGGAGATTAGGAGACAAGGAGGAGGAGGAAAAGACTGTGCCGGAACAGCCAGAGAGATACAGCCAGAGAGATACCTCAAGATGTCCCAAAATGCCTCAGGCTCGGTACCAGGAAGTGAGCACTTCCAGACCTTCAGCTGGATCCAGAATCCTTCAACGCTTCAGGGCCCGTGGCACCGACAACAATGCTCTAAAATGTCAGTTTAAAGCAGTATTTGAATCTCTCAGTCTCCTCCAGGTAATCTGTTTGTTTTCTGTAGAGAAAGATGTATTTGACATCTTCCATTGCTGCCATTACTTCTTCCAGTGTTGTTTTTTTCCCCCTTTCCTTTCGTGGCTAGTGCAAATTGGCCTTCCCAGTGTCAGCTTAGCAACATGGGAACCCAAACAAGCTTGTATAATGCATTGGCCACCGCTGGCACCGTGGCTAGCTTGAGTGGCTAAAAAGAGAAAAGGCTGGCTGTTGTCTCTTCTGTTCTGCTCTGTACTGGCATTACTATTTTACAAGCAAGCAGGCTCATTACAGAACCATATGCTTGGTAACGATGAAAGCTGTGGGTGCATCCCTTGTATGAGCTGGGATGCTTAAATTATTAAATGCACCGCCGAGGCTTGATTCAGATGTGGCAGGCAGCCCAGTTCACACACACACACACACACACACACACACACACACACACACACACACACACACACACACACACACACACACACACACACACACACACACACACACACACACACAAAGGAATAAAGGCGTGGGGAAAAACTTCAAACACCTTTCCTGTGCATTTAGTGTAATGAACAATGCCTTAATTGAGATTGGCTAATTACCCAATTTCAAGATAATTAATATGATCCTAATTAGCATATGTAAATGGCACATTGCATAATTGAGAATCCCTGTTTTGAATTAGATGGCTCTAAAGTGAACCCGCACGTGAAAAGGTACAAAGCAGCTATAAAGAGTTCGATGCCGCATTAAAACAGGCCATCATTCAATGTGCGCTGATGAAACTCTCAGCACCTCGCAGATGTTCAGAAACATTATGGAATGTTGTTGATTATTCTTGATATGTTTTTGGGACATTGCTAATTAGAAGTCATTACCTTCTTATCACTTTTGTGCCACCACTTAAGCGGGAATGAAAACAATCCTGGTGCCGGAATTGCCGCTCGTATGCAAAAGGCAAGCAATGGCGATGTGCACATTCAGCATTCAGCGCGTCGGTGTCCTTGGAGCTTTGTCAGCAAAAGTGTTACTGCAGCCAAGAACTTCTCAATAGGATGGTATAGTTATTATTATGGAAAATGCAGATTTGGCTTTTTGCTTGGCTAATCAATGAATGCAAGTGCTGCTTTGGATAGGACACATCAGGTCAGTATCTGCACCTGTCTGAAGCATCAACCCATGATGGTCTCCAGCTAATAAAAAACATACAAAACAGAAGAAATGTTGAATTTGGCACTCTGTTAAAGCTTGAAAGCCACTGAAGCAGTACACAAAATAGTTGTATAGCTATAGGTAATTGTTTTGCACAATAAAAAAAAATACAAACATGACAAATGATATATGTGCAGAAAGAGGCAGAATACGCATTGGGTGTATTCAAAGCCTCCACCTAAATAATGTTAAAGTTCAGAATTTTATAGAAAACACAAGGTTAATATAAAAAAAAAGAAATACAAAATCGATAGTAAAGGCAAAGTATTAGAGCAAAATATAATTTAAAAAATGTAAAAAAAACAGAATTGAAATGCGATTGTGAAAAGTTTAAGAGTATATTGTATTCAGAACAGCAGATAAATAGTTTCTATTTTTTAAGCATTTTATAAAAGGGGAGAATGTTGTTGTGTGTGTGAAAAGCCAATCCAGTTCTTAAAGTTCTTAAAGTGAATGCATGCACGTTTAATTCAAAAATATCTGTTGGTTATTAGTATTACAGCACAAGTCAACACACACCAGGCTTAACATTCTGATACAATATTGTCTCCCCAAGCGTTTTGTACCTGATGCTGCCTAACAATGGGTTGTCTGACCCCTCAGTGGTGGAATGACACGCTGTCCTCGGTGCAAGCTAATATTGATCTGGTAGCAAGTGGCAGTTGACTGAGCGGGCCTGGAGGGCAGCAGTAATGGGGGGGGCCAGGGGGCGCGAGGGGGCAACCCAGCACCTGGCTCACCCAGCTGGCAGAGAGGCTCCTGAGGCACACAGAGGACCCTGGCTGGCTGGCTGGCTGACACCCACGCTGCGCCACACACACACACACACACACACACACACACACACACACACACACACACACACACACACACACACACACACACACACACACACATCACACAGACAGAAATGCACATACTCTCCTCTTCCGACTCTCTGTTTGGCTCTCAGTCCATCATAGACTCCAGGCCCTGTCCAGACTTGTGGCATCAGTGCTGTCAGGACACAGGCCTCCATGTTGGATTCAATCAGCAGCGTTGTCAGTCAATGGCACACACACTAGCACACACACACACAGGTCGGCGCTGCTTTCCGCCTTGGCAGAAGGGGAGCATGTTGTCCTTCCAGTGTGATTTCCTCTTCCCTCCCGCCTGCCATCTCCGTTCCCTCGGCCCTGTCAGCTTTAACCCCCTCTCCTTGTCAGCAGCCATATGGCTACCCCCACCAACCCCCTATGTCATCCCCTAGGCTCCTTCCCCATGCCTCGTCCCCATGCCTCGTCCCCCTGCTGGAGCTTCACTGACAGCTCTAAATGCACCACTCAGCCTCAGGACCGCTGGACGTCGTAGTACTATATAAGTTCTTGACAATCAATTCCAAAGAGATGATACAGAGTCTTGTTTTTCATACTGCTGAGAATAAACAATGTCTATTTAATCAATCCTTATGACTGTTGTACAAATAATGTAAATGACAAATATTCTCAACAAAGGAAAACAAAACTATTGCAGCAAGTCTTTGAGAAATGGTTTCTGATGAGTGCTTGCTTAGATGATGTGGTTAGTTGTATTCCCTGAGCCGTAGAGAACATATTACTTTTACTTTAAAGTGCACCTATCATGCTATTAGGCATATATTATGTGTCTCAGATATATAAAAATTAGGGCCGGGACTCGATTAAAAAAATTAATCTAATTAATTAGAGGCTTTGTAATTAATTAATCGAAATTAATCGCATTTTTAATCACATATAAATATTTGACCTGAGAACAGTGAGAAGCAATTTTTTTCACATGGATTTTAGTATACCATTAGGCGCATTCACACCGCAGTACTTTTCCCACAAAGGTTCATGAGAACTTATTTCATGAGAACTCTTTGAACCTGGAGGTGGATTAGGCAAATGAAGCCACTGACGTCACTTCTTCTTCTTCTGCTTTGGGTTTATTGGCAGGCCGCAAACCACTTCACGGCGTATACTGCCGCCCAAAGTCCCCGGAGTTGGGGACTGGCTTCAGTAGAAGCTGCTGGGAGTCCCAGCAGCCTTCCGAGTAAATCGCCAGAACGCCGACACCTCCTCATCTCCACCGCTCCCATGTTTTATTTTGTGTTGCCATAAATTAGTCTCTCTGCGTTTCTGCGCTGGGCTAATGCTAATAATGCTAATGCGAGGATAATAAAATTCACAAAACGTTTTGGGAGTTTTACGGGGCGTGGTTTGCAATCCGCCCAGCCAATCAGAAATATAGCTCTTTTCTCACAAGAGAAAAAAGTCCCTGCTCTCTAGCAGGGACTTTCGTGGGGGTAAAAAGGTTCTCATGAACACATTTTAGTACCGGCTCTTTTTGGTGTGAACGCGATAAAAGAGGCTAACGTCCACGCTAGCTGCTATATGTTTTGCATTGAGGTGATACTTGAGGCTTGATGTGCTGCGGTGATATGCGAATTCCTTTTTGCATAATTTGCACACAACCGTGCTCTTATCGACGCTTCCATCCGTCCGTTTTTTAAAACAACATTTCCCACTGTTGTTCACTGTGGTTTGTTGTTGTCCGAAGTCATGAACGTTAGTTGGTGCTCCAGTATAATCGGTACGCCTGAAACTCATCCAGTGAGAAACGTTCCGCGGTGCAAAAATAAGTGCGATTAAAATGCGTTAATTTTTTTAACGCGTTAATTTTTGTGTAATTAATTAATCTTAATTAACGCGTTAAAGTCCCGGCCCTAATAAAAATATATTAAAACATGTCTATGATGTGTTTTCCCCAAAATACAAACAGATCATGCATTTTAGACATCCCTCATATCCTTCTATTACAGCCCTGTTGAGAAACGCAGATTTTGGGTCCTTAGCTTGAAAAACAAAAAGAGGAGGCGGAGCTAATGCCTGATCAGAATTCTACCGGAGATAAAGTTACATTCTGCTGTGATAAAACGCCATCCTGTTCTAAACCGCATCAAGGATTATTTCTGAAATAGTATGGAGCTCAAAAGCTTTTTTTCTTGCAGGTTTACCACAAGGTGAGTTAATTTTTTAATTTCCTGCTTTTTAAACACATGTGCTCTCCAGTACAGGTTAGCTCTGAGTGTTAGCGATGCTTGCTAATGTAAACAAATACCATATTACGTCCAAAACACGTCAGGCATTGTTTCTGATAGCAACTCTCTCTGGGTCCACCATCCGAAATTACGTCATATCGCCAGCAAATCTGTATCTGCTCGTTGTACCCCCGTTTTTGAAAGATGTGGGTACGGAGGAAAAGAGAAAGAGTTTTATTTTCTGACGCTGTGTGAGTTCCCTGACACACCGGGGAAACATATTTATGCATAAAAGACATCACAAAGTCCATTTTGCATGATAGGTGTTACGATTATTGTGTTATGTCACGTTTTCTATGTCGTGTTTTGGGTGTTTTGCTGTTCTCCCTGTCATGTTTTCCTCTTGTTATATTGTCTGGTCCTTTTCCTTGTGTTTTTCCTCCCGTCGTTAGTTTCCCTGGTGTGTCTAGTGTCTGATTGTTTTCACCTGTGGCCCTTGTGTTTCTCCTCCCCTGCCCGGCTGTGTCTCGTCTTGTGATTACCCCTCCCTGTATTTAGTCTTGTCTCTTCCTGTGTTCAGTGTCGGTTGGTCTTGTGTCATGACTAGTTCGTCGGTGAGTGTTCTGTTTTGTCTTTGTTTATCACCTAGCCTTGAAATAAAGGAATTTTCACTTTGATCTGCATTTGGGTCCTGCCTGCTACACACACCGTAACATTGGATCCATGGGATCCATGGGAGATAGAATTACAGCATGTTACCTTCTATCTGGCTTGCTGCTTCGATTGGTGGAAGGGAGCGTCCAGTGTTCGGCAGAAGAGGGCCGCTCTGGTAGAGGCGCACCGGTTGGCAGCAGAGAAACTATGTTTTGTGGAGTTCTTACCTGACTGGATTTTGGACTTCCTTGAAACATGTGATTCCCGGCCTGCTAGCCCCAGGCATGCTAACTCCATGTCTCCCAATTCCCAACCTGGCACCATACGCCTTGGTGGGTTCCGCCTGAAGTCAACCCGTGCTTCTGCCCCAGTTCCTGCTCCTGTCCAGGAGTTGTATTCCGGAACTCGTCTGGCTTATGGAGGTCCACGGAGTATTCAGGCGGCTGCTAAGAGGAGTCGTCGCAAGGCCAGGCTAGCAGCCCGAGCAGCCATGGTTCCGGCTACAGAACCGGTCCACACTGCCATGGTTCCAGACCCAGTTCTGGCCCAAGCAGCCATGGATTCGGCTCCAGAACCGGACCTTTTAGCCACGTTTCCGGCTCCAGAACCAGACCTTACAGCCATGTTTCCGGCTTCAGAACCGGACCTTACAGCCATGATTCTGGCTTCAATTCCGGCTCCAGAGCCGGCCCATTCAGCCATGTTTCCGGGTTCCAGAACCGGACCTTACAGCCATGTTTCCGGCTCCAGAACCGGACCTTACAGCCATGTTTCCGGCTCCAGAACCGGACATTACAGCCATGTTTCCGGCTCCAGAACCGGACCATACAGCCATGATTCTGGCTTCAATTCCGGCCCCCGCAGCCATGGTTCCAGACCCAGCTCTGGCCCCAGCTGCCACAGTCCCATCTCAAGTTTCCTCTCCAGTCTCCTCTCCAGTCCCCTCTCAAGTTCCTTCTCCAGTCCCCTCTCCAGTTCCCTCTCCAGTTCCCTCTCGAGTTCCCTCCTCTAGTCCCTCCTTTAGTCCCTCCTCAAGTCCCCTCTCTAGTTCCCCTCGCGAGTCCCCTCTCGAGTTCCCTTCTCTAGTCCCTCCTCTAGTCTCTCCTCTAGTCCCCTCTCCAGTTCCCTCTCTAGTTCCCCTCTCGAGTCTCCTCTCGAGTCCCCTCTCGAGTTCCCCCTTGGTTCCCCTCTCGAGTCTCCTCTCGAGTCTCTTCTCGAGTCCCTTCTCGAGTCACGTCTCAAGTCCCTACCCAATGTCCTGTCCCGTTGGAGGCCCCGTCGACTACTCCTCTGCCGGGGGTCCTACCAATCGTATGTCTGTCCCGTTGGAGGTCCCGCCGTCTACTCTCCTGCCGGGGGTCCTGCCAGCTCCTTGTCCTGTCTCGTTGGAGGTCTCGCCGACTACTCTCCTGCCGGGGGTCCTGCCAACCCTTTGTCCTGTGCCGTTGGAGGCCCCGCCGACTACTCTCCTGCCGGGGGTCCTGCCAACCCTTTGTCCTGTCCCCTTGGAGGTCCCACCGTCTACTCTCCTGCCGGGGGTCCTGCCAACCCTTTGTCCTGTGCTGTTGGAGGCCCCGTCGACTACTCTCCTGCCGGGGGTCCTGCCAACCCTTTGTCCTGTCTCGTTGGAGGTCCCGCCGTCTACTCTCCTGCCGGGGGTCCTGCCAATCCTATGTCCTGTGCCGTTGGAGGCCCCGCCGACTGCTCTCCTGCCGGGGGTCCTGCCAATCCCGTGTCCTGGTCCTCTTCCGTGGGGGATCCTGCCGAGGCCTGTCCCACCAGCTCCGACACCGGGTCCTGCCCGGCCTCCGGCGCTGTCCCGTCAGCGCCTTCCTGCCCGGCCTCCGGAGCTGTCTGGTCTTCACCCTCGATCCCGGCCCCCTGAGAGCCACGGCCCTCGAGCCCGGCCCCCTGACTTTCCCGGCCGCGGCCCTCGCCCTCATGCTCGGCCCCCTGAGTTCGCCCGCGGTGGCCTTCGCCCCTCCATAACCCCCACCTTGGACTCTGTCTTGCCCCCGGGCCGTCCGCCCGAGTCCCCCTTCTCGGCTTCTGCCTTGCCCCCGGGCCGTCCGCCCGAGATCCCTTCCGGGTCCTCCGCGGTGCTCTTGGGTTGTCAGCCCAGACCCGTCCTCCGGACCCCCTCCACCCACCCTGGTGGCCCTAGTTTTGTGTCCCTCCTCCGGTCCCCCTCCACCCACCCTCTGGACATTGTTTTTTTGGGTTTTTTTGGACGTTTATTGGACTGTTTTGGGTGTTTTAGGGACGTCTGGAATCCGTCCCTTGAGGGGGGGGGTTCTGTTACGATTATTGTGTTATGTCACGTTTTCTATGTCGTGTTTTGGGTGTTTTGCTGTTCTCCCTGTCATGTTTTCCTCTTGCTATATTGTCTGGTCCTTTTCCCTGTGTTTTTCCTCCCGTCGTTAGTTTCCCTGGTGTGTCTAGTGTCTGATTGTTTTCACCTGTGGCCCTTGTGTTTCTCCTCCCCTGCCCGGCTGTGTCTCGTCTTGTGATTACCCCTCCCTGTAGTTAGTCTTGTCTCTGCCTGTGTTCAGTGTCGGTTCGTCTTGTGTCATGACTAGTTCGTCGGTGAGTGTTCTGTTTTGTCTTTGTTTATCACCTAGCCTTGAAATAAAGGAATTTTCACTTTCATCTGCATTTGGGTCCTGCCTGCTTCACACACCGTAACAATAGGTCCCCTTTAAGAAATCCAATCTTAATTTAACACTACTTTAGGATTAAGAGCATAAAAGCATTTTCAAAACTGACACAAACTCATTAACATAGCCAGGAACTACTTACTCTATTTAAGAATTACTGTTCTTTGTAAAAAAACAAATCAGACCTTTAACTAAACGTAAGCTGTCAATTAAATGTTAAAATAACACTTTTGATGTATTTCCGGGGTTATTCACATTGTATTTTCAGTTAAACTGGACCACTTGGAGCAGAATTAATCAAAGAAAGCTTAGCATTGAAATAAAAAAACATTACACATGACCCGCTTATGAAAACCATGTGATGTGGATGACATCTCTTAAAGCATTCAAATAAGTGGGCCTTGAATTTGAGATTCAGGCACAACGTTTGATCTATATTAATACTGGAATATATTTATAATCCAAAAAGTATGTAGGATTTTCTGATGTTCTGTTGAACGGCATGTCCATTTCCTTCTCTCTCTTTATGAGACTACTCTGGAACTACCCTTTGGGGACAAATGTGAATGTGTGTCCTTATGACTGTGTGTGCATGTACTTTTGTGTGACGGGAAGCAGAAAATGATGAAACACTATGGCCCATATAGTAATAAAAAGTGTGTGATGGGGGCTCAGATCGCTTAGGTCCCAAAGACATTATAAGAGAGTGAAACAGAGAGCAAAAGAGACTGCCAACTCCACCGGCCTGTCGACAGATCTGCAGTCAGACTAAGGGTTGTAAAACTGTGATGGCTAAACGCTAATGTCAGAAGTTATGTGTACCTGTCATCTGCTATTAGAGAGGATTATTGCCACCATCTTGACTCTGAGTAGGACAGGCTGAACATAAATGAGGGCAAGGATTCACAAGAGAGATAGACAGAGAGCATACAAAAGAAAAAATATCTTGTAGACACGAGACAAAATAGTTAAAGACATGCTGAAGACCGCAGCACATACATTTAAACTGCACTGATCAGCGCTCATGGCTCACGGCGTCTTGCTCTAAATAACTGTCATAGTATATCAGCTCGAGACTGACTGAAGAGCGGCAACAAGTCCTAATAGCCTCACAACTCGTCGCTGAACTCAATAGTGAGTTTGAATCCCCTCAAGCAGAGGAGTAATCAGGATTGAAAATATTTGTATCCGATGCAACAGAGCAGATGAAAAATAATTATCTTCAAAACACACATACAATATCTGAGGAGTCACAGGGGAAGTTACACAGAACGTGTCCTCTCCTAGATATTTATTTTTCGGCTAGACACTTATGCTTATGCACATATATGTATGTGTTTGTGGCAATTTAACGGCTCACCTTCAATTTGTTTGAATCAATGTAAAAGTTATCCCTTGTAATTGCTTTCCTTTTTCTGCCCCATTAACACCCATAGCAGCATAGATTTCCATTCATTTATTTTGTTGTTGAGTGCACTCTGGGATTTGTTTTGGAATGGAGTGCTTGCAAAAACATTTTCATCCTCTACCTGCCTCATCCAATTTTATGTCAGATAGCAATTTCCTGTATTTCCCAGACTGCCTTTTGACAACTCTCAGAGATGCATTTCAGTATGGAAATTGACCCAACAAAGTGGATGTACAAACACAAGGTGCATCATTCTTGTTTAATTAGACTTCTCGGTTTCATTTATTCGACTCTGTATAATTGTTATTGTAGCTTAAACGGCTAAATCGCTTTTGAGAGATTTTAAATCTCAGATCTGCTCAGGCGAAACCTGCTTCACAGGTCTCAGCACTCAAGCCTGCATTATTAATATAGGCAGGGCCAGTCTATTGTCGCCCATCAGCTGTAGATAGTTAACTAATTAGAGGGGCGTGCCCCTACAGCTGTGAGAACTGAGCAATCAGGCGTCCATTTTAGGTAGCTCTTTTCTGGAGCGTCAGCTTCAGCGTCAGACAGCCGAAGACATTGGAGTCAAATCCTACTTTGATTGAGCTAAGTCTCGCTGGTGTTTTTATTTTTTATTTTGTTTCATTTTATTTTGTTGTTTAGCCCCTCATGCTATAATCATGTGTATTTTCTCCATTCCTGTTCATGTGTCTTCTCGCAATTATCACTGGCCCCGTGTATCTCGTAATCGATATAACCGGCCTGCTCTCGTCTATCCCACATGCTCCACTGAGATCCAACATCTAGTTTCAGGTGGCCTGTGGAACTGCCAGTCAGCTGTTCCTAAGGCTGACTTCATCTCTGGCTACGCCTACCTGCAGTCTCTGGATTTCCTTGCTCTCACTGAGACCTGGATTACTCCATCCAACACATCCACCCCAGCAGCTCTCTCCACTGCATATTCCTTCTCCCATACACCCAGACCCACTGGCAGAGGAGGTGGCACTGGTCTCCTGCTCTCTCCCAAATGGAGCTTTTCCCTCTTCAAGCTACCTAACTTCACTCCTTCCACCTTTGAATTCCATGCCGTCACAGTAACCCATCCTATACAGTTAAACATTGTTGTTCTCTACCGTCCACCCGGCGCCTTGGGGGACTTCTTGGAGGAATTAGATAATCTCCTCTCACTCATCCCTGAAACTGGCCCTCCCGCTGTACTTCTCGGAGACTTCAACCTCCAGACGGGGAAGATAGACGAACTAACATCTCTGTTAACCGCCTTTGCTTTCTCACTGTCTCCATCCCCACCAACTCATAAAGCTGGCAATGTCCTTGATCTCATATTCTCAAGGAACTGCGCTACTTCTAACCTCTCTGTAAACCCGCTCCACACATCCGATCACTTCTTCATTTCATTCTCTCTATCCCTTTCCAAACATAACAAACTAATCTCTTCCCATCCTGCACTTGTCCGCCGTAACCTTCGCTCCCTCTCCCCCTCTACCTTTGCCTCGTCGGTGCTCTCAGCCCTCCCTTCCTCTGATTCGTTCCAACTCCTGCCTCCAAACTCTGCTGCAGAAACTCTCCTCTCTACTCTCTCATCCACTCTGGACTCGCTCTGTCCTCTCACATCTCGGCAGGCTCGTCAGTCCCCTCCTGCTCCCTGGCTAAATGATGCACTGCGTGCTAATAGAACCGTCCTTAGGGCAGCAGAGCGGAAATGGTGGAAATCCAAACACCGTGACGACCTCCTAACCTATCAAGCTCTCCTCTCCTCTTTCTCTGCTTCGATCTCTCAGGCAAAAAGCACTTTCTTTCAAGATAAGATCCAATCTTCCTATTCCAATCCTAAAAAACTATTTTCCATCTTCTCCACCCTCTTGGACCCTCCAAAAGCCCCTCCCTCCTCCTCACTTCTGTCAAGCGACTTTGTTACCCACTTTGAAAATAAGGTTGATGATATTCGCTCTTCTTTTTCTGACTCACCTTTACTCACCGCTGGGTCACCAGACCCTCCTTCCACCAACACACTTACCTCCTTTTCCCCTCTCTCTCCAAGTGAGGTTCTTACCCTCATTACCTCTGCCCGCCCTACCACCTGTCCTCTGGACCCTATCCCTTCAAACCTCCTTCAGACTATCGCTCCTGATATTCTACCGTTTCTCACCCATTTCATCAACACTTCTCTAACTTCTGGTCACTTTCCAAACAGTCTCAAGGAGGCAAGAGTAAACCCTCTCCTAAAGAAACCCACTCTCAACCCGTCTGATGTTATAAACTACAGGCCTGTCTCTCTCCTCCCGTTCCTGTCTAAATCACTTGAACGCGCTGTCTTTAAACAACTCTCCTGTTATCTCAATCAGAACAACCTTCTGGATCCGCACCAGTCTGGTTTCAAGGCAGGTCACTCCACAGAAACTGCTCTCATTGCTGTCACGGAGGAACTGCACACTGCCAAAACTGCATCCCTCTCCTCTGTCATCATCCTGTTGGACCTGTCTGCTGCATTTGACACGGTGAATCATCAGATCCTCCTTCGCACTCTCCAAAAACTTGGAGTTTCAGGCTCTGCACTTTCCCTCCTCACCTCATACCTGAAAGACCGTACCTACAGGGTGACTTGGAGAGGGTCTGAGTCCGACCCTTGTCAATTAACTACGGGGGTCCCTCAGGGCTCTGTTCTTGGTCCCCTCCTCTTCTCCCTGTACACAAACTCGCTCGGATCAGTCATTAGCCCGCATGGTTTTTCTTACCACTGCTACGCTGACGACACCCAATTAATTCTGTTCTTTCCCCGCTCAGAGAACCAGGTCGTTGCACGCATCTCTGCTTGTCTAGCTGACATCTCTCAGTGGATGTCTGCTCACCACCTCAAGCTCAACCTTGACAAGACTGAGCTACTCTTCCTCCCGGGAAAAGATTGTCCCACTCTTGACCTAACAATCAACATCGGCACCTCAGTTGTTTCCCCGACTCAGACTGCAAGGAATCTGGGTGTGACCCTAGATAACAGCCTGTCCTTCACTGCAAACATCGCTGCTACAACCCGTTGCTGCAGATACACGCTTTACAACATCAGGAAGATACGTCCCCAGCTGACTCAGAAAGCGACTCAGGTTCTGGTCCAGGCTCTCGTCATCTCACGCCTAGACTACTGCAACTCCCTCCTGGCTGGTCTACCTGCATGTGCCATCCGACCTCTGCAGCTCATCCAGAATGCAGCGGCTCGTCTGGTCTTCAACCTTCCTAAATTCTCCCACACCACTCCGCTCCTCCGCTCCCTTCACTGGCTTCCGGTAACTGCTAGAATCCACTTCAAGACACTGGTACTTGCTTACCATGCTGCGAATGGATCTGGCCCTTCCTACATCCAGGACATGGTTAAACCGTACACCCCAGCGCGTGCACTACGCTCTGCATCAGCCAAACGACTCGTTGCGCCCTCGCTGCGAGGGGGACCCAAGTTCCCATCAGCAAAAACACGTGGGTTTGCTGTCCTGGCTCCAAGATGGTGGAATGAGCT